>NW_012267422.1:3439154-3475875 GCF_000151885.1 Dipodomys ordii | reverse complement strand
AGGAAGGAAGGAAGGAAGGAAGGAAGGAAGGAAGGAAGGAAGGAAGGAAGGAAGGAAGGAAACACTGGCACAGAGACAGTGAGGTTTGACAGCCTTTTGTCATGAAGCAGTCCAGCCTCTTTCTGGAAAGATAAAAATAATAGGTTCAGTATTAGATGTGGGAGCTAAAGAAAACAATATGGCAACAATAATTGATAGCTAGTGAATTGCTTACTATTTTTTTAAACAATTCACTAAATAAAACTGTTTTCCCCTTTGAAAAGCTTTAAAACCTTGAATGTATTTAAAGAAAATTTTAGAAAATAAGATTTAAATCCCATTTTAAAATATCACATTTTCATTTGCACTTAGAATAACAGAAATCTTTAAAAAGTCGTGAGTTACCCAAAGAGTAATGAGAATAACAAGAAGGAGGAAATGACAAGATAAAAGCATGTTCCCACAGCAATAGACAATGAAGAATATATATATATAAATGATTAGAAGCACAACTTACTCAAGGACACAGCATGCAGGAAGAAGTAAAGCCATGATCATAGGTTAAAGAACATATCAAAGCGAAGAGATGCAAACAAAACCCTCAGATTATCAGATGGGCATGCTTCAAACCTACCTTCCTCCCAAAGGAATATATGGGTCTAAGCCCAACCTGAGATCACCATGCCTAAAGAAATCACTCTGACTAGCAGGAATCCACGAGCAGGAATCCTCATGCTATGGAAAGCAAAAATTCCAAAAGTCATTGTGCACTGTTAGTGATAATAATCTTCTCTCCAGGGAGGGTTTATGATCCATGCCACCCTGTCAGAGTGGCACAGATACTCCAATATGCATCGTGCAGCCTGTCAGAAAGAAAGTTCTCTTTAGTACAGACTTCTGCACAGTGAGCAGATACAAACTCAAGCCAAGTGGCGTCAGACCTCCACTCAATCAATCTTACTGCAAGCCTATGTGCTTGCAGTAAGAGCTGTGCCAGTTATTACTGGCTCTGCACCTGAGCTTTTCCGAGAGGCTTTAAAAAATAAAACACAACACTCCCCCCAAAAGAATTTCTAACCTGGAAGTTAACAGGGGTTTCAAAGAAGAAATCAAATGCATACATATCATCTTTGCTGCATTTTCAAATTACTCTCCAAGCACAGAGGCTTTCCTCCCTCTGGTAGACACATGGTTATATATATTAAAATAGTGTGTATAAATTAACAAATCAGTGCTGTCTGGTAGCAAAGAATAACCCCCAATCTGACAGGCTCACCATTTTCCCAAATAGAAATTGGGGACAGAAGCATTTAATAAACAAAAAATTTTAAAGCAAAAAACACAACTATGCAAACTACATGAAAGAGACATTGTAACTCAGGAGAATGTTCTTTGCTAGGTTTCCTTGAGTGCAGATCATGCACAGAGTACCCCACTTTCATTGCAGTGCAAAATAGATCCATGGGTGCCCGGGATGGTGAGAGACAATAGGTATTAAAGCCACAGTCAGTCTTAGCAAATGAGGTAAATTGGAGATCATTTGATGGCATTCTATTGTTGCTATTGTAATCACAGTAATTTTCCCTGGTAATGGTGCTGCGTGATGAAGTGCGGTCCCCACAGGAGAATCGTGAAAGATGCCAAAAGATTGAGAAATGCAGCATCTGCTTTTAAAAGCTCTTCAGATTGAAATTGGCATTTTTACTTTCTCTTGAAAATTTATTAGAGATTCAGATCATGCCGGTGTAAATGGAAAGGTGAAAGCAGGGTACTTTCAATCTATGAATTATTCAATCTCAGCCTGGCGAAATCGCCATCCATGAACTGATGCTCCGACAGTCCCCTCGCAGAGCCTCCATTATGCTTGTCATTTTTATTTCTTTATCTACGATCTCTCCCCTCGGTTACTGAGTTTGTCCCTTAGGGCTCGGCTTCACAAACCCAGTATTTCAAATTGGCAATAACCTAAATGTGCTGCTCTCTCAAATCGCTGTATCCACAGGCTTTCTCTTTTAAAAAAAAAATCCAAATCATTAAAAATCACAACCATGATGATATCTGCAAGGCTCTTTGATTAGATGAATTAAACACACACACACACACACATACACACACACACACACACACACACACATCATTGCAAAGAAGAATCATGCTCCGCTAAGATCCTAGGAGAAGGTGAAATGATGTTTTCTGCTCCCTTTGTTGCCAGTGTGACCCATCTTAGCTGCACAGCAATGCGCAGAAGGGAGCCCAGTGCTCATGCAGGCTTGCCTGGCACCCTGGTTCCCAGCCAGAGTTGATGAGGGCTGCATGGCAGAAACACTGATCCAACACCACCGTCTACTTAGCAAGCATGATTAGATTGTCATTCTCCAACCCCCCCAACCCTATCCCTCCCCCTCTCCCCCCCCCCTCCACCTGCACACAACCGCAGTAGCAGATTCTCCAACTGATGGCTGCTTGTGTCACTGCTAGTCCACAGCTGTCCCGCATCCAGAGAGGGCTGGGATTGATTTAGGTCAGAGTCTGTTTTCTCCTTTCAAACGTATTCTAACTGAGGAGTGGCTGGTGGGGGGGGGGGAGGAATCTGCGCCAGTCCCCGTGACTATGACCAGCCTTAAATATGAGCTGGGGAGTCCCACAGAGTCAGTATGGTGAGTCACCCAGGCCCCAGCCAAGATAACCCATGGGAAGCGTGCTTTCCTTTGTCCTAGCCTGTATCCTGCAGGTAGAGCTGCATGGCACCAGAAGCCCCCCATCCTATTTCCACACACGATGGGAGACCCTCCTGGCTCTATCAGAGGCAGTGTGGTTAGCAGGCTCCAGCAGTACATTCACGCTGCAAAGTTAGAAGCCATCATGTTTATGCAGACTGCATCCCGGCTCCTGGCTAGACAAAGGTAAACAGTCCTCACGTGAGAAGTGCTAAGAAGTAGCAGGAGCACCCGACTTTAGAACTCTGGGTTTGTGCAGGATCTGAGTGGCCACGTTGCCAGTCGGAGCGGAAGCTGGCATTTGCAGCGATGCAAGAAGTCGGTAGCTCTGATTCCGCAGTCAGCTGACTTGCAGGGTGCTGTGCTATCCTTCAATGTCCTCTCGAGAGGTCAGCTTCTAAGGTGGCACCAGAGAGAGGACGTTGAATGTAAAGAGTTGCCTGCAAGAGGGCAGCTTTCCTTCATCCACACCTGGCAGCAGACTTCTTTGAATGCTGCTTTTCTCTCAGGAAGTTTTAACTCACAGCTTTCGGGACTTAACTGTTCCTGTCCTGCTGGCAAGATGGCAGGTCATTCTTGGTGTGACCATTCCAAATGCAGAAATAGGTTAAATCCATCGCTGTTCCTTATGTGGGTTTATTACAACATCCCAAGGATAACTATTGAAGAATTCCTGCCCATCCTTTGGATGTGGAAGCACACTTTAAAAATTGTCTGAAGCTACTTGTGTACTGTAATGAACTAAGTAACAGTACGGTAAGAGCATCAGGGAAAATTGGAAGGTAAATTCACCCAGCAATAGCCTTAAATCATGGTCTGTTGTCGTAAAGCAGTGTGCACACTCTGTCGTGAAACGTGGATTGTGTATCCCAATTAATCTGACAATGGAGCAAAAGCCTTATATGGTATTACCCCAGTGGTTTGAGGAATTGCTAAAATAAGAAAGCAGTCATTACTAGGCATTCGTTTAATGACTGTAATCATACTGAATTAATTTAACTTGCTGCAATGTTTAACAGAGTCAATTATAAATTTGTGCTAAAAGAATAACAATACTAGTATTTGCATGGCACTTCCTCTGAAGAGCCAGCCTCTGAAGATAACCTCGGATCCTCGACATTTACAGAGCACTCAGAATGTGCTAAGTGCTCTGTGAAACAGTCCATGGCCAGCTTCTCTGTGGACAGAAGCTTATGATTCTGTGGTTCTGAGCCAGAGTAGTCCATCCTTAATGCAGGACTAGAGCACTGACCTGTGTGGGCCACTCGCTTTATAGGAGTTTTTAGTGACCTTCCACCACAACCCCTACTTTTTTCTCTTACGAATTTGTCATGAAGCTTGAACTCAGCCTGGATGCTGTCCCTGAGCCATTTTTTGCTCAAGGCTAGAATTCTACCACTTTTCAACTCCACTTCTGGGTTTACTGGGTGGTTAATTATAGGTAAGAGTCACAGGGCTAGGAATGTGGCTTTGCGGTAGTGTGCGGGCTTAGCATGCATGAAGCTCTGGGTTTGATTTCTCAGTACCACATAAACAAAAAAATCCACTGAGCTGTGGCTCAAGTGGTAGAGTGCTAGCATTGAGCACAAGAAGCTTAGGGACAGTGCCCAGGCCTTGAGTTCAAGCCACAGTACTGACAAAAAAAAAAGATTCACAGCCTTTACTGCCTGGTCTCTGAGCCTGGATCCTCAGCCTTCTAAGTAGCTAGGATTACAGGAGTGAGCAACCACCACCAGGCATGGATTATATTTTTGTTCGGTCCTCTTGATATGAATTTCACTCAAAAATGGAAGTCTCCAGATAGCATGTCAAAACTAGATGAAAGAGATTGGGTATGGTGGAGCACTCCTATGGGCTCAGCTACTTGGAAGAAAGAGGTATAAATATCATCTGAGGCTGGCCGAGGCAAAAACATGAGACCCTATCGGAAAACTAAAAGCAAAAGATCCAGGGGCCTGTGACTCAAGTAGTACAGTCCTTGCCTAACAAAGATGAGGCTATGAGTACAGTTCATCTTCAGTATAGTCAAAAACAAACAAGCAAACACCCTAGAGAAAAAGGCATCATACAATTATAGAATTATTGTGAGCATTAAGTGACTTCTAGTTCAGCGACTGACCCTACTCTTTTTGTCACTGAAAGTGTTGGGAATTGCTGCCTAAATAGAGCCAAACATACCTCCTCTCCTGTTCCCACTCAAGTTCTCATCATTTGAATCTGATAGTTTCATAAATTAAACGTGCCTTGCACACCCTTCAAAACCTGCAGAAAATGAGTCCAAAGTGACGCAAATCAATCAGCTTTAATTTTCTTAAATTATCTTTAAGTAGTTGTGCAAAGGAGGTACCATTTAACAAAGAAGTTTATGAATACAATGCATCTTGATCAGTGTCACCCCGTCAACATTCTCACCCTCCTTCAATATGTCCCTTCCCTTACTTTTCTTAATTTTGTGGTATGTACAATGAATTCTTGACTGCATTCTCCACACCTCCCCCTATCACCCTTTCATTCATCTACTCCGCTCCCCTTGGCTCCATCTCCCTTCTTGGATGTAGATGCTTATTTTGGTGGGCTTTGACCTAGTTTTTCTAGAAAATTATACTATTTGAGTTCTCCATAGAGTCTATTCTACTTCAGTTCATTCTTTTGTAACTTGCATACCATCTAACATGTTTACTTATAGATTCATAGGCACATTCTATCTACCACAAATGATAGAAACCATGTAACTTACTTCACTTAATATATTTTTCCAGGTCTTTCCATTTCCTTACAAAAGATACAATATTATTCTTTTTAATGTATGAGTAAAATTTTCATTGTGTATATATACTGTATTTCTTGATCCATTCGTTCATCAAGTGGCAATCTGGGCTGATTCCATATTTAGATATGGTGAATAATACTACAATGAACATGGTTGTGCTTGTGGCTTTACTGTAACCTTTTTTGTGTTCTAGTGGATAAATGCCCAGAAGTGAAATTTCTGGGTCATAGAGTAGTTCGATGTTTAGTTTTGTGAAGACCCGCCATACAACTTTCCACAATGGTTGAACAAGTTTACATCCCCACAACAGTGTATTCAAATTCCCTTTACGCTGCATCCTTGTCAACATTTTTTATCCTTTGGTTTTCTTGATAATGGCCTTTATTGTAATTCTTTGGAGACACTTGAATTTTTTTTAAGAAAATTAAGTTTCCAGAGAAAGTGTGGTTCTCTGATAGCAGAATTTCAAGCATCACCTCTCAGGTAGGAAATCATTCTCGAGGGCAGAAGAATTTGGTTCAGGAATCTGCGTCTCCTGTTTTATCACATGGCAGATTCTGTTGCCCACAATGCTGGCCTTCCAATGGTGGTAGGAGAGCCTCAGCGTCTAGCTTTTAAAGCTGAAGTGAGCAGGGAACATTGGGGATGAACAGAGGACCCCGGGCAGCAAGTGCCCTGACAACTCACACCCTCCTTGAGAGCAACCCACCTTTGCTTTCTGATTTTTCTTAGGCTCTTACCTGAGAAAGAGTCCAAAACAGGATTCAAGATTTGGTTATTTAAAGCTCCCCCATACTTAATGCTGCCATGTGTCCAAGAATAGGAACCATTTATTAATGTCAAGCATTCCATTTTTTTTTTGCACATATGAGTTTGTGCTTGGACATGCCATCATTGTTGAATGCAAGGGTGAAGAAATGAAAAGGAGTCCTTAAATGGGCCTAACTTTACTGTTAAAATTACATAAAATTAATAAGAAAGAAATTGTTTTAATAGGAAAAATCTAGAACTGTGATATATTCCATATGCTCTAGTTAGGGGGATAGTTTAGCTGTGTGTGACAAACTCTTCCATAGCTGCTTGTGTCTTACTCTCACACAGCACTGACTGCTTTATACTGTTACCTTTGCTCTTGGAAAGTGGGGCTATCAGAGCATAACATCTCTATGCGCCCAGCCTTCATTCTGCCTGTAGGTCTTCAGTATTTATTACAAGAGGAAGGAATACTCATGATGATAGCACAGTCACATGAATTAACATGCCCATCACCTTCCACAGTTTGAATTGATATTCCTTTCCATGACCATAGTTCCAAGTGCTTTACATATAATAGTGAACTTAATCCCTACAACAATACTGTCTGAAGATACTGTTATTGTTCCTACAATGTCTAGACCAGCTGGTTATTACTATGTTCCCCCCCCCCAACAAAACATAAAAAGTGATTGTCCCCTCCATGACACATAGGGTTCTGCAGGCTAGTGGATGCAAACCCAAGTATCTGGGTTCAAATCCTGTCATCTTAGCCACTAATATTCAAATATGGGGTTTCTGACAATTAGTGCTTAGTTGTATTAGTCTCTCAGTGAGGTGGAAGAACCTAGAGAAGGAGGGGGGAAAAGCAAAAAGTAGAGATGGAATCATTCAGTGAAGATTTAAAGTTTAAGGGTTGTAGATAGTCAGGCAGACACTGTCTCCTAAAAGTTACCCGAAATTTGAGTGTTTCATATTTAACTTCGGTACAACGCAAGCATATTGATTCTCTGGGCTGGAGGTAGGGCTTAACTTGTAGTGTTTACCTATTTCCATGGTGCAAATATTCTGCTAGTGGCTGATTTTTTTTGCAACCTGCTAAGTCCCTGAATGTTTAACGATTAGCTTGGGCATCCAGTAGGAATTGTATTGTATTCATTATACTTTAAAATTTTCAGAGCACATGCATCAAAGCAACTGCATTATACATTTGTATGTTTTTCTCCCAAATGGTTTCATTCCCAGCTTGAAATGTCTAAACCTGAAATAGAGATGGAAAGTAATCTGTCCAGTATCTATGATCTCCTAGCTCAATGAACTGTCCCCTCATTCACCTCCAACCACACATTAATTTCCATTCTTCACATGACCTAAGAGAAAGAGGAGAGAAAGAAGGAAATGGAGAGAGACACAGAACAATGAGGAAGAAGAGAGTAAAGGAAATGAAATCCGACTTGCTATTAGAATTAAATGGAATAAGAGGTGAATGACACCTGGGAAACAGGTCACAGGCAGATCCCGATGCCAGAAAGGACTCTACACTAAATAAACACCCTATACTTCTGTGTTTTTCAAGAATATGTTGCATTCAACTATTAATTAAAAGCTAATAACATTTCCATAATGTAGAAAAACTCACTATCTAGTTCTGTAAAGACTTATAACCTACATTTTAAAGTATATTTTCACAAATATTATTCAGAAGAGATCTAGCTTTCTGTTGAAGAGAAATAAGGAAGAATAGCTTGAAAGTGTTTTACGGGTAAAAGAAATACTTTCTGGAACTATCCTATTAAGCCTGTTTTCATGACAGGACCAAATAGCCTGTGATTATTTGGCAATTACCTCTTAGCCCCTTGCTATGTAATTATTCATTTGGTTATTTACATGTGCTTTACAAATTAGTGCCCCCAAACAGCTAAAAAAATTACATAGAACATGATGATTATCTTTAGGGTTACATAGTTTCTCAATGGGTAATTGCCATTTAATTGGCCAGGTCTGAAGTTATATCATGACCTCGTCCTAATGATATATTTACAGAGTGTTGTGCATGGCTGACCTGTGAGATGGAAAATCCTTAGGAACAGGTGCAAACCCCAAATGGCGAATGCTGTAGGTCTGCACAGGCTCTTGGCTTATACAGGGTTTGCAATGAATATTGTTTAATGCCTGTATGTGTAAAACTTACATCTTCATGTTCTTTAGGTCTCCCAAAGGTTGGCTAACTTCACAGAAGTGAGGAAACCTTTTACCCAGTTAATGCAGACACACTTTGCCCAGATAATACAGATCCCACTCCACTTAAGAAGCAATCCACATTTGTTAGACTTATTCAAAGGTCAGTGACAAGAAACATAAATATTTCAACTTTCTTTTTTTTTTAAATCAAGAGGGACAAAAGGAAAAGCATTTAACTGTAACACAGCACAAAAGATAAGGGAGACTACCTCAGGCTTTTAAACACCAGAGAATTATGTACTAACACAACCTCTGATGTACTTGCCCTTTGGCATTCTGAAGTATTAGTTCTAGGAATCCCTGTTCATACCCAAATCTGCAGCTGTTCAACACCTGTGTATAAAATGGCATTCTACTTGCATGTAACCTACATTGCCTAATGTCTTGAGTAACTGTGTCCATCATGTAGCTGTGACATTACTTTGCCCCTACCTCTTTTTCCCTCTACTCTTTGGCAATATTATAATCGTGCTCAGAAAATGAACAAGAGCTCCAAGCTGCAAAAAGACAAATAGCTATCTATAGAAAATATTATGTCTTGTTTCTTACTTTTTTCATTGAAAAGGTGATGAGCAGAGAGCTTACAGTTACATAAGTAAGGCAATGAATACATTTGCTTTTAATCAGTGTTACACCCTCCCTCATTATCTCCCACTTACCCCTCTCTATTCCCCTTCCCCCCCTCCCAAATTGTGATGTCTTGCTTCTTAACAAGACAACTACTATTTCGTTTCTACACTTAGGATTGTTCTTGAAAGATCTTGCTGACCACAATCAGTACCTACAAAAGTGACCTAAAAGTTCAAAGTAGCAAGAACTAGCACTTTCTAATGCTGCTAACATTCTTGATTCTTTAAAAAAAATTTTTTTTTGCCAGTTCTGGGGCTTGAACTCAGGGTCTGGTCACTGTCTCTGAGCTTTTGCTCCAGGCTAGCACTCTGCCACTTGAGCCAAAGCTCCATTTCTAGCTTTTTCTATTTATGTGGTTCTGAGGAATTGAACCCAGGGCTTCAGGCATGCTGGGCAAGCTCTCTACCACTAAGCCTCCTTCCCAACCCCCTAAAATTCTCTTCTTTATCTTTTTTTTTTGGTTGTGGGGGCTAAACTCTGGGCCTGGATGCTGTCCCTCAGCTCTTCAGCTCAAGGCTTGAGCCACAGCGCCACTTCTGGCTTTTCTCTGCTTATGTGGTGCTCAGGAATCGAACCTAGGGCCTCATGCATGCGAGGCAAGCACTCTACCACTGAGCCACCTTCCCAAGCCCCCTACCCCACAACATTCTTAATGTGTCTTAGATGGTGATGTTTATAAGGGAAATTTTACTTGCAATTGATACTTAGGATGTTCAAAACTCTTGTGAAATCCCCCACTGATAAAGCATTTTGTCAGAGTGATCCTTGTGTATTCCATGTTCAGAGGGCGTGGTGCTGCGGGATGACCAGCCAGTGTAGATATAGAGGGGCAGTGGATTTTCTTTGCTCAGGTTCTTCTCACATTCATTCTTCAGAACAGAACCAGCCATTGACAGCCATCTCCTCAGAAGATGTTATGCTTTCAGTATAAATTTGTAAGACTACAACAGGTTTTGCATAGATCTCAATTCACAGATAAAGAAACTGAGTCTTAGGGTGTCTCACGCTAGAGGCAGCATCCAGCAAACCCTAAAACTGGTCTTGCTGTCTGTCAGGGTCTCCAAGCCAGACTTCAGTGTGCTGCCCACACACCATTTGAATAATGTGTACAATCCTTCCTTTTGTGTTATTTTCTCTCTTCAAGCTCTTACTTTATTCTAAGTTCTATTATCAACCTTTTCCATATCCTTGAGTATCCACAAAGGATTTTCATGGAGGCATCTTATCTTACAAGACTGAAATATTTTAATATCCTGCTCACAACTACAGGAGAATGAGAAAAGAGTATGTAGAAGATTCTGCAACCAAAGTGGCTAAAAAGGCTAGGGAGTGACAGAGGGTCCCAAGTTCTCCCTCCCAACACACACACACACACACACACACACACACACACACACAAACACTTTGAATTCCTTTGCTTTCAGCTCTTTGTTGGAATACCAGTATGAATTGCTCTTCCCTACCAACGACTGTCACTTCTTTCTAAGTGGGAAATGATTTGTAACTTTCTCTTACCTTCCTGACTTAAGACAGTACAGGACTAAACATTTCCTTGATATTTAACAATTCCCTAACTCCCTCCAACTGCTGCAGCTGCCTCTCAACAAGACACAGGGAAAGATTAGATATGGCATTTGCACCTGGCCAGCCATAAACCACTTTTCTTAAGTTGCAGGCGAAGGTTAACAGGCCCAATTCCCTTCTTCCCTTAGACCTAGAATGCTGAAACATGAAAGTGAGCTGCAATTATTTATAAACAATAAAAGCTTGTGTAGAGTAGGAAACAAATGGATTTATCAGCCTCCTCAAAGTGGAAGTAGATGTTTTCCTGGTTGTTGAGGACTCTGGGGTTGTGATTAGGAATGGTTCCTCCTCCAGTGGTGTTTGTATGGGGATCTTGAGATGCTGGTTGGTTTCCATAAGAGTGATTGGACTCAGAATACAGTGCTTGGTCCACCTGCTCTTAGCAGAAACTAGACCTGGACCTTCAGACCTTCGTCTCAGTTTTTTTCTGGTACATCAGCCTCCAGTCAGCCTCTTCTCTCATCACTCTGGGTTTTCCTGACAATCCTGAGATGGGGAAGCTTTAGCTCAGCTTGGGAAATGAGATGCGATAGGACACAGTTCACTGAATTCTCTCCTTCATCATGACTCAGTGGATGCAGGGTGGCTGTTTACAGACCTCTACAGCTAGCTGTCATCCACTTAGCTTCATTGTCTGGGAGTATGAAAGAAAAAAAAAACTATTCAAGGGGCCAAGCACTGGTGGCTCACACCTATAAGCTTAACTACTCAAGAAGCTGCCAACCCAGGCAAGAAACTACATGAGAGTCTTTTCTCCAATTAACCACCAGAAAACAAACAAAAAATGCCAGAAATGGAGCTGTAGCTCAAGTGGTAGAGCTCTAACCTTGAGCACAAAAGCTCAAGGAGATTGCCCAGGCCCTGAGTTCAAGCCCTAGAACCACCGTACACACACACACACACACACACACACACACACACACACACACACACTCATTCTATCTAAACAGATGATTTGAATGTCTCACAAGCCCTAATTCTCTACACTTTGTTACCAGTATGTTATGTAATCATGATTCACTTTTAGAACTGAATAATTTCTTTACCCATGTAGAACTCAGAGGCACAAAAGACCTTGATTTGAAATGGAAACTTGCCATGTTAGTGACACTTTCTACATCTAGTTTCTAGTAGTTTGCAAACTTTTTAAGTATGAGAGACAATTTATACATAATGATAATAGTTTTGTTCTAGTGTCTATGGGTTGAAAATGCCAAAAGCTACCACGAAAGCAGTATTCTTTTCCAAGAATTATTGCAATAGCTACTTACGTGTGGAAAATAGTAGAACATGTATTATAATGCATTATATATATGGTTCTTGAAAATACTGATCCAAATATCAATTTTAAGTCTTAAAGTAACTCCAAGTTTTCCTGCAGATCAAGGCCCAAGGTTTAAATATAACTATGCTTAGAACAAGGCTGTTACTTTTGCAGAAGGGATTTAAAGGGCAAGTTATGAAAATGATCTTGCAAAAACTGGCAGAATAAGATGAAAATGTTCCATTGAACAAAAGTTTAATCACCAGATTTATATATGGAAATGTCACAATGCCCCTCATAGTATAAGCAATATATGCTAATAAACAAAAATCTAATAAGAGCTGGGTGCTGATGACTCACACCTATAATCTTAGCTACACAGGAAGTTGAGATCTGAGGGTTATGGTTAGAAGCCAGCCCTGGGCAGGAAAGCACATGAGACTCTTATATCCAATTAACTACCCAAAACAGCCATATGTGGAGCTGTGGCTCAAGTGGTAAAGCAGTAGACCAAAAAAAAAAAAAAAAAAGCTCAGGGACAGCACCCAGGTTCCCCAGGCCCTGAGTCCGTGTCTGCCGCAGGAGAAAAAATAAAAAATGAGTCATAAAAGGGAACTCTAAGAGATGGATTCTGAATTTCTAGCAAAATCTTTAGCTGTTATGCTTTCTGCTGCTTAGCCCTCCTATGATCAATTTTTTAAAGCACCAATGTAATTAGATAAAAGTCCTAATCAGCTCATTTTTAAAGGAATCTTTTTATAGTATATAACCCCTAGCCAGTATAATGACTGCATTAGCAGTAGTGAACCATTCTTTGAAAGTCCCTATTTAGTAAAACTACATCAAGCAAAATACAGCGTGCATGATGAGCAACCTGATTTAATTTTTATACAGGATTAACATATTGAGCTATCATCTCTAATTTTAAAATCATGTTCTCTCTATTTAGACCTGTAAAATAATATTCAGTTAATTGGACATGCATTAAAAGATATTTCTAGCTCCATTTCCCCTTTTGATTTGGACAAGCAATAGCTCCTAAATGATTCTCCAGTTGACATCCTAAAACACAAAGCAGAATTTTCAGGATAAATTGTAGTCTTTTCTTCTCTAAAAAGGTGTGTGTGTGTGTGTGTGTGTCGGGGTGGGGTGATGGGGAGGGGGATAATGCAAGGGAGAATAAACTGTATCTCATTTTCCAGCAACTCTCAGCTGTTAGTATTTTCTTGTTGGAATCTCCTTTCTTTCAACAGTATTATGTTTGGTTTGCCACCCAAAGACTTGATGTGTTTCACTGGGTAAGAAGAAATGAGGAGTCTCCATCTCCCTACAAAGCCAGACTAGCCCCTGGATAATCTTACCCAAATAGTAAACACCAGAACAAGCAAAGATAAACTTCAGACGGGCAACTCCAAGACTGTGTATCTCAAAGGGTCCCTCAGGTGCCTAGAAACAATAACAATATCGTCCATAAGCAAGAAAGAGACACATTCCCATGCAGCATTTATACAAGTTAATAGTGAGTCCACCAAACAATAGGCAAGAGATCTAATAACCTCTCCCAGAGAGATCTGTGGAAGCCAAAGGCCAGACTACTGATATCAATTCAACATCCTTGACAATGTGCAGTTGACCTGCCAGCACCTAATGGCTTCACACCTATGAAGATCTTCAAAACGGGCAAAAATCCAGGCTTTACTCAATCCTGTTCTGGGCATGGGTCTGATGTAACACCTCCTTCCTTCACCACAAAACTTTAAGTCTCTGTATCTGGAGCCTACCAGGTAGAGCCCTCTCTAACTGGATTTGCATCCAGGTGCAGACTCCTAGTGTGATGGGAATCTTCTTCATTCAAATACAAGTCATTTTTTGCCAGATCAAAATTCTTTTGCTACGGGACTGTAAAGACCAACCCTTAGGAAAATTTGCATGTTGACTGGTAAGACAGGTACAGTCAAAGGTTATAAGAACAAAGAAATCATTACCCAATCAAATTAACAAACAAATGAGATACAAATGTACTCTATTAACTGACAACATTTTTTGAAACAGGAAGCACAATTTGAAATGCTGAAATACATCCAACTGAAAAAGGGCAAAACAAAACAAAAGAATTGCAACAAATTATAACATAATTTGAGATGCAGACTGGCCCATTAGAGTCTGCATTACTGTAACTCAGTGGAAAGCTGGCTTGACTAAGTCTCCTTCTGATGATTTTGAAAAAGAAAATGACTATTTTGCATAATTAAGAGGTCTATGTCAGTTGTGGGTTTAGATGGCTTCATTATAAAGAATTATTGAGCTTAGATTAGAAATATTGAAAAACATCTCCAAGCTATTTTTTAATGACTTTCTTATACAACACAAGACACTATTGTCAAGGTTATAAAAAGGGGAAAAAAGGGTGAAAGAAGAAGAAAAAAATTTCCCCAAATTTAGTTTCAGATGTTTCTTTAAAAAGTCCTGTGTTTTGTACATCTCATTGTTGGGGGTGGGTAGTTGTGGAGGTGGGAGGGAAGGAATGGTAGGGGGAAAACAAAGGAGGCAACAATGCTCAAGACTCACTACCTTGCTTATGTAACTGTAACCCCTCTATACAGCATTTTTTACAATAATTAAAAAAGATTAAATGCCCTGTGTTTCTTTGTTCTTGAGTCACCCTTTACTGGGACAAGATATCTAGATCCTGTGATGTTGGGTAAGTGTGAAGCAATTTTTTTAAAAAGTCAACAGAAAGAATATCACCAGCAATTTAAGGAGATGGAGTTGCAAGCACTTTAATACAAACTTGGGTTAATGACCAATGATACCTATTCTTCATCCCTAAGGTTGATCTAGACTACATTTGTCCCTGTCTCCAGACAGACATGTAGAGTCATATCCTTGTGCCCTGTGTTCAGACTAGAAGTCATTGAAAGTTTCCCTGAGTCAGATTTCATAATATAAGTCAAAGTGGCCTTAGAAACTTTGGAAGACGAAGGGTGATACCTATGTTTTCTTATTTCTAGGCCTTGTCAAGGTGATTACACGTTTTCTAAGACAGAAGTCTTCCTGCCACAACCTCCTCTAACCTGGTACCTGCTGTATGACTTTTGAACCACTGATTGTAGGAGTTTAAGGTAGAACAAACTGAGCTTCTAGTTGGAATTATGTCTTGTGATTATGGACAGACAGTAATTATATCGGTCTTTCTTCTTCTCCCTTTCTTCCCTTCCCTTCCTGCGTTTTAATAGTTAGAACAGAGTGAAAGTCTTGTTCACATCTAACCATAAAACTCTTTCTTATCACTGAGGACTTGAAAGACTTATCTTCAGGAAAAGAAACACTTTACTCCACCCATATTTCCTTAACTCCTCTCCACTCCAGCAGTAAAACTTGCATTGGTTGGCATCCCAGGAGGCCGCTCTCAAGCACTCCCTGTGGTTTAAGAATGCTTTCCTTAAAGAACATAACACTTTACTTTCCCATTCAGTTCTTCCCTGGGGTCAATAGTAGGCTAGAATTCAAGTATATTCCAAGGTTTGCTACCACTGTTGTGTGATGTGTTTCAGTAAGACCAAACTCAATAAAAGGCGTGTATAGTAAGTAGTCAGTGAAAGGTCCTCATCTTTTTACCCCTTATTTTCAAGCTCTCTGAGGGCTGGATGTAACTCCGTGCAGCAGAGAGAAAGCTCCCAGCATTTATAAACCAAAGATCCCACCATTTATAAACCACCTTCTCTGTGAGAATCTTATCGCCAATAAACCACTAAAAAGCCAAAAGTAGAGCTGTGACTCAAGTGGTAGAGTGCTAGACTTAAGCAAAAAGGTCAAGGACAGGACCCAGGCCCTGAGTTCAAAAAGTAAAATAAAAAGAATAGCATACTTTACTATACCAACGGGCTGTCTCCTTTCATTGGCAGACTTTGAATGAGTGTAAAATAAGGAATTGTAGCCCATGTAAGTGAATGGAAGCTTTTGATTGATTGCCATAACACATCTCTTGACTTAACTAGTTCAGCCATAGAAATCCATTAAAAATATGCCCTGCTTCAGATAAGATCATGTGTCTTATGTAGTGGGTGTTTTAGAGCTATTGAAGGATTTTAAATAGGGCAGTAACATCAGATTTGAGTTTAGGGTCATTCTGGTAGCAATACAAACTATCCAAAAGGTAAAGAAACAGCAAACACGAGGAAGTTGGTGCATCAGCCACAAAGTGAAGGATCGAGTGTTCATACAATGGTCTTCATTGGGGCATGGCAGGTAATCCTGAGTCCTTTCTTACTCATCATGTGTCTGCCAACAGTTATTGCAAGTATGCACTGAAATATATTTCCTACATATATGGAAATAATATTATTCTTCCTGTCCATGAACACCCACGGTGGTCATTGATTATCATAGCAGAATTTTGAAGATCTATTGAGAGGAGGAGCAAATTTAAAATCTAACTTGCTTATTAAAAAAGCATTTCCAGCCAGGGACCTGGGGGCTCATGCCTATAATCCTAGCTAGTCAGGAGGCTGAGATCAAAGGATCATGATTTGAAGGCAGCCTGGGCAGGAAAATCCATGAGACATCTCCAATTAACTCCCCAAAAAGCCAGAAGTGGAGCTGTGGGTACAGTGCTAGCCTTGAACAAAAACCTCAGGGACAGCATCTAGGCTTTGAGTTCAATCCCCTGACCACATTTCCCTCCCCCCTCTTCCCTACTCCCCCCCCCTCACACACACACACATGCACACAGAGCATTTCACACAGAGCATTGTGTAGGAATTCAGCTGGCTAGAACTTAATGATTCCTTGTCCATGCCACTGTAGAAATCATCTTGTGGTCTTTCCATGCTGGTGACTAGTTTTACATATTCTCAGGCTAAATGTAATCGATTCTGTAGCTTCCTAATGATCTGCCTTAAGGAGTTATTATTTCTGATGGCAATTAATCAAAATTAAAACCGACTGCTTAAAATAAAAGCAGATTTAAACACCCAGCCTCAGTCAGGAACACCTGCACATTAAGATTAATCATGGACCCTACATGAGGGTGACAGATATATCAATATTATAGAGAAAAGAGAAGGTAACATTTTGTGTGTGTGTGTGTGTGTGTGTGTGTGTGTGTGTGTGTGTGTGTGTGTGTGTGTGTGTTTGTCCTAGCAGAGTTCCAAGTATATTTCTAAGGAGCAGTAAAGATTCTGAACCCATGTCTAGGAATAAAACCCCATAAAGTCCCTAATTGCCCAGTTAAAAGTGTTCTCTTCTATAAAGCTCAGGTACGTGGCAATTTGTGTTTTCCTACCTCAAATGCTATTCCCAAAAGAAGATGGATCAGGAGAGTTTTTGTTTTGATTCACCCAGAATAGTATGAGAAAATAAGAATTTCCCTATTAGATGTTCCTGGATTTAAAATTAAAGTTTGCTTTTGAGGTGTTTTTCCCCTCTCAAACTTCCTATCCAATATTCACTTTTTCAATTGTTGTATCAACCATGCCACTCCATTGTAGAACTAGAGAAGGGGTATGGCACTGTCACAGTTCAGGTCGGTGCCTGGCATATGGTAAGTGCTTGGTTATGATTTGCTACTGCTACTGCTGTACTGTTTTGGCTACTTGCTTGACTTCCATTTCTTTATTTGTAACATAGGAGTGACAGCAAAGCCCACAGTACTGTATCAATGAAATTACTAGAGATGAAGTAAGGACACTTTTTCCAATGAACAGACTATAATAGCAATGGTGATGATAATGAGGATGAAGATGAAGAGGAGGAGGAGGAAAAGGAGGATATTATTTGAGTACTTGAAATGGGCTAATCTCTTTACATCTATTATCACAGTTACCTTCATAGGAAGTCTAAAATATCACGTTATCTTAAAGATAAGGAAACAGAAGCATGGAGAAGAATAACTTGCCTCTGCTTATACAGCTTAGTGGCTATTAGAGTCCAGTCCTTGATCTAGGCTGTTTGTCTCATTCTAAAACTTGTGTTTCTAACAACTGTCACCCACTAACAAGAACAGGGAGAAACATGAACTGGCTTGTGCTTTGCTGTTGTTTGAGCTTGGTCTCTATTATGTGGATATATCACAAAATGGTATGACCTTTAGTAGGATGACCTTCAACTAAACGGTGGGGTCTAGAAGGTCTTTATTAGTGGCCCCACAGAAAGGACTAAGGCATGCTCTCCTGAGATCTGTGTGTTACTTTTGTGAGAGGATAATTATATAAGAACAAGTTTGCCAGTCCTTGGTCACTTTTTGGCTTCATGCCTCATCTTGTGATACCGTACTTTGTCTCTTTCTTTCCTCTTCTCACTGATGTTTGGTGCCATCGGTCATTAGATGATACAGCCAGGGTGGCCTCTCACTATGTACTTTTCACCGCTACACCCGAGGTACAGACTAGAGGTATGGCTCAAGTGATAGAGCATGAATGACAAGAAAATAAATAAATAAAATATTGTGCTGGTACCGATGGCTCACACTTAGCCTAGCTAACCAAAACACTGAGATTATAGTTTGAAGCCATCTCAGGCAGGAAATTTCCACAAGATTCCATCTCCAAAATAACAAGAAAAATACTAGGCTGGAGGCATAGGGTCTTAAGTGGTAGAATGCGAGCTGAGTAAGCAAGCCAGCAGAATAAGCTAGCGGTCCATTTCCATTAATGGAATAGAATAAATAAATGTAATTTTAGAAGATATGTATGTGGGAAAAGAAATCTTTTAGATGAATAAGAGTTCTATTTATTTATCTATTTTTGTCGATCATAAGGCTCAAACTCAGGGCCACAGCACAACTTCCAGTTTTCTGACCATTCATAAGTGATAAGAGTCTCATGGACTTTCCTATCCAGGCTAGCTTCAAACCATGATCCTCTGATCTCAGCCTCCTGAATAGCTAGAATTATAGGCATGAGCCACTGGTGTCCAGTGAGTAAGAGTTTTAAAGTCTGAATTTCATAAAATTTGGCAGAAATTAATATGCTAGCTTTCTCTCTTAAATACAAACATGTATACTTTAATAGAAATTTAATAAACAAAATTCAAATGATAATAATCATCAATGACATACATCTATTCTGTTGTTTTCCTTTTTCTTTTTGCTTTCTTTCTTTTTTCTTTTTTGGTCTTGAACTATGATCTATCAAGAAAATGGATTAAAAATTCCATTTACAATAACATGAAATTATGCTACAAAGTCTGTACAAAAATAAATTAAATTTCCTTAAGGAAAGAACTGTACCCTGGAAACTATAAGATATTGATGAAAGAACAAGAAGAAGAAGCAAATAAATGGAAAGATAGCCCATGTTCATTGAGTAGAATTAGTATCATTAAAATTTCCCTAACAACCAAAGGCATCCACAGATTCAGTGAAATCCCTCGCAAATTTCCAAGGACTTATAGTGGAGAGTTAAGCAAAAAAGTTCTTAAAACTCACCTGGAACCAAAAAGCCAAATAAAAACTCAAACAGCCAAAGCAAGAATGAGGCTGGAAGCATCTCACTACCAATGTCAAAATATATTACTAAGCTACAATGATTATAACAGCAGGATGCTGACATAAAAACAGACATACAATAAGTGGAGCAGAATAAAGAATGCAAGAATAAATCCTCACATTTGTGGTCAACTGGTCTTCAGCAAACATACCAAAAACACATGAGGAAAGAAGAATATCTTCAACAAATGGTGGTAGGAAAAACTGGATATTCATTCACATGGAGGACAGTGAAACTAGATTTGTGTGTCATCCTATATTTTTTTAAAAACCTACAGAAAAATCAGAAACTGTGAAATTACTGAAAGAAAACAAAGGTATAAAAATATGGATGCTATCGATAAAGAATACAAAATTTCACTTGGACAAAAGAAACCTTCCAGAGATTTATATGCAATATGCTGACTATAATTGATAATATTGTACTAAGTTGTGTGGATGGGTATAGGTGCTTATGTTTTTTGAGCCAATGATTCGTTTTGTAGCCCAGGCTGGCTCTGATTTGTGATCCTCTTGCCTCAGCCTCCCTAGTGCTAGGATTTACTACCATAGTTGGATGCACTACTGGGGTTTGAACTCAGGGCCTCACACTTGCTAGGTGGGTACTCTACCACTGAGCCCTACATCTGTGCCCTTTTTTTGCACCAGTTACTTATGATATAGGGTTTTTTTTTTCCTGCCTTGGTGCATAGCTGCATTGAAGTCCTATTTTTCACTCCTCACCAAAGCTGGGGTGACAGGCATGGCTACCATACCCAGCTATTTTATGAGAAGAGGTCTTATATATATATATGGCTGGGCTGGTCTTGATAGCCACCTCTCTCAAGTAGCTGGATATTAGTGTGAGCCACAGATGCCAGGCCACACCTGGCTTTAGTAATAATGTATAGCATCATTTGAAATTCCTAAAGAATATGTTCTAACAAGAGAATGCTAAGTATGTAAGATGATCCTAACCATGTAAGTTTAATTTGTGAGTGTGTGTATATATAATATGATGTCTTTATGAAAGAAGAAAGGGGGAGAATGAAGTCAAAACTTCAATGTAGATCCTACAAAATTAAGAAAAGTGAGGGAAGGAGAGGGCTGGAAGGAGTGAGCATGTTGAAAGGCGTGACACTGACCAAGACACATGGTATCCATAAACTGTTTTGTTGAATGGTAACTCCTTTGTACAACTACTTAAAGGTAATAAAAAAATGAAATGGGAAAAAAGGAAGTCTTTGAATGCAAAGAATCTGGAGGCTTTAAGCTAAAAACTGTCCATACTCCTTTTTGTGCCAAGGTTTAAATCAACTCAGTATGACCCCTGATTCACTGTTGTCTGCTGGATTCTAATTCCCTAAAGACATCACCAGTCATCTTTCTTTAAAAAACAACAAACTAGAACATACATGTAAATATGGGTGAAACTGCAAATGTATTAACAAAATGTTTCAAAGAGCAGAGATTCTGACTCTCTTAAAACAGGTCAAGATAGTAAGACAGAAATGCACCATTGAAAATTCTTTAACAAATATTTACTGAGTTACTACTCTGACCCCTATGTTGAGCTACAATCCAGGAGTCTAGCAATGAAATAAGAGGAGAAAAGGAGAATAAAGTAAAAAAAAAAAAAAAACAACACACATTTTGTCCTTAATGAGTCTGCAGTCTCAGGAGGAATATAGTGAGCCCCTTTTAATGGGTCTCTCGAATTGGTAGACCCAAGAAAGCTTCTCAGGAGAAGTAATGTGTAAATTGAAACCTGAGACGCTTAGGAAAGGAGTGTATTGAATTTGCATATTTAAATATGCCATTGCCTATAGGGAGGAGACAATACTGAAGGGGCAAGATACTGAAGGAAACAGAAGTTACAGTGGCCCAAGCTAATAATGGTGGCACCGGAAACATGGGTAAGGGCAGAGGGACTGTAGAAGAGTGGCTCCTTCCGGTGATAATCATAGTGATGATGAAGTAGAATTAATAGAATGTGGTAATTGACTGGAAGAAGTGAGGGAGGAAGGGAGTGGAAAGAAAGACGTGGTCTTACTTTTTGGTTCCTCCTAGAAGAAGACCTCAAGGTAAGGATTCAAGTGTACAAGGGGATCGTCTGAAAAGAACAGGGACTATTGGATTGTTGGTAGGAAAAGAAGGATGTGACATGACAAGAAAAGGGAGCCATAAAGGTAGGGGACATGATTCAGCCACTGTGCTGTAAATATTTGGAGCATTTCCCAGGGAGAGGGAAATGGTGTAAAACACATGCCGCAGTGTTGTCTCACAGGTGGGGGTGAGGAACTGGAGAATTAAAAACTAATTCCTGTGAGTCATTGGCTGATGGATTTAATTCCTAAGCATTTCAAGCCTGCTGTACCCCAAGGTAGTGCAGCTTTCTCTTTCTTTGTAAAAGGCCCTCAGGCAAAAATACTAGTAACTATAGATACATACCACTGGAAATACACAGGAGTATTGAGGTTAGGTGTGGGTCTTCACTACAGAAGACACCTATTCTCTGGGTTGGGTCAATGGGGTAAGGATGAATTGTGAAGGAGAGCCTAGGAACTGAAACAAGACAGAGGGTGCTGGAGGTTAGAGTATGAATTTTTGAATTTTACATGATGGGTGGAGGTATCCATGGGACTGCTAAGGGAAGCCGTCAATAGTTGGATGGATACGTGAATATGAGTCTGGAGTAATCTCAGCCAGAGCTATAGATCTGATAACTGTCAGCAATATATTCATGGTGTTTTTGGACTGAAAAAATAAAGGTAGCCATATACAGAAGAACACTAATATTTCAAGAGACAAGTGGAGAAGAATAAGAAGGCCCATCAAAGGCTTGACAAGAAATCTAGAAGTTCTGAGTGTCAAGATGTCAAGAGAGCATTTCAAAGGATCAAATAAAAAAAGTATGGAAGTAGAGCTGTGGCTCAAGTGGTAGAATGCTAGACTTGAGCAAAAAGAATTCAGAGGCAGCACCCAAGTCCAGAGTTCAAGTCCCAGTAACAGCACAAAAACAACTAAAAAATAAAAAGCAAACTCAAGAATGTATGTGTGAAATGATAGACACCAAATATTGATAACTCATAAAATCTAACAATGGGAAGAGAAAATCTTAACTCTGAGTTCCCCCCATTTGTAGAGATAGTACCTATAAATTACAGAACAAAGGATATTCTACTTTTTTTATCTGAAGGTTAATAAGTTTAAAAAGAGCTTTTTTGTGAGGGAAGGATAGTTAATTTATAGAAAAAGAAAGCAGTGTTTTAAAGTCCCAATAAGAAAGAGTGAGCAAAGGGAAAAGAAAGGAAAATAGAAGAAACAATGAAAAATAGGCATTAAGCTGGGCCCTGGTGGCTCACACCTGGAATCCTAGCTACTCAGGAGGCTGAGATCTAAGGATTGTGGTTCAAAGCCAGCCTGGGCAGGAAATTCCATGAGACTCTTATCTCCAATAAACTACTGAAAAAAGCTGGAAGTGGTGCTGTGGTTCAAGTGGTAGAGTGCTTGCCTTCAGTTCAGGCCCAGAGTTCAAGCCCCAGGGCTAGCATTAAAAAGAAAAAAAGCATCAAGATCTCTAGAAGGCAGACAGCTTGAGTTTAGGCACCAGGGAAAGCAGCTTGAGAGTGCAGGTGGATTTTATTTGTTACAGTAGGAGTGCGGGGATTATAAATCACTTATATTAAGTAAGGTAGACTGTGGGTGCCTGTAATATTGGCTCTCAGGGGCCTGAGGCAGAAAGATGTCAAGTTTGAGGCCAACCTGAGCTACATACTGGATCCTGACTCAACTATAATAAAGTTTTAAAAAGTGGTTAATTTATAAACTTGGTGATTGGAAATGGAGAAGATACATGTGTATGTTCATGATTGTTTAAGATGTGTGGAGAAAGGTGTGAATGAGGGAAAACTGGTGAAGTCACAGGCTTAAGGATCTACAGGTAGAATGGCATGTCTCTGTAGAGAATGAAGAGAACGTTGACCAGGTCAGCAGATCCATCCCTTTACTTAGCTGCCTGGGTTTGAGTTCTGAGACCAAAGAGTTGGACTCAGTTCAAGGCTGGGTTCCAACAAGTGGGCGAAAGAAAATGCATTATCTAGCTTTTCATCATTCACACAAAACACCTAAGATAATTAACTTATTAAAGAGAAACGGCTCATTTTGGCTCAGAGTTTTAGAAGTTCCAGTCCATGATTGTTTGGACCCATTGTCTTGGTCATATGATGAAGTAACACCTTATGGTGGGAGGATTGCTGAAGAAAACCCATTTCCATCACCAAAAAGGGAACAAAGAGAGTGAAGAGGGAGTCGGGCCCCACAGTGCTGGTCAAGGGGCACATTCCAATAACCTGAGAACTTCCCACTAGGCCCCACCTCTCCACCACTCTCTACCTGACAGTAATCCACACTGGAGACCATAGGACCTTTGGGAGATTTTCAAGATCCAAACTAGAGTACTGAAGAAGGAATAGGGAGAGTTTAGTTGCAAGGAGGTGACTGAAGTAATGACAGTGGAAAACTAAAAGGAATAGAGAATGAAAGGCAGAAGGAAGTCATGGGTAGGAGGGACTAAAGGGAGTGTTCCGGGATCCATTCCAGCTGGTTGCCACCAGCTTTTTTGATTGATGAAAGTTGATAATGATTATTTTGTTATAGCAGAAGAATAAAGCAAGAAATGACTCAGAAACCAGACAGGGAAAGAAACAGGGTAGTCAGAGCTGAGATGAGACATGACCAAGCCATGAGCAAACACAGCACTCATGGGTCTGTGTACTGGGCTGTTTGTCCCTGTGTTGTGGATTGAACTACAGATGTTGCAGTTCTGGCTTCTGACTTCACTTGGAAGTAAGGGTTAATAAGCCTTAGCTTATTAGGATATATAGGTGGGTCCTAATCCAATGTGACTGGCATTTTTATAAGAAGACCCATAGATAAAATACCCAGGACCATGTTTTAACGTTGACAGAGATTTGAGTGATCGAATATAAGCAAGAAACTGCCTGGGATTGCTGGCAGTACCACAATGTAAGAAATTAGAAGTATCTGAGAGTACACTGGTCCTGCTGACACCTTGATTTTAGACTTATAATAACCAGAACTGTGGAAGGCTATGTTTCTATTGTTTAAATGTATCCAGTTTGTCTACTTTGTTAGCCAGTCCTAGAAGGCAAATATACACTGTCTGCTTCTAGATGACCTGGGTCATAAGTATGTCATCTCATGTCACCAGCAGAGCACAATTGTCATCAAATACTGGAACAGTCCTTGATTTCAGAGTAGAAATTGGACATTTCAGTTCTCACTCAGCAATGCGATAATTCAATGCATTCTTATTGCCAAGCAAAGATTCTAAACATAAATTCATACAAAAAGGAAAACAAAAAAATTAAATTTAGTTTTTAAAATTTTAGGCAGGCACTGGTGTCTCATGCCTGTAATCCTTGCTACTCAGAAAGCTGAGATCTAAGGATCTGGTTCAAAGCCACCCTGGGAAGAAAAGTCTCCTGTGAGATTCTTACCTTCAATGAGCCACCAGAAAACCAGAAGTGACACTGTGGCACAAAGTGGTAGAGTGCTAGCCTTGAGCACAAAAAGCTCAGGGACAGTGCCCAGGCCTCAAGTTCAAGCCCCATAACCGACAAATAAAATAAAATAAAATTTATAAGTCTCAGGATGTTTTAGAGTAAGAACAATCACATTGCCAGAATATCTGATGTTTACTATATTTTCACTGTCAAATAGAAGTCAGTGCACTTTTTCTAGTGACAGGACATGTCCATTCTGTATACCAGACCTTTTTTTTTTTCTTAAACAGTGATGTTGACACACAATGATTTAATGTTCCCATCTCTACTGATTGACTTGGCACAAACAGTGCATTTATGTGCCAGTGACTAGGACAGATCTACATGACCTGTTTCACACCCACATGGAAAAAATAGAAAATGTATCATTGAACAAAAATCGAGAGTAAGATTTCAGTCAATTCACCAACTAATCAGTGAAGTCACAACCCACATTGCTCCCAAAGGACAAGATAATTTTCTTAGCAAAGATCTAATGAAAGTTAGATTTTCTTTGACCTTCTTGTTTTGTTCTGAATTTTTTTTTTACTTTACACCAATTATTGAATACTTAAAGTAATAAACCATTTATATAAGTCAGGGAGATTAACAAGTTGTTCTCAGGAGCTGGGCAGGTCATGTAAATAAGCAAAGATAGTCAGATTGTGTTCTTAGCACATTTTGCATATTTAAAATGCAGTTTCACTTCTACCAGGAAAAACATTTTTTTTTCATTTTTCCTAAAGCACAGGTCCTGCTGAGTCTATCTCTCATTTTCTGATCTCTGATTACTTCACTGCTCTATCTATTCTTAAGAGACAACCAGGGCAAGCACCTGGTTCTAAGAACTCAGTGGGGATTAAAGGTAGGTGCAGCCTGCAAGGACCTCAGGCCCTCATTCCTGTCACCAGCAGATCCCGCCCAAGATTGTTAAGCATTGAGTCCTCCTCTCTCTCCCCTGCTTTTCCTCCTCCTTCTCTCTTCTCCCTCCCTCTCTTTTTTAAACACACATTGATAATGAAAAGACTTTGAGGCCAAACAAACCATTGAAAGCAAACTTTTTTTCATTGGGCTTCTAGTTTATACTCTTTGACAGCATTGCATTTTTTTTTTTTTTTTGTCAGTTGTGGGGCTTGAACTCAAGGCCTGGGTGCTGTCTCTAAGGTCTTTTGCTCAAGGCTAGTACTCTATCACTTTGAGCCACAGCACCACTTCCAGTTTTTGAGTGGCTAACTGGAGATAAGAGTCTCACAGACTTTCCTATCTGGGCTGGCTTTGAACTGTGATCCTTAGATCTCAGTCTCCGGATTAGCTAGGATGACAGGCATGAGCCACTGGCACCCAGCAACATTACATTTTTTAAAAATGTGGTAACAATTCAAAACAGAAAACTTACTATTTGCTAGGTTTTAAATATTGGTGCCTTCCAACCCAGCCCCTACGTTTATGTCTTGCAGCCTGGTCACCAATGTAATGGGGTTGGGAAGCAGGCTTTGGGGGTAAGATCATGAGAAGGGCATCTCAGGAATGGAATTGGTGCCCTTGGAAAATAGTCTGCAGTCACTTCCCTGACTCTTCCATCCATCCTGTGAGAACACAGCAAAAAATGCTTCCTTATTTATAAGGCAGGTATTGGGCCTGGCCACACACCAAATCTACTGGTACCTTAATCCTGGACTTCCCAACCAGCAGAAAAATGAGACATTTTTGCGGTTCATCAGCCACCCAGTTTATGTATTTTGCTAGAGGGGGCAACAGACTGACACTATTTTCACCCCTTTCTACTATCAGTTCAGTTGGCATTAAGTACATGCATAATGTGTATATTCATGCCTAGAACATTCTTACTTTAAGAGAAACTCTTAAATTATCCATTGGTAGTGTGCTGTCATTGTCATCTTTTTTTTTTCTTTTTGCCAGTCCTGGGGCTTGAACTCAGGGCCTGGGTACTGTCCCCAAGCTTCTCTTGCTCAAGGCTAGCACTCTACCACTTGAGCCACAGTGTCACTTCTGGCCTTTTCTGTTTATATGGTACTGAGGAATTGAACACAGGGCTTCATGCATGTTAGGCACTCTACCACCAAGCCACCAGATCCTTCATTGTCATCTTTAAAACGAACTGCTCCCTACCCTACCCTCCAGCCTCCAGTTACGAAACTTGCTGTTAAAAGCATAAATAAAGGAAATCTTTCACACTTCTGAGTTAAGCCAAGTGCCCACCTTCTTCCCAACGGGCCTTCAGGAGACTCAGTTCTCTGCCACATATAAATCCTCTCCAGAAACTTCTGGTCCTGTCAACTTGAAGCCAAGCCTACTTATTCTAGCCATCACTCACCTCAGGTTCTGTATTTGGGATGCTGTTCACCTATGGCTGACATGAAATCTGCTTCCTCTTGTAAATATCCCCTCTCCTTGGAGACCCATACTGTTCAGCTGAATCACACTTTCCCTCCTCCTCATTGCTGTCATCAGCTGTCACCTCTCTTCCTTCATTTGTGATTTCAACACCTGCCTGGCAATCTTCCAGGTCACCTTAACTCTTGTCATCATTTGGGGTAACTTGAACAGATCATGAATGACCCACCCCAAATAGGAAGCTGTTAGCTCATTGGACTCTCCACCCAGCAGCCGACAAAATGAAAAGATCAAACATCTTCAGTGTGACATATATGACACAAGGGTTGTATTCTTCCACCATCTTCCATCTCATTAAGATTTCTGGGCACAACCCCCATGGTGTCCTCTTTGCCCACAGACCTCTGTATTTATTCAGGCACTTACCAGTCCCTCGGTACAACTCCTCTGCAAACACTGGTGTAATTACTTTGCTTCTTTCCTCTTCTGCCAAACACACCAAACTCCAGCCCTAGATGAACCCAACCATCTGTCTCTCCTGTTTTCATGTTTGGGCTGGAGAAAACACACAGCTGAACTGATTGGAGTCATTGGAAAGTCAACATCTTCAACCTAAACATTGCTTGGCAACCTAATTATGTACCTCTAGTAAGCTGCTTGATTGCTCTCCTAAATGATAGCTTTGTACTTCTCTTTGCAGACCTTTCTCTTCCTTTCCTGCTTGAAAGAGCCCACCACTCTGTTTTATATATTTTACCTCCAAAATGTATCTTCTCTCTCCTTCATTGCTACCCAAACCATTATCATCTCTAGGCTGGGTTTACCCTAGCAATCTTACAAGGATTTCTCCAGCCATCGTTTTGTCCTCTCTATGAATTCTCTACACAGTGGTTAGTGACGTTTAAAAAAAAAAAAGTAACGCCGGGCGCTGGTGGCTCACGCCTGTAATCCTAGCTACTCAAGAGGCTGAGATCTGAGGATCGAGGTTCAAAGCCAGCCCGGGCAGGAAAGACCGTGAGACTCCTATCTCCAATAAACCACCAGAAAACTGGAAGTGGCGCTGTAGCTCAAGTGGTAGAGTGCTCGCCTTGAACTGAAGAGCTGAGGGACAGCACTCAGGCCGAGAGTTCAAGCCCCACGACCGACAAAAAATAAATAAATAAAAGTAAGCAGAAGCCAAATGCTAGTGGCTCATGCCTGTAATCCTAACGACTCAGGAGGCTGAGATCTGAGGATTGCAGTTCAAAGCCAGCCAGCTGGGACAGGAAAGGCCTGCCCCACCAGAAAACTGGAAGTGAAGCTGTGGTAGAATGCTAGCCTTGAGCAAAAGAGCTCAGAGACAGTGCCCAGGTCCTGAGTTCAAGCCCCAGAATCCCCCTGCCCCCCCTAGGGGCGGAGGGGGGGGATGAGTAAGCAGTTACTCATTCAACCTTTTTTTAAAAAGTCCACTGCATTGAAAAAAAATCCAGATTCTTTAACACAGGATCCTGTATGGTTTGAGTCCTACACACCATTCCATCTCATTACAGTCTAGCCCTACTACTTGTAGGTGCCTGCTTTTAGCTCTTCCCTCTGCTTGGTATACTCTCCAGCTCCCCTACATTCCCCCTAAGCACTGCCTAGATAACTTCTATTTTATCCTTTAGTGTTCACATTTCATAACCCCGTTTCAGTGAATGTCTGCCTTAGCCAGCCTAGTCTTTGCCTTCACATGTATTTCACAGGTATTTTGGTTTAATTGCTGATAACCTCTTTGGGTTTTCACTAAAACCCCAATACGTATCCTATCTTCAATACTTTTAAAAACAATCACACTGGATTTGAGCTCCAAGAGACCTGACTGCTATTGCCATATATTATAGAAGAAAGAAGTCTATTTTGTGACTGGGTTTAAATAGAAGATAATGTCTTTACTAAGGTTTTAAAGCAAGAGTCAATAAATTATGCCTTGCAGGCCACATTTGGCCTGCCACCTGGTTTTGTTTTTACTTTTGTTTTTTTTTGTTTTGCAAATAAAGTTTCTTGGAACACCATTTCCTGATTGCACCAAACTGGAAACAGAGCCTTCAACTTGTGGCCCTCTGTGGGCAATACAGATCCAAACTGTAGCACATCTTCTTTGCATTTTCTATATGCACAATCATATTATCTGTAAACAAAAGCAATTTTAACTTTTTATCACTATTTTTTGAGTCGGTCATGGAGCTTGAACTCTGGGCCTGAGTGCTGTCCCTCGGCTCTTCAGCTCAAGGCTAGCGCTCTACCACTTGAGCCACAGCACCACTTCCCATTTTCTGAGAGATTCATTGGAGATAAGAGTCTCATGGACTTTCTTGCCTAGGCTGGCTTTGATCTATGATCCTCAGATCTCAGCCTCCTGAGTAGCTAGGATTACAGGCAGGAGCCACCAGACCTGGCTTATCACTTTCTTTAAATTAGAGTTTGAACTCAGGGCCTACAAACTTGTAAGGCAGGTGCAATACTGCTTGACCCTTACCTCCAGCCCTGCTTTTTGCCAATAAGGTAAGATCTTATACACTAAGTATACAAGAACCAGGAAAGTAGATATCCTTGCATTACATTCCACTTTAGCAAAAAATGTTCAAGATTTAGTTGTATTTCATATAATAAAATGTTATTATATTGAACATATTTATCATATTGAGACAGTTCTCTTCCATTGCTCAGTTTGTTGATTTTATTCTAATTGGATTGAATTTTATCAATTTTAAAAAAATTAATCTGTTGTCATGATCATTTGATTTCTTTCTTTTATTCTATTAAAGTAGTATATTATTTTTGTTGTTAATTTTTTTTCATTGTGAGAATACCATACAGAAGGGTTACAATTACATGAGTACATTTCTTATCAAGCATTGTTGCCTCCTCTTTGTTTCCCCTTCCCATCCCTGTATATTATTTTGATGTATTTTTTTGGGGGGGTCCGGTCGTGGGGCCTGAACTCTGGGCCTGGGTGCTGTCCCTCAGCTCTTCAGCTCAAGGCTAGCGCTCTACCACTTGAGCCATAGCACCACTTCCAGCTTTTTTTCTGTTTGCTTATGTGGTGCTGAGGAATCAAACTCAGGCCCTCATGCATGCAAGGCAAGCACTCTACCACTGAGCCACCTTCCCAGCCCCTATTTTGATGTATTTTAAAGTGCCAAGCTAATCTTGAACTCCTGAAGTAAACCTTATTTTGTCAGGAAACTGTCTTTTTATGTTGCACTGAGTTTCACTTATTAATGTTTTGTTGGAAATGTTTACATCTGTGCTCATAAGGTATGTTAGAGTGTGATTTTTTTCTCTTAATATCCTGGCCAGATTTTGTTTTTGAAATTTCTGTGGCCTTATGAAACTAATTGTAAGGCATCTGTTTTTTCTCCAGTCTTTGAAATTTTTCTTGTAAAACTAAGAAGTTATTTCTTCCTTAAAGTTTTGGAGAATTTGCCAGAGAAACAATTTGAGCCTAGTATTTTCTTGGTAGGAGGAGTTTTTGTTTTGCGTTGGGTTTGAACTCAAAGCCTCATACTTGTGGGAAGGGTTTTTAACCATAGGTTCTGTTTACTTAATAGAATTATTCATTTTTTCTTTTTTATTCATAGTACAAGAGTGTGAATTCAGGGATTTGCTAGGCTGGTGCTCTATCACTTGAACCAAGCTTCTAGCCCTGCTTTGTGCTATTTTGGAAGAGAGCCTACCAAACTTGTTTGCTTGGGTTGGCCTTGAACTTCAGTCCTCCAGGTCTCAGCATCCTGAATATTTAGGATTACCATATTGGGCCACTAGTGCCTAGCTTTTTTTCCCCTACTTTTGTGTGAATTTTTTAAATTGTATTTATTTCAACATGTCCTTCCAATTGTTCATTGATTGGCATAGAATAGTTACTTATGTTTTCTTGTTTTTTTTTTAATTTTTATTCTAAAGTTGATGTATAGAGGGGTTACAGTTAGATATGTCAGATATTGAATATATTTCCTTTTTTTTTTTTTTTGCTGGTTGTGGGGCCTGAACTCCGGGCCTGGGCACCGTCCCTCAGCTCTTTAGATCAAGGCTAGTGTTCTACCACTTGAGCCACAGTGCCACTTCCGGCTTTTTCTGCTTATATGGTACTAAGGAATTGAACCCAGGGCCTCATGCATGCAAGGCAAGCGCTCCACCACTGAGCCAACTTCCCAGCCCCTATATTTCTGTTTTAACAGTGTCACCCTCCTCCCTCATTTTCTTGTTTTCTCATTTTCTTAATGTCCCTATGGTCTGTATTGATTTATCTTTTCATGATACTGGTAATTTGTGGGGGTTTCTTCCCTTTAATTAGTCTTGATAGGGGTATAAATCACTTCCAAGAAACAACTATTTTTCCTCTATTTTATTGATTTCTGCACTTACCCTTATAATTGTTCTTTCTTTTACCCTTATTGGGTTTATATTACTCTAAGTTTCTTTAGTTGAAATCCAAATGTGAGTCCTTCTTTGAAATGTAAAATTTTACAAGGATGTTGTCTAATTCCCAAAGATTTTGGAATATTCAAAAATATTCTGATAACCTTTTCCTTTTCATTTTTAGTTTAACTCCACTATGCTTAAGGAAGCATTCTATGAAATAGTAGTCTTCTGAAATTAAGATTTTCTCCTGCCATTCAATCCCAGCTCTGTTTTGATCATGGCCATTCTATCTCCTCCCACTATCTCTCTCTCACACACACACAGACACACAATTCTGGTGATTGAACTAAGGACCTCCTGCATGGTAGGCAGGTTCTTTACCATGGAGTTGTAATCCTATCCCCTTCCTATACGTTCAATCTGGAGGGTTTTGTTTTTGTTTTAGTTTTGTCAGTTATGGGGCTTGAACTCAGGGCTTAGGCACTGTCCTTGTGCTTTTTTGCTCAAGGCTAGTGCTCTTTCACTTTGAGCCACAACTCCACTTCTGGTTTTTAGGTGGTTAATTGGAGATAAGAGTCATGGTCTTTCCTTCCCAAGGTGGCTTTAAACTGTGGTCCTTAGATCTCAGCCTCCTGTGTAGCTAAGATTACAAGTGTGAGCCACTGACACCCAGCCCAATGGAGTTTTATAGTCCTCTATTTCATCCACCCTGAAAGTTTTGGCGTTAGCAGAGACCAACTCTTTAGTTGCCCTCTTCATCCAAGTTCAAAAATCTGGCAAACGAGACAGACACCAGTAACTGAAGCCTATAATCCTAGCTACTGAGGAGGCTGAGATCTAAAGATCATTGTTTAAAGCCAGCCTGGACAGGAAAGTTCTTGAGATTCTTATCTCCAATTAAGCATCAGGAAAGCACAAAACAAAACAAAAAACAGAAGTGGAGCTGTGGCTCAAAGTGGTAAAGCACTAGCTTTGCACAAAAAAGAGCTCGGAAACAGTGCCCAGGCCCTGAGTTCAAACCCTTTGACTGAAAAAAAATATCTGCAAATGTTTTGAATGGGAGATATATATAACAATATATAAATGTTAAACAGCCAAGAGTCTGAGTGTTTTGTTTTGAATGTCCCTTCCTTTAATATAACTTGGTCTGAAGATGATTTCTGTCCTTGTGGCTCTACCTACCAACCTATTACACTGTGCTAGCAAATACCTGATAGGAATAAATGGCTGTTCATCTGGTGATCCTGTACATGGTCACTTGTCCCTACCCACAGGGCCACAGAACTGAATTTTCCCTTTCTATAAAGTTGCCTGCTGTATCTATGACAGCCTGTGCAAATGTACCAAGGAAAGAAAATGGCTAGCAATCTCATTTCATATAACAAAGCCCTTTCTCTCTCAAAAAAAATGGAGTTTTCTAGTCTCGTATGCTTCTAGAGACCTATAATATCTTTAAAAATGATTTTTGTAACCTCATTTTTCTTTTGATGGCTTTCTGCTACTAGTGCATCATACTCATAAGTAGAAGTGCTCATGTCTGTAATGATTTTCTTTATTAATGCGATTTTAAAATATATACATAGTGTAAGGTATTGGCCCAAGTTAAAAAAAATCTGGCAGAGCATAGATTTGATTTTTATATTTCAGCTAAAAGGAAAACAGTGTATTTCTTTAAAAATGAATTTACAGATGAGCTCTACTGATTACATAGGTAATATGGAACAAGTTTTCTGTATTCACCCAAACCACTTTTCCTCTTTCTTGGGATACAAGAGTGAGTTGTATTTCTCGGTGTTTAAGGCAGGACCCTGAACTGATGATCACAAATGTTATGTGTCACTTCCAGAAAGAGGCATTTGAGATTAAAGGTGGAGCTCACTGATACAGCCAATAATTAGCATGTTCAAAGCCCTGTGTTTGATTCCTAGCAAGAGAGAGAGGGGGAGAGAGAAAGAGACAGAGAGAGAGAGAAATGCATGCATGCATTATTATTAGAAATTGGCTCACATGATTACAGAGAGTGGAAAAGAATTCCACGATAGAAGTTGAAAAAAGAAAAGAGCCAATTACATAGTTCCATTTGAACTACAAGTCCCACCTTGCAGGCAGGCAGGAGAAAATAACTCTTCATTGGAGAAGGTCAGCCTTTTACTTTTGTTCAGACCTTCAACTTACTGGATGTGGCAGACCCACATGAGGGAGGGCAGTCAACTGTATTCAACCTATAGATTTAAATATTAAACAGCCACAAGCAACCTTCCAGGAGCAACCAGAATGTTTGAATAAATATCTGGACACCTTGTAGCCTAATCAAGCTGATTCATAATATTACCCATCCCTCAATAGTTACCACCAGTCTTACTTTAGAGAATTGATTTTACTCAAGGATGGCCTTTGTGCACAGGTTGATGAGAAAGGGACCATCTTAGACTCTCCCTTCTGATATATCACTTCTCTAACATAGCAACGAAGTTCCAAAAATTAGACTATCCCCTTAGATTAGAACATATTTTTTCTCACTAACATATATGCCACCCAAGAAGATATTCTATTGAAGTATTATTAAGTAATTGTAGATTATCATGTGATTCTATAATAATTTTCCCAGTAGATAGGTTTTAGCAAGGGCCAGAGGAATCAGGAAGAGGAAAGGGAGAAGATCATTTTGAGACGGGATGATTTAAGCGAATGCTCTCAGCTACAGGATATGGAATGGTCGATGAGAAAAGGAAGAAACAAACATTAAAATTTGCTGCCCTCTTTCAGCATATAGTATTAGTTTTCAAAGACAGAAAAGTCTCTGACGTTAATACACAAGATCATAATACTGAAATTACTTAGGATTTAATGTTATAGCTTAATTCAGAATAGCTACAGCTTTCCTTTTCATGTGTCTACCTCAAGAAGAAAGAGGGAGGAAAAAAAGACTCCAGATGAAATTCCATACTACAGAATTGAAGGATACTCTTCACTAAACTTCCTTTAGAAGTAATTTTATTATGAGAACTATTGCCTATTATGTCTAGTAGTTCAAAGAACAATTCCTAGATTTAGAGGTATAAAAGCAATAAAATAATCACCTGCTCAGCAAACATGAGGTCCGGAGTTTAAACCTTAGTACCACCACACACAAAAAAAATGATAGCTGGGTGCTGGTGGCTTATGCCTGTAATCCTAGCTACTCAGGAGGTTGAGACTTGAGGATCGTGATTCAAAGCCAGCCCCTGTAGGAGAATCTGTGAGACTCTTATCTCCAATTAACTGGCAAGAAAACCTGGAAGAGGCTCAACATGGTAGAGCGCCAGCCTTGAGCAAAAGAGCTCAGGGACAGCAACCAGCCCTGAATTCAATCCTCCCAGCTTACCAAAAAAAAAGTAAAAATAAAACAACAACCCAAGACAATGCTATATCTTTATGCTTATTTTGGTATCCATTCCTAACTGTATTGGGCTGATTAGGAAGGAATAGTACTGAGCTACAGACATGTCATGGGAGCTCAATTTAAGACTTTTAAGACTTCAGCTGGGCCAACAACTACTCCCTTTGTCAGGAATGGCTCCACAGCTAAACATATAACCTCCTCCGATGCCATGTAATAGGCCGTGTTCCGTGGATCAAACCCAGCACCTCACACGTGTTAATAAACACTGGTGCTATCCACTGAGCTACCCCTCCGTTCCCTTCACTCTTAAGCCTCAAAGGCTGCAGCAAGTCAGTGGGCAAACCCAGTGTCTAGGAGGGAACGGGCCGCCAGTACTACAAAAGTCTACCATATCCACTGCAAACCTAAGCACTCAGCCAAGAGTATCGTCATTATTTACAACTTGCATGTATTGTATACATCCGGACCATGGAATGGGGGAAATCTTGTTTTATTGAAACAGAGCCCAACCTACCACACACGTCTGAAATGTAATCGATACATGATGTAGATGGTATTCTCTATTTTATTGCAGTTTAATCACTGTATTTTTGTAATAAAGAAATGATGTGGTTATGTCAGCCACGAATTTTTATTTCAGAACGGCCAGGTCACATGACACTTGTCACAATAAAGCAATATGGGGGGGGGTCTGATATTTGTGAAATCAATGAGTCAAAGTTGAGAGCCCGTAAGGCCCAGCCTTCAGTTTTACTTGCCGCCCCCCACCCAGGCCAGACACCTTGGATCTGGATCTGTGCGTGGTGAAAGTGGGGGACCAGAAGAAAAGGGAGCATGTCATGCTTCAGGGAAACAGTAGCAACTTTCCCGAACCTCTCTAGGGTCCCCAGCTGGCTCCAACATCCTCCTCTTGGATATGTATTATGGATGCAAGTGAGCGCTGACTTTGTACAGTATACACAAGATTGCTTCCTAGCTGGCCGGGTAGGAGCGGGGGCGGGGGGCCGAGGCTGGGCTGGGTCCACACAAGTGCCCACCAAGCGTTGCTGGCCTGAGGTCAGCTGGCAGCGAACGCGAGGCCGTCCTCGCTCCGGCCACGCTCTTATCTTCCGCAGGGCCACACCCCACGGGCCAGAGGCGGCAGCTGGGAGCAGATGGCGAGTCCCGGGTGCCAGGTGTACTGCACACCCCGTGCGGGGTGGGCCGCTGCGTTCTTCGGGCCCTGCCCCCTCCCCTCCCCTCCCTTCCCCTCCCCTCCTAGCTCGGACTGCGCCCTTGGGATGTCCTACTGCGGCGGGAACAGGGGAGGGAAAGGGCCGGGGAGAAAGGGATCCAGTGCCAGGCGGAGCCCGGAGCCCGCGCGTCCCGTGCCAGCTGCCCGCCACGCGCCCGCCCTCCCCTCCCCTGCCCCGCGTCCCTGGCAGCCCGCGCGGTCGCCCGGCCGTTCCCTCCCGGCTACCCAGCGCCTGCCTTTCTTCCTCCCTCGCCCCTCTCTTATCTGACATTTGCATGGCTCCCCCGCGGGTTTCCCTCCCCGTGGGCGCGAGCCGAATCCCCCTCTCATCCCCCCCGCGCCGCCGCCGGGCCACTGGTCTGCAAACGTTGGCTTGGGGGTGCTCGTGTGGCAGCGG
>NW_012267422.1:3432044-3438329 GCF_000151885.1 Dipodomys ordii | reverse complement strand
GGCTCGGGGAGCGGAGGGGGGCAAAGCTGGCGCCGGGGCCTGGCGCGCCCCGGGCCCCACGCACGTCCGGGGCAGGTCGGGGAGCCGGTGTGGGCGCGGGGGGGGGACATAGGAGGAAGGCTGCGTGCGTCTCTGGTCCCTCCCCCCCTCGCTGCAAACCTAAAGGGAAGACAGGTGTGAAGACGCCGCTGGCGGGATCGCCGGAAACGTGTTGACACTCGGAACCACTCTCCTCCGAAAATGCACAGCCCGAGCCAGGCCCAGTCAGTTCCCCCGGGTAACTGTCTCGGAGAGGCGAGGCCGAGCGCCGTGCATCGCCCGCGGGCGGAGAGCGCTGGAGGGGCCCCGCGCGTGGCCAGGCGCCGCAAACCTGTCTGAAAAAAGGTCTTTCTTCCTTAGGTAGTGTATTTCTGAAGTCAGGAGCCATTGTTTCTCGGCGGCTGCTCCCCGCCGAGAGCAGCTGACCGAGAAGCTGCATGGATAACCCATTCCCAAGCCGGAGATGGGATCGAGTCCCGGGTGTAGGTACCGGATTCGAGGGGATGCCAGGCTTAGGGCTTCTGACTCGAGGTGGGGGGGGGGGAGCGGGGAGAAGCTGCCACGTTGGTTGCCATAAACTTTTTATTTCCTTAACAAAGAAATCAGTTCGCGGACACACCCTGTCGCACGCTGATCTTTTTCACTGCTCCCCGAAGAAGGCAACGTGGAGGAAGATGAGGACCGGGCTGGCTCCCGGGAGGAAAAGGGAGTGGACCATCCCCACGTTTTTTCCTCGGGCTCCAGTTGGGCGCAGGGAGGCTCAGCACTGCCACCTGGCGGCCGCGTCTGTCCGGATCGGAAGGCAATTGGCGGGAGTGCAAATGTGGGCTGTAGGTGGGTGGGACAAGTCTGGGCCTGGAGAAATGGAGCAAAAGTGGCTTTGCTTTAGGCCTAGGAAGCGGCCCAGGCAAACCTTTCTGCTGTTCTTCTGAGAAAACCGAGAGGAAAAAGAAAAATGAGTTGGCACGGATTGGCATTGGTATGCATTGCTGACTTGAGCCTTGTATGTGGTAGTGGATCAGGGAAGAGACATGGATTAACAATGATCAGAAATGTTATTCTAATAGTAAAATTTAATTCTATGAGCAAAAATAAACCACAGATTTAATCTCCTTGTTTTGGTATTTTGAAAATAAGAATTGTTCACATGAATTATTTTTTCAGTACAATATTCTTCTGCAAGTCCTGTTTGAATACAGCAGTCATCAAACCCAAAAGGATGGAAGTGCAAGTTTAGCCTGTCTCCTTGACAAAGAAGAAAATCAGACTCAGCCTCAGACCTCAGACGCACACAAACCTCAGTCCTGTGTAATGCATGGAACCAGAAATCCTGGGGCCTTTCTGTTGACAAAAGCCAATAACATATTTCCCAGGGCTGCTTCTTTGTCAACTAAAGTTTAACTGCCCACCCCTAATTTTATCTGAACTGAATACTCAGATTAGACCAGCTCTGGCAATCATAATTTCTACAAGCAAGGTGAGCAAAACCTTGCAAATCAGTTCAAATCCAGATTGTTTTAGTTTCAGGCTCTGCCCACTCCAATGCTATAGGAATATGTTAGACAGTAGGAGAGAACTCCTATTTATATTCCATACTATGTATGGACATAGGATTTTATGGTGCAGGTGTCAGGAGCAGAAGCCAAGCATTAGCAGGTATTACACTGAGACCTCAAATGGATTCCATTATTTCATGGAATAAGATAATTGAGCAAATATCTGCCTTAAGTCAAAACTTAAAATGTCTCACATCGTTGCCAATGAAGACAATGAGTCCATTATTCTAAAACGGAATTTTTTTTTTATTTGCAACATTATCTTGGCTTTTTGTTAATACAGCTATAAGAGTAGCAGTAAGAATCACTTCATGTACTGAAAAGCCAGCAGAGGGAACACTGAGTACTGATGTTCCTGGGGCCACCAAATATCTGGTATTTGATGAAAAAAATGTCAGTAATGGAGAACTGAAGTTGGGTAATGAGAACACAGAAACCTTTTCATTATTTGCTATTCAGAAGCCAAATGAATGCATTCTGGTATGCCTAGACTTTACTCCAGGGAAAGATGACTTTAATTAAAGGCCACTTGCCACATGTTTTCTTACACCCTAAGAGATCTAACACCTAAAAACAGACCTATTTCAAAAGTGAAACACTCATATATATATATATATATATGTATACACACACATATATATGTATATACATGTACAAACCACAACGATCTAATAAAGTCAAAAGAGCTTACTAATGCCATTTCATCAATTCTAAAACCTTATCATCTCAACATCTCTAAAATAGGGAGGTACATCTTTGATTAGAAGGATGAAAATTGTGGGATTTTTGTTATTTATTATTGGCAATTTTTTTCTTTTGGTGTCATGAAATGTAATGATGTATCTTAAAAACTGTTGAACTTGTGGAAATGGAAAAAAATGCATCTAACAAAAGAATTAGGTCAGTGACTAATTCTTAGTTCACTCTTAAGACATCAGTGTATTAAGTATAAACATAATTAGCATGGCTATTGGATTAACTTCCCCTTTTCCCCCATCATATTCAGTTGTAGAAATCTAATCAATCAGCTTGATACTCACTTTGAGTTATCAAACTAATTACATCTATTATCATTGTTTGGTCCAAATTCTGATGTAAATGTATTTGTTCTCTATTTTTATCCTAGTGAAAATACTGAATTTATAGATACTAGGTTTCTTAAAAGAATTAAGTCAGATTGATAGCTCTTAGGGGTGAAAAACATGAAATATATGCCAAAGTGTCTTTAAATTTTTTTGTTTTCTTTTTAAGTTTTGGTGGTTGTTTGGAGATTTCCACTTCTAGAAAGAAAAAGTATATAACTTGGGTAGCTGATGGTCAAAAATTATTTGCTTATATCCACAAAAACATTCTGGCTTGTGGTTTAATCCAATCCACTGTCTCTGTCTGGTGTTTTTTTTTTTTTTTTCCCAGTAAAATTTTAAATCTGACAATCTGGGCCTGTTGCCAGTATACATACTTAAAAAGTTTGACAAGATAAGTGGAAATACAGTATCCAGCACTAGTGTGACCTGAATCTAAAGTTGATTTTTACATTGGGCTGCCCCTACCTATCACTGGGCTGAAGGGAAATAGTTTGCCATTGTAGTTTAATGGAAGGCCAATTTTTATTTCAAAAAAAAATTCTAGTTTTCAGATTTTGAGAGGTAGTTTTGTGGCCAAATTAACACATATTTTTGAATAGCAAAGTACATTACTTTGCCACATTTCTCACACTCTTGTTTATGAAGTTCCTTTCTTTTAAAAGCCATGGGGGAGGGAACAAACAGAGTCCCCCCTCTATGATCTCTGGATGGCTCTTTCACACCACCGGCCATCCTAATTCTAGCTTCTCCAACAACATGCTGCTTTTACTAGAATTGGCATTTGAATTACCAAGCATTACATTAGCATTCATTCAGGGCTCACCATACATGACTGCTTAATAGCCTCAAACTGGTTGTAACAACAACAGTCCTCTCTATAAAGTAACTCTTAGTATTCTCACATCACAGGCCAGGAAAGCCCAGACATAGTCACATCCTCACAGATACAAACCCAGTAAGAAAGATTAACATGCAGGGCGAATGTGACTTTAGAGGCCCTCTTCTCTCCCATTGCCAGTTATTACCTCTTCCCACTGCTTCTCTTTTAGTTCCATTTGCTCCAAGCAACACCACACACACACACACACACACACACACACACACACACACACACACAGGAGGTTTATATTTATAAAGAGGAAGAGAGGGGTTTGAAGAGGGGAAGAGAATAGAGTGAAGCAGTCTTTTTCTTTGGAAAACATTAAGAAGTCAAGTCAGCTTCCATCCTTTGCTCAGCATTTTCACCCTGTATTACTGTATTACTCTATGCTAAGCTTCCAATAGAGGTAACAGTGGAGCACTGCTAATGTGATTCAAGGCAAAGCTCCTTATTTGGGCTATCCAGGATTTATAGGGGAGTTTAAATCATGAAATAACCATAGTTAACCTCTGTTTGGTTAAGAGAGTAAGCAAGTACTGCAACAAAAAAAAAAAGAACTCTCTTCTACCTTCCACAAACAATACAGAAAGGGTTTTGAAGAGATTTGCACAGTACATCAACATCTGTGCTGTACCCAGAGTTGTTAAAATAATTGTGATGACAGGTGTCTAGGTACCACTTTCTTAATGGTTTTCAATATCCATTGATTTATTGTCGTGGCTTTCGTCCCCTTTTACATCTCTGGCTTTGAGGAGGAGCTGAGAAACAGATTTGGCACTAGAGGCTGATTCTTTTATTCCAATGCTGAAAAGAACTAATAAAAATAATCACTTGGCTTTTAAGCAGAGAGCTTCCATTTACAGTATTTCACCCTTACCCCCAAAGAGCCCCTTGTTATCTAACATAATGGATAGAATACATTTCCGTCTCTCCCCTTAATAATTTCATGCATTAACATCCTCTACACACACACACACACACACACACACACACACACGAGCGCGCGCACACGCGCACGCGCTCACGCACACACAGAGCAAGAGGAAAAAAGAGGCAGCAGAAATCTCAGCTGTACTTCCAGCCCTTTTAAAAAGTTTGCTCTGTAAATTGGAATGAGGTCAGATTTGGAGCTTCTCATTGCACGCGGAGATTATTATTGCATCGGATTCCAAGCCAATGGGAAGGCCGGGGGTGGAGCTTGGCACGAGGAAGCGTTAGTTACAGCGGTTGATTGGCTGCGGCCAAGTCTGTGAAAGGATAAAGAGGCGCGAGACGGAATTGGGGTCTGCTCTAAGCTGCAGCAAGAGAAACTGTGTGTGAGGGAAGAGGCCTGTCTCACTCCCGGGTCTCTAGTTCTTGCACGCTTTTTTTTTTTTTCCTTTTTTTCCAAGAGTCTGCACTGGAGGAACTCTGCCATTACCAGCTCCCTTCTTGCAGAAGGGAGGGGGAAACATACATTTATTCATGCCAGTCTGTTGCATGCAGGCTTTTTGGCTTCCTACCTTGCCACAAAATAATTGCACAAACTCCTTAGTGCCGATTCCACCCACAGAGAGTCCTGGAGCCAGAGTGGGTTTTTTCGCTTTGCATGGTAGGAAAGGGACTAAGTGATAGAGACTATGTTGCTTTCCTGAGCTACCGAGAGCGCTCGTGAACTGGAATCAACTGCTTCAGGGGAGGAAAAGAGAGAGAGAGAGAGAGACTTGCCTGGGAGGCGGCGAGAAACTTGCACTGGAAGAAGCTTCAGCCAGCAGCAAGCAATCAAGAAACTCCTCTCCACGTTAGTCCGGTCTCCAGACTCAGAGCCGACAGACAGAGCAAACTGCAGCTCGGTGAGACAGAGAGAGAGGGGAGAGAGGGAAAGAGAGAGACAGAGGGAGAGAGAGTAAGAGAGAAAGACTTGACTCTCCAGCCTGGGAACTATAACTCCTCTGCGAGAGGCGGAGCGCTCCTCGCGCGCATCTTTTGGGACTTTTCTCTCTTCGCCCACCTCCGCCCCGGCCCGGAGTGGAGGGGTCCGGCTGGCCGGCCGGCCCGCCTCGCGCCTTCTCCAGCTCGGCGTGCGTTTGGCCCAGGGGAGCCGGGAGGGCCCAGCGATCGCGCCGCGGACACCGGCGAGGGTGTGAGCGCGCGTGGGCGCCCACCGAGCCGGGGCCATGGTGCAGCAAACCAACAACGCCGAGAACACGGAAGCGCTGCTGGCCGGCGAGAGCTCGGACTCGGGCGCCGGCCTGGAGCTGGGCATCGCCTCGTCCCCTACGCCCGGTTCCACCGCCTCCACGGGCGGTAAGGCCGACGACCCGAGCTGGTGCAAGACGCCGAGCGGCCACATCAAGCGACCCATGAATGCCTTCATGGTGTGGTCGCAGATCGAACGGCGCAAGATCATGGAGCAGTCGCCCGACATGCACAACGCCGAGATCTCTAAGCGGCTGGGCAAACGCTGGAAGCTGCTCAAGGACAGCGACAAGATCCCTTTCATTCGGGAGGCGGAGCGGCTGCGCCTCAAGCACATGGCTGACTATCCCGACTACAAGTACCGGCCCAGGAAGAAGGTGAAGTCCGGCAACGCCAACTCGGGCTCCTCGGCCGCCGCCGCCGCCTCCTCGTCCTCCTCCTCCAGCTCCTCCAAGCCCGGGGAGAAGGGAGACAAGGTCGGTGGCAGCGGCGGGGGCGGCCACGGAGGCGGCGGCGGCGGCGGGAGCGGGAACGCGGGGGGCGGCAG
>NW_012267422.1:3315942-3431489 GCF_000151885.1 Dipodomys ordii | reverse complement strand
GCCTGCGCGCCGCCTCGCCCGCCCCGTCCAGCGCGCCCTCGCACGCGTCCTCCTCGGCCTCGTCGCACTCGTCCGCCTCGTCGTCCTCGGGCTCCTCCTCGTCCTCCGATGACGAGTTCGAAGACGACCTGCTCGACCTGAATCCCAGTTCAAACTTTGAGAGCATGTCCCTGGGCAGTTTCAGCTCGTCGTCGGCGCTGGATCGGGACCTGGATTTTAACTTCGAGCCGGGCTCCGGTTCGCACTTCGAGTTCCCGGACTATTGCACGCCCGAGGTGAGCGAGATGATCTCGGGAGACTGGCTCGAGTCCAGCATCTCCAACCTGGTCTTCACCTACTGAAGGGAGCGCACGCGCGTGTGTGTGCGCGCGCACGGGCGGCCGGGTTGGGGAGCAGGAGGGCCGAGGGGCGCACCAGGAGAGGAGGAGAAGGAGAAAAAAAAAGGAAAAAAAAGAGGAAAAAAAAAGCAAAAAAGAAAAATACAGAAAAAAGAAAGGAAAAGAACAGATGCGGAGATGAAAGAGAGAAAGAAAAAGGGAAAGAAAAAAAAGAAAAGGAAGAGGAAAAAAAAAACGAAGCGTGAGCAGGGCTGGCTGTGGCCGCGTCCCCGCCGTGGAGAGGGGGCGCCGGGGCGCTGGGCTCCCGCGCTCCCCACCCCCCCACCCCAGGCCGGGGACGCGGAGGGTAGACAGGGGCGACCTTTTATTGTTATTGATGTTGTTGTTGATGGCAAAAAAAAAGCTACTTCGAGTTTCCTCCCCTTTGCTTGAAGAGACTCCCCCCCCCCCCTTCCAACGAGCTTCCGGACTTGTGTGTGCATCTCCCCTCCCCCAGCAAGAAAGAAGATTCTAGAGAGACTGCAGGAGGCTCTCGCCCCTCTCCCTGCACCAACTTTGGTTGGGATTTTTGTTGACTTGATTTCGCTTTGTGGATCGACACCCGAGGGGAGTCCGGGCCCCCTCCCCTTCTTTTTCTTGTTCAGTTTCGTGAAGACGTGAGGGGGGGGGGGCTGGGTCCAGGCGGCGAGCCCGGCGGCGGCGGCGGCGGCCGGGGCTTCGCGGGGCGCTGGGACGGAGAGACTGCACGCTGGCGAATTCCTGTGTGGTTGTGTGGTTTGGGTTATTTTTGGTTTTTTTCTTCTTCTTTTCCTTGCTCCTCCTGCAGCCAGAAGAGGAGATGCGGAGGGGGAAGGGGAGAGGAGGGCAGCCAGAGTGTGCCCGGCGCTGGGAAATGACCTGAGAATCTCGTTGGAAGCCACCACCGCGGGGGGCGAGGGGGGCGCACGGCGGGCGGGGGCCGAAGGAGAATACGGACGGTGGGGGGGGGAACGGGGGTGGGCCCCCTCCGGGACTCCCCGTCCCGGTGCGGTGCTGGGCCTGGCATCGGCATGTTGGGGGGTGGGGGAAGAGGGAGGCGGCGGGCCCGGGCCTCCACCCTCGGTCTGGACGGGAGCAGAGGGGAGACTTCCCCGAGCCGGAGGCGTGGAGGAGAGGAGGAGACTGAGTTTTTGGTGCTGGGTCCACGGAGGGCGAGTGGTCTTTGGTGGGGGTGGGGGTGGGGGACAGAGGGTTTTTTTTTTCTTCTTAATTGGAATCGTGATGGTGTTGGATTATTTCACTGGTGGGGTTAATATAGCATGTTATCCTGTCTATCTTTTAAAAGATTTCTGTATAAGACTGTTGAGCAGTTTTTAAAATAGTGTAGGATAATATAAAAAGCAGATAGATGGCGCTATGTTTGATTCCTACGACAGAATTATCACCAGCTTTTTTTCATTCTTAACTCTTTAAAGGATTCAAACGCAACTCAAATCTGTGCTGGACTTTTGAAGAAAAAAAAAAAAAGGAAACAATTCAGGACCAAATTTTTTCTCAGTGTGTATGTGTTTATTCCTTAGAGGTGTAAATGAGAAGACGTGCTCTGTTTTGTTTTTTTTTCTTTTCTCACCGATGCTCCATCCTCGTATTTTTTTTCCTTGTAAATGTAATCAGATGCCATTTTATATATGGACGTATTTATACTGGCCAAACATTTTTTCCCTCTTATTTTATCCCTTTTTTTTCCCCTTTTGCTTCCTTTTTTTGTTTTTTTGTTTTGTTTTGTTTTTTGCTTTTGATTTATTTCTGCTTTCCTTTCTTCCTTTTCTGTTTTCTTTTTCTTTCTCTTTTCCTTTCTCTTTCTTGTAGTTGTTGTTTCCCACGCCATTTACGTCTCCTTCACTGAAGGGCTAGAGTTTTAACTTTTAATTTTTTATATTTAAATGTAGACTTTTGACACTTTTAAAAAACAAAAAAAGACAAGAGAGATGAAAACGTTTGATTATTTTCTCAGTGTATTTTTGTAAAAAATATATAAAGGGGGTGTTAATCGGTGTAAATCGCTGTTTGGATTTCCTGATTTTATAATAGGGAGGCTGGTTAATATCTCACACAGTTTAAAAAAATCAGCCCCTAATTTCTCCATGTTTACACTTCAATCTGCAGGCTTCTTAAAGTGACAGTATCCCTTAACCTGCCACCAGTATCCACCCTTCAGCCCCATCTTGCAAAATGGGGAGGAGAATTAACCAAGCACTGTTTGCTTGTAAGAAAAAAAAAATTTTTTTAATACTGTTTTTGTCCAGAGGCTTTAAAACTGGTGCATTTACAACAAAAAGGGATCCTGTAGCTTTAACTTGTAAACCACATCTTTTTTGCACTTTTTTTATAAGCAAAAACGTGCCGTTTAAACCACTGGATCTATCTAAATGCCGATTTGAGTTCGCGACACTATGTACTGCGTTTTTCATTCTTGTATTTGACTATTTAATCCTTTCTACTTGTCGCTAAATATAATTGTTTTAGTCTTATGGCATGATGATAGCATATGTGTTCAGGTTTATAGCTGTTGTGTTTAAAGATTGAAAAAAAGTGGAAAACATCTTTGTACATTTAAGTCTGTATTATAATAAGCAAAAAGATTGTGTGTATGTATGTTTAATATAACATGACAGGCACTCGGACGTCTGCCTTTTTAAAGGCAGTTCCGTTAAGGGTTTTTGTTTTTAAACTTTTTTTTTGCCATCCATCCTGTGCAATATGCCGTGTAGAATATTTGTCTTAAAATTCAAGGCCACAAAAACAATGTTTTGGGGGAAAAAAAAAAGAAAAAGATCATGCCAGCTAATCATGTCAAGTTCACTGCCTGTCAGATTGTTGATATATACCTTCTGTAAATAACTTTTTTTGAGAAGGAAATAAAATCAGCTGGAACTGAACCCTAAATCTTGACTTTTGTCATTATTATCCTCAACGCCTGAAATGGTCTCTTCGTGAGCAGTCCATCTGCCTTTGCAGTGAATTTGAAGAGAAGAGCCTGTTACAAACCATGTGATTGACGAATACTGAGATCCTTTTGGCCAGATTTGGCAGATGTGACCATGAAATGATGGTGTCAGCTGAGTATGTGTGTCAAGGCTTTCGAGGAATTTTCATTTGCAGAGTTTACTACATTTAAATAAGCATCCTTTGTCTTGAGAAGACAAAATTTTTAGAAGAGGGGGAGGGGCAGCATGGACAGAATTCTCCACAGATCAAACCAGTTGGCTGGTCTTTTTTTCTTTTTTTCTTTTCCCTTTATGCTCCTGAAGCTACTGTCTCCTGAACTGCTAGTGTTTGTGGTTTTACAGCCTGGAAACAAATCAGCCCAGTTGAATTTTTTAAGAGGTTGTAGAGGAGAAACCCTTGACCAGTTACGAACTGCGAAAAATATCTAGAATTACTTTGCCTCAGAAAATAAAACAGAGCTCAAGATGGTGCTGACAATCTCCATTTTGTGTCCTGTGTAGACTGAGCCTTTCTGTTAAGGGCTAGCCTGTTCCCCCTCTGTAATCTAAATAGCATGTACTCTGGGGTTTGTATTGTCAGCACCCAGCCAACAGCAGAACTGTAGAGACCAGTAGGCAAGGAGGAGATAGTACCTTGGATTTCCTGAGGTCCTTCCCCATTTCTTGTTTATCTTGAAGGGTAGCAGTTGCCACTAACTAACCAATCAAAACCCAAAAAGCCCTCTTCAATTCCAAATGCTGTGCAATCAATGTATATGTTTACATGTCTTCTCACTTTTCAGCACTGGAATGGAAGGGTTGATAGCACATGTGTTTGGAAATCATCCCCTTAACCCATTTGGATTGCTCATAGGTGAGGGAGTACCTTGTGCTCTGGAGTATGCCCATTGGAAGAAGAATTTCTGGAGACTAAGCAAACAAGTATTTTTGTTCAGTGCAAAGCAATCTTTCCCTCTCAAAAATAGTGCAAATATTGGGTTTCATTGTAATTTATCTCTTAAAGATAGTTACTGCTTTCCAATTTTATGCAAGCTGCCAAAATACTAAATTCTGTGGATGTTCTATGATTATAATATCCCTTTTTTAAGAGACCTGAAAACAACATGGCATCAGTTTCTGTAAACATCTTTGCAAAATAGATCATTCTACAGTGTTAGATGTGATGATGCTTTTTCTTTGGTGTGAAGCATCAAAACCTTGATACAAAAGAATCATTTTAAAGTCATATATGTATTTATTTGATTTGATTTGATTGCCAGTCCTGGGGCTTGAATTCAGGACCTGGGCACTGTTCCTGAGCTGCTTTTTTTGCTCAAAGCTAGTGCTCTACCACTGTGGCTTTAGCCACAGGACCAGTTCTAGCTTTTCCAAGTAGTTGATTGGAGATAAGAATCTCATAGACTTTGCTTGGGCTGGCTTTGAACTGTGCTGCTCAGATCTCAGCCTCCTGAATAGCTAAGATTACAAGAGTGAAGTACGAGTGCCTGCCTCATATATGTCTTTATTTTTATTTTACTTTTCCTTTGACTTCAAAAGGTTATACAAGGAGGTTAGCATTCAATATGTCCATCTAAGTTTCTGATGCTTCTTGATCAGTTGCCTCTTCCATCATTCTGTTCCACTCCATTTGTTCCCTCCCGTTCACATTTTCTACTTCCTTTATCTTATTCCTTTTAAAAGTCTATTTTTATTTTTCCTTGACTTTCCAGGTAAAAGTAAATGTGTGTATGTGATTATACGTGTGTGTGTGTGTGTGTGTGTGTGTGTGTACGGTTTTTTGTTGTTTTTTTTTTTTTTTGGGTAGTGTTGCTCATGAGAATACCTTCCTAGCATGCATGCATGCATGTAACCCTCATTTCTATTCCTAGCACCACAAACAAGAATTTTTATACACATTTAAGCTTTTCTTTTTGGAGCGGTGTTATGTCCTTCCTAGCAGGTGGTAGTGTACATGTTAAACATTATCAATTCCTAGTTGAATCCCTCTTAAGTGCCAAGGAAAAATAAAAGAGCGTGCAATCTGATATGGTGGGCTGCATGCCTGCCTGCCTGCCTGCCTGGGAGGACTTTCTAGATTTCTGCTGACACTGCTGTGGTGCTTACCAAGGCACTAAGGGATTCTGAGGAAAAGGAGGAGGCACAATGTTGGGAAGTGGGCATGAGTACTTACCAAGTGATTCCTGCATGTATGGACTCAGAAAGGTGGTGTGGTAAATGATGGTGTAGATAGGAATGCTTAGTAATAAATGTTAAGCAATTCAGTGACCCCCAAGGAAGTGTTTGGAAAGATGCATATGTCCGGAAAGTCTAGGACTTGTAGGGATATAGAACTATTCTACTCCCTTGGATTTCTCAGGGTAGAGGGTTAGTGTCCTTTATTTTTCTCTATGTTGACTTGTTTTATTTTGTTTTTGTCGGTGGTGGGGCCTGAACTCTGGGCCTGGGTACTATCCCTCAGCTCTTCAGCTCAAGGCTAGCGCTCTACCACTTGAGCCACAGTGCCACTTCCAGCTTTTTTTCTGTTTATATGGTGCTGAGGAATTGAACCCAGGGCCTCATGCATGCAAGATAAGCACTCTACCACTGAGCCACCTTCCCAGCCCTATGTTGGTTTTTGTTTTGTGAATCCTCCCTGCCTCCCGAACATGAAGGAACACCTCTAATCATATTCACTAATACACACCCCTCTGACTGTGATCCTAGTAAGCTGTAACCATCTTCCCTCCTTCCTCCCTCCCTTTTTCCCCCTCCCCCCTTCCCCTGAGCTCTTTTACTCAAGGCTAGTGCTCTACCACTTTGAGCCATAGCACCACTTGCTGGGTTCTGGTAATTCATTGGAGGTAAAGAGTCTCACAGACTTCCCTGCTCTGGCTCACTTTGAACTGCAATTCTCCGATCTCAGCCTTGTGAGTAACTAGGATTATAGGTATGAGCCACCAGCACCTGGCTAACTATCTACATTTCTAGATTTCACATTGCTGGCTACCACTTGAAAGCTAAAATGGGTGGTACAGGTGAGTGAGAGAACGTCTTTCTACATCTGCTTGGTATTTGGGGCTCTGCATGCAGCTAGTCAAGACCCTGCACCTGAGGGTTTGTTTGTTTGGTTTTCTTTCCCCACCTCTTCAACTCTTGAAACTCCAGTGTAACCTGAACAAGACATTTCCGTTAGATTTGAATTTCTGGAGGAGAAAGAAGTAAGTCTTGAATGGTTAATTTGCTATCCTTAGCACTCTGTACATAGTAAATGCTTAAATCTTATTTGTGGACTGTTTGCATTGTTTCCACGGGGCTGCAAGAACTGCCCATTTGTATGGCCATTTCTTTTTTCTTTTTCTTTTTTCCCCTGCCTATGCTAAGTAGGAGCCCAGTGAAAACCTGGGTCCCTATGCTGGCTCTGAGGCTGAGCGGCTCTGGGGCACCTTAGTCACATTTCCTAGCCCTGTTAAACCTCAGTGTTCAACTATCATAAAATGGGAAGGATGTTACCTAATGTATGAAGCTGTTGTAAAGCTTGAGTGAAATGGTGCAAGTGGAATACATGTAGTGTCTGGATGTTGTATGGACTGGATAAATACTGGGGTTGTTACCAGAAAGCAATGTCTGTACAAACCCAGCAACATAGAAGACGCTTAAGTTCTTGAAGATTACCCTGAATCAGTTGTTTTCTAGTCTAGTTCAAGAATGCCCAGCTTCAGAATGACTTGGGGATTGTGTGTGTGCGCATGTGCACGTGCCAGTTCTGGGGCTTGAACACAGGGCCTGGACCCTGTCCCTGATCTTTGTTTGCACAAGGCTATCACTCTACCACTTGAGCCATAGCTCTAATTTCAGCTTCCTGGTGACTAATTGGAGGTAAGAGTCTCACAGACTTTTCTGCTCAGGCTGGTTTGGAACCTCAATTCACAGAACTCAGACTCCTGAGAGATTACAGGAGTGAGCCACTAGTGCCTTGCCCAAGTATTCTTTTGAATGGCAGAAATTATACTTATTACCAGGCTACACTCAGACTAGGGTGTGAAGAGAGAAGACCGAAATAAATTTGCCATGTATTTCCAGTGCTCACAAAATTGGAAAATTACTGTGTGCACAATATTTGTGTGTGTGAGTGTATGTGTGCATGTGTGTGTGTGTGTGTGTGTGTGTGCATTTTCACAGTAAATATGTAGACAAAGAATCACTATTTGTTTTACTGGAGAAATTAAGAATTACTCAATGACTGGTCTGAGGTCACAAAGTCAGAAAGAGGATGTGGAAATATAGCTCAGGGATAGAGTCCTCACGATCCTAAATTCCATCCCTGGACTAAAAATAGAATGAGGAGCACTGGAAACCCTATTTCCTGAGCCCAGGAATCAGCCCAGAATTGATTTCTCTTAAAATAGATATCTTGTCCAGTTTGAATAATAAAGAAACACTGGACCCCTGGTGAGGGTGAAACTGCAATCTCCACCCTCAGCCCCCCACCCCCACCCCTCTTAGCCCTCTCTCTGACTCTCTATTTTCTAAGGAAGTGTTCCTTCCATCTCTGTCGAAAGTGCATGTTTAATAAGTTGGATATATTTATATATGTGTTACGTATGGCTTGTGCAACAAATGTCTGCTCAAAGACGAATGCAGGGACTGGGTTTTGGGAGGACTAACTGAGGCAGAAGAGAATGAAAAATGGTATCAGCATGGTGATTGGAACTTGTGTTTTGTTGTTCAGAGGACAGACAGCCTGCAAGCAAGTATAAAATCCTGGAATGGATTCAGCACCAGGCCTTTCTGGAGAGGCTGTAGTCTACCCATTATATCCTAATGAGATTGACCGTTGGCTACAGTTAACTTGAAGGGTTTTATGGTTTCCTGCATATGTTGTTTTCCTGCTTAATGTGTAAAAGAAGAAGAAGAAGAAAAAAAAACCCTTCACATCACCAAACGGTATTTCCCAGGGGGCTGTTTTGACCAGGCTTGCCACAGTTTAGTTTGTGCCTTAGTTAACAATGCACCTCTATGTATGTGTGTCTGTGGACACAGGTAATAATAAATGTAGCCCATTTTATTTTCTCCTGACAGTTTTAATTCAGAGCAATTGGTTTATGGAGAACTGCCAAACATGCTAGGTCCAAACAAGTCATGGCAGGAACTTTGGAGTAGGGCCTTTCTTCACCTTGCAAATTTTGTTGTTGTTTGTTGGCTGTTTAAAGCCAAAGTTAAAAGCCATTTGTACACCAGTACGAGATTGCTTTGCATTATATATACGTTCAAATGGCATTCCTTTGGAGCTTCTTGTGTGTTTGCTTTTAAAGAGGAAGATATAAAATACCACTTACTTTGCCCGGGGTTCTTTAGATATTTCCTCAAATATGTAAGTCTATTTTTGAAACCCAATGAAATGTGCTACTTTCTAACCCAACATACAGTTGAAAGGCAGGAGGTAAAATGAAAACTCTAGTCTGTTACTAGGCTGTCTCCGTGATTGGCCAGCAGTGTGGTGTGATGATTAGCCTCTCTGCCTGTAACTGCCTTTATGACACCCAAGCACCCGGGCCCTGTTTAACGATCAATTAGCTAGCCTTGTATACGTGGTTAATTGTCACTTTCTTACCAGCACCAATCCTAAATTCCCCAGCTTAAACACCTAAAACCTGTGAAAATGGTCTCTTCTAGAACTCCTGTCCCCTAGTCTCTGCCTGGGCTTTCTGTCTCAACTCCCTTCCCCCATTATCACAGTCCCTATGTGGGCCTTTTATCTCTACTGTTTGCTGGTCCCTAGAGAAGAGAGACTCTGAATAATTTATTTGAAATTCTTGGGAAGTCATGGGGTTGTAGTCTCAAAACACATCCTACTTTGTTCCTCCCCTGGCAGAAGGTCTCAAGACTGTCTTTGAAAGATCACATGCTAAGTACATTTGGGGGTTTGCTAACAGTTTCAATTTTTTGCATGAGCACTCAATGACAAAAAAATACTCAAAAGAAATATGTTGCTGAAGTTGTGAAAAGTACTTTACATTTCCCAAATTCAAAGATTACTCCCAAATAATTTCTTTGAAAATATTGAGGTGGGGGGCGAGGGGGATGAGAGGGTAATTGGGGATGAGTATAATTCAAATACAGCTAATACATATGTAAGTAGAATAAGATAAATATTTTGCACAACTTATATACACCAGTAAAGAGACTGATAGTTCTGTGAACAGATTCATGGTAGTGAAGTAAAGAAATAGGCTAAGAAAAGTTCCAGTTTTTATTTTTATTGTCATAACATATATATTTATATGCACCTTTTCAAATATGTGAAAGCATTTTTTGAGAATCTACTAGAAATGGAAAATTTCTGGGTCTTCATATTATGGACATAAGTTCTGTGTGTGTGTGTGTGTGTGTGTGTATGTCTGTGTGTGTGCATTAATGCATGCGTGTGCGTGCACGCACATGCGCTTGTACTGGGGCTTGAATTCAGTACCTCAAGGTCTTACTTAGCTTTTCTGCTCAGGGCTAGTGCTCTTCCACTTGAGGCACACCTCCATTTCTGGCTTTTTGATTGTTGACTGAAGATAAGAGTCTTGGATTTGCCAGCCCAAGTGGGTTTTGAACTTCTATCCTCAGATCTCAGTGTCCTGAGTTGCTAGGATTTCAAGTGTGAGTTACTAGTGCCTGGCAGACATAAGTTTTTGACACTGTTTCCATACTGGAAATGGTTATATATAAAGTAAGTGTTGTGGAGAAAAATTAAGGATATATATAAATGAATGAAGGTTAAAAACTAAACCAGGGCTGGCAATGTGGTTTAGTGGTAGAGTGCTTGCCTAGTAATGCATGAAGCCCTGGGTTCAATTCCTCAGTACCACATAAACAGAAAAAGCAGGAAGTGGCTCTGTGGCTCAAATAGAAGAGTGCTAGCCTTGAGCAAAAGAAACTCAGAGACAGTGCCCAGTCCCTGAGTTCAAGCCCAGGACTGGAAACCCCACCCCTCCTACACACACACACATACACACACACACCACACACACACACACAAACTAAACCAAACTTTGAAACAATTATGATATTCTCCAGAGAAAATAAATAGATTATTTGGCATAGAGACAGCTGGCAATCCTGCTGAGATGATTTTTCTATCTATAGTTTGTGATAACGTATATGTATGTATGACAAAAGCAGAACAGCTATAGAAGTTGCTTTGACACTGACATAGTTTCAACTTACTGAGAATTTCACACCATTGAAATGAGCACTTTTTCTTGTTCCATGAGCACTCATCAGGCTGGTTCTCATTTCTCTGATACTTGCCTCACTCTTACTAGACTCTGTGATTACAAGGAACAGATTCATTCAAGTAATATGAAATCAAGAAACTGGAAATGACACAGAAGGTTCTGGAAGAAACTGCATCAAGCTCCATGGCTGCTCTTGTGATCAGGTGCAGTTCATGAGCCTGAAGTGTCAATACCACAAATACTGCTTAGGTATTTGGTTTCATGTATGTCGTGACTTACTCCCAATACCATAAGCCTTTCCTATTAGCTGCGTGTGCCAGGTCCTTTGACACTTACTTTAATGACTTTAATGATAAGAACCAGAGATTTTACTCAATCATTCCAGAGCTCAGTGACCCTACCACAATCAATATTCTCCTTATCCCTCTCTTCCACCCTGGTCCAAGTGAGTATTGTTAGGTTTTTAAAAAGAGGTAGCCAAGTAAGAACAGCACCACACACGTGGTATTCAGATAAGGGGTAGGTTTATTCAGTAGACCTGCTGGGACCAGGCAAGGTTGGCACTCCACGTGGCTGGCAAAAGAGAGAGAGAGCAGAGAGAGCTAGAAAAGAGCAGCGAGAGAGCCTCTGGGCCTGAGCTAGGCCTTATCTAGGGTATGGGTGGAGAAAGGTGTGGCCACATCAAATTCAGATGTGACCTCAGCGGATGCAGATGTGACCTCTTCCAGGTGTCCCAGTTGCCTAGGTAACGCAGGTACTGGGTGGAGACTTTGCTGCGAGGAGGGTGGAGTCTGCTCGCCATCCTGGAGCGGACCTTACAAGTATAACACTGGAAAAAGTGAGGGAGGAGAGCCTAGGAGGCTTTGAGGGGTATGCACTGGATTCCTGATTCATTCCAAAGCCAACCGATGGGCAAGTCTCAAGGGATTGTAGAGAAGAGTTTAAAGACCAAGGTGAGTGCAAAGAATAGTTCACAAGATCAAAGTGTCCATCAGAAGGGGTGAAGAGGATCATCTGTTTTAGGAAGCTGAGTTCTACCAGACAGAGATGGGGTGGAGGGCAGGGGACTGGAAGTTGTTGTTGCTGAGTGATTGCCTTTTACCATTTGATATCGCAAGAATCTGACTCTTCCTACACTCAAGTAGGACTCCAGGAATCTAGAAGGCAGTGGAGAGTACTTTGGGGAGCAGAAATGATAGTGGTAAGAAAGGATTCAAGCTGGAATCCTCTAAGACAGAATAGAATTCTCCAAAGACCCCACATAAATGCAATTAGGGAAGACCAACATTTGGATGCTTAATTGAAAGCCATCAATGGTTAGCACATGTTCAGTTCATTCAGCAACAGACACAGACTGTAATGGTGGTCAGTTGATACTGTCTTTTGTTACTCTATCTGATTTCCCTGCTTGGAGAAGTCAAAATTATGAAGTAGAGGTGGGAGAAGCTGAAGTTGGCTTAGCAGTAGAGGAGGTGCATAGGAGGTCACACACAGGGGGGAATTTAAAAGCCAAGTTCAGTAGCCATAATGTTATATATAGTCTCACATTTTTGGATGACTTATCTGGCTTTCTTTCCTTACAACAATGCTAATCTCATCATACTCCATTCAAGTGAGGGACAGTCATGTGGCTAATTGGCAAGTTATTTTTAGGGGTAGGTTTAGGCTACTTTGTCTAAAAATAAGAAAGATTTCATCCTAGGTATCGAAGAGCTCAAGCTAGACTACCCTTTTCTGTACACATGTGTTCTGTAACGTTCACACATAAACACAGAGTCATTCCTCTTTCATCCATATTATATAAAAGATTGCATTTAAGATGGAGACAAAAACATTTTGATTTAGGGATATATTAGACTCACTGATGACAGAATTTTAAACCTTTTTTGAGGCATCTCTGTGGATTAATTCTATGAAATCCCTCTGTCTTCACATTATATTCAAGGATTTTCTCCCCCCCCCAAGAGTGAGCCACGATCCAAAATGAACTATTATTGTCACACTTCATTAAAATCCCTGTCCTCTCAGGACAAAACCTACTGTTTTCCTTCTGAAACTGCTATTAGGTGGGTGTTACAGCATCAATAGGGTTGAAATCTCTTGACTAAATGGGTTTACCTCTTAGAGACTATATAACATTTATATTTTAAAATAACGATATTGGTTAAAGCCCATAAAGTCCTTTGTAAAAGGAGACATTTGATAAAATGATGTAAGAACATTCAGGAAATGTGGGAGGCTATTTCCTTAGCTGTAGGTTAGTGCTGGTAGGCTGACTGGCAATAACAGGCCCAGGGAATCTGCCTGAGGGTCAATTCCTCTGGGATGTTTCAACTTCTCCCAATTAATTCCCTTTTCCCCTTCCAAATCCACATGTTTTCTAAGAGAGTAGGAGGCAGTGGGTACAGGTTCAAGAACATATTCCCAACATAATTGGCTATAAGAGCATCCCCAGTCACCATAGCATTTTATGAACAAAATAGATTCCCAAATAGGTGAGTAGAGAAATTCCAAAATATTCCCATTTCTGCTCTGCTGTGTCTGTTTGTAGGAAGGGAGACATGCCAGTAGCTTTCCAGTCTGCAAGACCATCAACAAAGGCCAACACAACTGTGGAACAGTTGAAAAATGAATCTAACGAAGGACCATTGAAAGGATTCGCTTGTGAATGGTGGCTGGAGGCCACAGTGGTTATCTAACCTGTGTGCGTATGGAAAGATCCTCTTGGAGAGCACTTCCCGTCTGTTCATCCCTGGGTGGCTCCATTTGGCAGGAGGGAGCACATTTCCTTCTATCTCTGGGCCATCTTTGATTCAAGTGGGTCCATGTGGAAGTAATATTACCCAAGCATTTATACTCTGAGCTTGGCTTTCCACAAGTGACTGCATGTTTCCTAAAACCAGCTATTGGCAGCTGTTACATAGACATTTTCTCTTTTTTAGATACCTATAATTACACCAATTATGCCAATCATTGATGTTTATAAAGGATTTAAAATTTTACACACCCAGAAGAGTCTGTCAGAGAGCGGCATTGACACCCCACAGAGGAGCTGATTTGGCCCTCACAATGGTTGCTGAGTCCCTAAATTGAGCATCAGCACAGTATGTGAGCACCCCACCACCACCGCCACACACTGGATTAAAATTCTGTTTCGTTAAGAACCACAGACCTTAATTTAACTTTTCAAAGGAAAGAACAGTGTGTCCAAGTTAATGAAATCAGGCTTTCTGAACTGCAACATGAGGATAAAGTGGTTTACATTCCCCTGCACCAGGCTCTAACCTTCAGATAGAATACAAAGAGGTGTCAGGGACCATCCAGAGAGCTTCCTAGCAGAGCCTAGCCAAGCTCAGGAGCCTGAGGCAAAAGGGAAATTTGGGTAATACTATTTCAAATTTGCATTCATGGTGGGTTTTGTGGGTGTATAGAGCATGCCTTTAATACTAGCACTTAGTTGCTAATGTAGGAGGATTGCAAGTTTGAGGCCACTCTGGGGTTAAATAAAGGAGATCTTGTCCCTCTCAATTTTTTTTTCGTTTTGGTGGGGAACTGTGGTTGTAGCTGAGTGATTGAGCATATATTCGCCAAACTCTTAGGCTCCAGGTTCAACACCCCCCCAACACCCATCTATCAATCAATCCTTCTGTGTGTACACGTATGTATTTCATAATGTACATATTACCTATAATGTATATTTCATTAAGGTATTATTTATCTCAATTACTAAACTTTTTTGGCTCCCATTTAAATTCTGTTCTCACCGAAGGTTTAATGTGTGGCTTGCTGGCTCAGGGCCTGATCCATACAACTGAGTCCTTTTTGTGGACCTGCATTTTCAGATAGTTGCTATAGCAGCGGCCTGCCAGGCCGCCTTTCTTCAGCTGCCCTCCAAAAGCATTAGAATGATTATCCTTAATTGTTACTACTGGTGAAGATCACCTATGGTATGGCTGAAAGTATGACTATCCTGTCCTCATGCCTGGAAATTTGGATGCTCCATGCTATGGTAGAATGGAAACCTCTGTAGAAGGAGCAGAACTGTTTCTGATATACATAGTTTGCAAACCACACTTGAGAAATTCATTGGAAAAGTTTGAAAGCTCCTGTTTGGGAGGAGAGTTGTGTTTGGTGGGTTATACTGTTTCATTGTGGGCAAAGGAAATTACTGGGAAATGGCCACTGTCTAGGCTGAGTTACCAAATATGACAATGACAAGGTTACTCTCTAAGCCTAACGGATGAGAAACAGAGCAAGAGTGAGAAGTTTCAGTGTTAGTGGGCTGATCAGAATCTCCAGGAGTGGAATTTTCTTATACTTTGGGGGATAGTGAGTGAAACAAACGGTACAGGTGTGAACACTTGGTACGGAGGCAGCTCCCAAATGCAAGGAGTTATTGCTATTATAGTTGGGTGTTTTTAAAGATACGTAACGTCTCACTGAATATTACATTCCTTTCCAACTCCCTGTTTGGCCAAATTCTCCAAAGTTAACAGGATTTATATCTTAGTGGAAACCTTCAACGAATATTTCTCAAACTGAGGTCTGAGGACCATCTATTCATCATGTGATCCCAAAACCGCACACTGCTGTTTCCTGCAAAGTGCTTGTTTACAGCCTCGAGCACCTGTGGGCAGTTGCAGAATTACCTAAATCCCGATGGACGAGAGACACCGCAACACAAACCAACACTCCTTGTCCTTCTGGGCAGTTCCTGTGAATTTGCAGGCTGGAACTTGGTATCCAAGGGCACAGCAGCCTGAGTCTTAGGAAAAGAGCCACGTCACTATGGCTGGAGGTGGAGGAATTCCTGTGAGCCTAAGGCTCTTGGGCTTCAGGTAACATTCCCAACCAGTTTTTAATCAGTTACCTTAGAAGACAAGAAAAAAGAGACCCTCAGTCTGTGTTCTGTTATTTCTTATGAATATCCTTAGAAGACAGACAGCCTTATCACAACCTAAGGGCTACATGTCTTTTAACCCTGTTCCCCCCAAACTTTCCTAAAGTCGCCCCACCATCTTGGGTAAAGATGGTCATGCTGATGCTGCCTTAGATATCTCTGACCTCTGCTCTGTGTACTTTTTGCTCTTTTGTGTCCGTTAAGCCCTCAGCATCCTCATAAGACCATCTCGAGTCTCATCTGAATTTTATGTTATCGTGGTTTGAGCTGGTATGAGTGATTATTATTATTTTTTTGGTCCTATTTCTTCAATGGAGCATGGTCATTGGCCAACTCTCCAACTGTACTGGCTGAATCGGCTATGGGAAAGGCATGCCCTGGTGTTTGGGATTCTCTGTTATCTTTCCACATCAAGACTGGTCCTGAGCGGCTGGTTAGGCCAGTCCCACCATGAGGAACCCATGCGCTTCCTTTAAAGGTAGGTAGCAGAAAGGAGTTTTGTGTCTTCTCTGTTGCATACTCTGCCTTAGGCAGAGGCTTCTAGCTCTGCCGATGCCTGTATATCTTATTTTCTCAGCAGTAGAGAATCTTTTGAGCCCCTATTGGTTTCCTTTTTTTGGCCTGTAGTAAAGTGGAAGATGGATGTGAGGATAGCAAGAGGGTGGGAAAGTACTTAACCCAAGAATTACCATAAGATATTGATGTATTTTCTCTTGTTCTCTCTCTCCCTCGCCTCCCCTCTCCTCCCCTCCCCTCCCCTTTTATGCTGGGACTTGAACTCAGGGCCTATGCTTTCATTTGGCTTTTGCACTGAGGCTAGCGTGTTCTACCACTTGAGCCACCACTCCACTTCTGACTCTGCTGGTTAATTGGAGATATACTTTTCCTGTCCTGACTGGCTTTGAACCAGGATCCTCAGATACCAACTTTCTGAATAGCTAGAATTACAGCCATGAGCCAGCAGTGCCCAGAGTTGTGCTAATTTTTACTTTGGTTTGGAAGTTAATGAGGTGAAATGAAAGGGCAAATCTTTTTTTTTTCTGTCCACCTTTTGTACATACAAACACACACACACACACTCACACACACACACACACACACACACACACACACTCATGTCATACTGTTACATTGCCACTTGAGGAAGGTGATTATTTGGAGAGACATTTGATCCGTGTAATGGAGGAGGAAGAAAACAGGGAGATGAGATCAGGGGATTTCTGAGAAAGAAACTGCCTCACAAGGGACAAAAGAGTGAGTCATCAGGCCAAAAAAAAATTCTGAGAGCCCATCTGGCTCAAGGCTTTCCAGTTTGTGTAAATTTCGACAGTGGTTGGCATTGACTTATTCAGCTGTATTTGGGAAAGGAGGACTTTTGTGTGTTTCTTTACTTCGGACCTTACACATTTGTGTGGAGACAGGTAGGGCATGCTATTTTAGGCCATGTGTCTGAAATATGCCTTGGGAAATAATGTATCTGGTTGCTAATGAAAAGAAACAAAAGGTAAAATAAGGTGGCAAGCCCTGTTTCACTTTTCCTGCTTGGCAAATTCCCTTTCCCACTCATGTGGTTTAAAATGGCAGACACCAGGCTGCTTTTCTGCCAGGAACAGCCATGTATCCAAGAAGGTGACCTAGGGCACTCTGTGGGGAGGAGAGCGGATGTTGGAGGGCCATCTTCCTGTCTCACAATGGGTGAGAGGCTATTGATGAGGGCCTATTCCTGTTTCCTTCCTGCTTAGCATTTGGAGGGTGTGAGGATTAGAGCAGCTGTGATGCCTGCCCAGTGTCAGGAGGGAAAGCTGGGGGAAGCCTTGGAGAACTCACCCACACCCTCCCTGGGCCAGTTGCCCTACCCATCCAGCACCTCTGGGCTGAGGGATGGGAGAGTGCTTACCTAGCATAAGAAGGTCCTGAGTTCCCAGGACCACAAAAACCAACAACAACAAAAGCAAACAACAACAACAGCTTGAATCTTGTTAAGGTTTGGGAGCAAGCCTGTGGCTTGCAAGCTAAATTTTATTTGACAGGGAAGGACTACAGATCTGAAAATACAGATTTTTATAATGAAAGTTATTTATAGACTTCCTTTGAAGCAAGGAAAATTACTACCAAACTTTACTACCACCCTTACCATCACTAATAGTATAGATAACAACATTTACTAGGCATTTATTGTATACTTGTGCTATACATATTTATACTTGTGCTATATATATATGAATATGTGTATTCATATATGTGCATCTATAAATATGTATATATGTATCCATGTGCCTGTATGCATGTATACATATTTATATATATATGAAAATAGAAGATACCAGCCTGATTTTCTATATATGTATATATATATATATATTAAGTGGAGATAGTAATCTCATTGAGTTGGTTATATATGTTTGTGTATCTATTATATAGATACATGTGTATATATGTATGTATGTGTGTGTATATATACACACACACACACACACACACACACACACACACACACACATAACCAGCCCTATGAGACTGTCTGCACTTCATAGACAGGAAAACACAGTTCGGAAATGTCAAGTAATTTCTCAGAATATAGGTAATAAGAAGTACAACTGAATTTAGGTAGTCTCATTTTATACCTTACTCTCTTTTCCATTAGGCATAAAACCAATATTTAAAACTTGCCATATATATTTTAAGGTTATTTTTAAAAGTGAGTACTTACATGTGTTGCTCATACAAAGTAGCATTCACAACCATCCTACTTACATTCATTAACATATATCCATTTTATGAATGTCTTGAATAGCAATTTCTTGGATTTATAGCTGCAAACTTTCCCAGTAGATGAAGGAACCAAAGTTTCACAAATGAAGTCATAAAAGAAAACAAGGAAGGGGTAGGGCGCTACTCAGTAAAGCCAGCTTATCAGTATATGCGAGGTCCTGGGTTCAATCCCTAGCATGGTAAAAAAAATAAACAGACAAAAAGAACATAAAGGCATAGTTAAAGAATATGAAACAAGACTTGGAGAATGTCATGAGACTGTGAATAATGTTTTTGCCAAAATCAGAATTTGCCTTAAACACACCATTCCTGTCTACTAGGTTCAGAGTGCCCATTTAAAAGCAAAGGGACGTGAATATGTCAATGTCATTAGGCTCCGTGACATTGCTCACTTATTTTCTAATGTTCACAATTGGTTCGATCAAATGAACAGCCTAAAGTTTTCCAGAGCTTACTATGAAGTAGCATAGTCTTGAAAAGGAAGGAGGCTTTTCTCCTTTTCCGCCTGCTGTTGCAATTGCGTTAAAATGCCCAGGGCCATCTTCTTCCTGTGATCAGTCGGTGTCGGGTCTCTCCCACTGTTCTCTGGCATTCCCATAGAACCTCCAAGAATCAAATCTAGGGGAAACACTCAGAGTCAGCTTGCCACACATCTCCACCACCATGCTCTCTTTCTTCAGGAAAGACTCATGGGTGAAAGATGAAAACACAAACAGCTGTCCCTTTCTTCCTTGGCTTGAGTTCTGAGCCACAGACTGGGCTTGGAGAGTGTCTGGGCAGAAGCCTCTCTGAATCTTGGTGGGTAGGTATCTTTCCTTCTCTCCCCCTCTTTCTGGTGGCTCTGCTTTCCTCTTTGGCTCCAGCTATTTTAACACTATTTCACACTTGGGATGCACTATGGGGCTCTTTCGCCTGACTTCACCTTTTCTCTTCAGTCTAGCTCTAATCATATACTTGCAACTAATTCCAGTCTGGGGAGTCTTCTGTTCTCTGGCTGTTCCTCAGTTTTGGAGGCCTTGGCCCTCTAATTGTACTTCAGCTATTTTGAAATCTGCATTCCTAATCTGGAGAAGACTGTGTTGAACTCCACCTTTTCCTTGCTCTGTGGGATAATTATGATTCCAGGAGTCTACTTCCCACCTCCTACCCAAGTTTCTTGTCCTGTTTATTCTGCTAGAAAAATTATTTTCCAGTTAAGCAAGCATTCAGTTCACAAGGAATATCCAAATTTCACTTTAAAATGAATATCATAAAAAAGGGAAATTTTTTCTTATATCTATTGTATATTCTTCCTTTTACTGAGATTAATGTAATTTTATTTCCCTTATGGAGTTACAATTGATAATTGTGCACTAAAAATTATGTAGAGTCATGTTGATCAATGTACATTTTTTTTTTTGGGTCCGGTCGTGGGGCCTGAACTCTGGGCCTGGGCACTGTCCCTCAGCTCTTCAGCACAAGGCTAGCACTCTACCACTTGAGCCACAGCATACTTCTAGCTTTTTTCTTTTTGCTTATGTGGTGCTGAGGAATTGAACCCAGGGCCTCATGCATGCAAGGCAAGCGCTCTACCACTAAACCACCTTCCCAGCCCACAAATGTACATTTTTTTTTTTTTGTCATGGAACTTGAACTTAAGGCCTGGGTGCTATCTCTGAGCTTTTGTGTTCAAGGATAGTGTTCTATCACTTTGAGCTACAGCTTTACTTCCAGTTTTCTGGTGGTTAATTGGAAATAAGAGTCTCATGGTCTTTTCTGTCTGGGCTGGCTTTGAACAGGAATCCTTAGATCTCAGCCTCCTGAGTAGATAGAATTGCAAGTATAAACTATCACTGCCTGGCTAATGTAAATATTTTTAAATGCCTAATTTTCTTTTTTCTCCTTTTTTTTGGTCAGTTGTAGTGCTTGAACTCTGGGCCTGGGTGCTGTCCCTCAGCTCTTCAACTCGAGGCTAGCGCTCTACCACTTGAGCCACAGTGCCACTTCCGGTTTTCTGAGAGGTTTATTGGAAATAAGAGTCTCACAGACTTTTCTGTGTGGGCTGGCTTTGAACCAAGATTTTCAGATCTCAGCCTCCTGAGTAGCGAGGCATGAGCCACCAGCGCCTGACTTAAGTAACTATTTTTCTATATTTAATAACTCCATGGGCACAAAACTTTACTGCTTCATTTGTTAGTATTATTAGTTACAACTATTTTTAAACAATGCTATTATCTTGTTAGGGGCTGTGGTCCATGTGTATAGTCCCAGCTATAAAGCAAGGTGGCTAAAGCAAGATCAATCTGAGCCAAAAATTAGAGACTATTCTAAATGACACAATGAGATCCTGTCTCAAAAAAGAAAATTAAAAAAACTGGTAGCTTCAGTACGATCAGAAATCACTTGGGTTTTTGTTTGTTGTTTATTTTTGTTGTTGTTTTGTGGGTCCTGGGGCTTGAACCCTGGGCCTGGGCACTGTACCAGTGCTTTTATGCTGAAGGCTAGTGCTCTATCACTTGAGACACAGCTCCACTTCTGACTTTTTACGGTTAATTGGAGATAAGAGTTTCATAAGCTTTCTTGCTCAGGCTGCCTTCAATTAGCAATTCTTAGCTCTTAGCCTCCTGAGTAGCTAGGATTACAGACATGAACCATCTATGTCTGGCTTATGTACATTTTATTTTATTTTAAAATTTTCCTTTATTTAATTTGCCAGTCCTGGGTCTTGAAGTCAGGGCCTGTGTACTTTTGCTCAAGGCTAACACTCTACCACTTTAGCCACAGAACTACTTCCTGTCTTTTCTGTTTATGTGGAGCTGAAGAGTTGGACCTAGGGCTTCATGCATGCTAGGCAAGCACTCTACTACTAAGGCACATTCCCAGCCTATGTTTATTTTTAATAATTTAAATTTTATGGTTTCCTGCTTTTTAAAATTGATGTATTTTTCTATCTTAATTTTTTAAAAATCCGAGTAGTTCTTATTACCTTTTATTTGGCACAGAATAGCTTTTCCTTCACTTTTTGTTTACTAGTGGGATGGGAATTGAACCCAGGACCTCACACATACTAGGCAAGTGCTAGAACAGTGAACTATATATACCACAGCACTTCCATATTCTTAAGAGAGACTGATTGTCACCAAATGGTGCTTCTAAATGGTGTGACTAAAACCCCCTTCACTTATTAAGTTTCAAGTGAATTTGTTACCTTTCAAGAGCCAAAAATATAGTATTGCACTTCATAATGTGTGTGTGTGTGTGTGTTGTATAAAATCAGTTCTCAGCACTGAAAGAATCAAACACTGCTAAAAATAGGTGTAATGATGAGGGACATTATTGCATACAACAAGAAGTCAAAGGAATACTTTCAGTTGACTGTACAGCTCTACAGTGTCATGAAGATTCAAGTCTCTCTCTCTCTCTCTTTCTCTGCCATTATCAGAATGAAATGTAAGCTTGAGCAATTCTGAGCATTTTATTCTCACCAAATACTAAGAGATAAGCTAGTAGGAGGAAAGTTTTCCTTTATCTGCCTTTTCTCCCTGTGTCCTGGCTTTTTCTGTCTAATCGAGGAGGAAAAAAATGTGTATTTGTTATGTCTTATATAAATATATGTACAATATAATTGACATATAAATAGGATACAATTTAAGTAGTTACAGAACATGGTTATGGCCAGAAAAATTAATTTTATTTGCACTCATTATTTAAAAAATTAGATTAGTAAACTGAGAAGAAAAGAAGAAAAGAAAAACTACTTTGGCCAAGTGCTAGTGGTTCACTCCTTATTATTCAAGCTACTCAGGAAGCTGAGATCTGAGGATCAAAGTTCAAAGCCAGCTTTGGCACATAAGTCTAGAAGACTCATATCCAATTAACTAGCAAAAAGCCAGAACTAGAGTCATTAACTCAAGTAGAAGAGCTTCCTCTGTGAACAAAAAACCTGATGGGGAGAGCAACAAAAGCCTCAGTATCTGCATTAAATAACATAGAATAGCCTGGCACTGGTGGTTCATACTTATAATCCTGACCACTCAGGAGGCTGAGAGCTGAGGATCATAGTTTGAAGCCATTCCAGTTGGGACAGTTTGTGAGACTCTTATTTCCCATTAACCACCAAAAAAGTCTGGAAGTGGAGCTGTGGCTCAAGTAGTAGAGCACTAACCTTGAACATAAAAGTTCAAGGACAGGGCCTAGGCCCTGAGTTCAAGCCCTAGCACTAGCACACCTCCTCCTTCCCCCGCTTCCTCCCCTCCCACCCACCCCCTCCCCCTGCCTAAAAAAGCAGAAGATGAGAATCATCACCTTGATTTAGGCATGCTTCTTAATAAGTCATATCTTCTAAAAGGAGAATCTAATATAGTTTGGTTTAGTATATTTTAAGGCTTAACTCTATTCTCTTGACTTCCTAATTTTTAAAAAAATAGTTAACTCTATCAAGGTATGTACTTATGTAGTATAAGGTGTATATTTATATAGCAGAAAAAAGAACATTTCTAGAGATGGTTTAAAATTTCAGTATTGGAATCATGTTCTGAATTTCTTCTAATTATATTCCACATAAACAAACCACATTAACAATTAACATTAACAATTTTGCAAACAAGCCCAGTTTTAACTCAATTCTGCAGCAAACCCATCTTACAGATGAGGTTGTTTGAGCATGAAAATTAATGTGTTAAGAAAGCTATAATTAAGAAAAGGTCAAGTATAATTGCTTTTTCTGTTTAACTTCCGGGACTAAATTAAAATGTTTTGAAAGAAAAAAAATAAGAGAGTGCCATCTTTATAATTGGTACAAAGCAAACAAGCGTCACAGCTGATTCCTTCCTTTCATTCAGGGAATTCTATCAGGTAAAAACTCATCTGATCACTATTGCTACAATTCTGCTGACGCAGTACTGGCCAAGCTAGTCTTTGCTATCTTTGTTGCCAAATCCACTGTGTGTTATTCAGTCTTCGGCCTTGTCTGAAGCACTGGACCCTGCTGATCATGTCCTGCCTGAAGCCTTTGCCCTCTTTGATATCATATTCTCCTAGTTGTCTCTCTTTCTTTTCTTGGGCTCTTCTGTAGACCATTCTGCAATTATTGGCCATTCATATTTCTGACATTTTACTCTACCTTTTCAGCATCCAACCAATATGCTTCTATTTGCCTCCATGGCTTTAAAAATGACACACAAGCAATAAGACTCCTGGAATCTGTGTTTTAGTGTTCTTATCTCTTTCCTGAATTCCAGACTTACTGAAAAAAAAAAGAGCTCCATTTGGGTGTTTTCCACTCATGTTTTAATATGAATTCTGTTGCTTGCCCTCCAGACAACTCTTTCTTAGCGCAATAGTCTGTCTTTGTGAGGAGTGATGCTATTGTCAGCTCACTGGTGTGCACCATGAAAAGGAGCATAGTAGAAGATTGCTTTTTCTCACCTCCTCTCCCAAGTCCAGTGGCTCATGAAGTCTTCTCCATTTAACTTTGTCTTTGATGTGTGGAATTCACCTCTTTTTCTCCATTCCTTCTGCTACTATTGTGGGACCTTGTTATCATTTTATAGTTGAGATGTCCCAATGGTACTCTAGCTGTTCTCCCTGGCTAGTCTTGCTATGCTTCAGCCCTTTCATCATGCTGTCTCCAGCATGATCTATTGAAAACACAGATCCGTGATGGAGATGCAGCTCAAGTGTGCCTGCCTAGCAAGTGTAAGGCCTATGAGTTCAAATTCTAGTACCACCAAAAAAGAAAGAATTAGATACCCAAGGCTGGGACTATAGCTCAATGGTAGAACATGTGCTTACCAAGCCCTGGGTTCAATCCTCAGCATTAAAATAAAATTAAATAAGTAAACAAAACAAAACACAAATTTAACTGTCTCACCCCCACCCCCTGAACCCCCCACCCCTGCCCATGGTTGAAATCTCCACAACCCCTTCAGGAGAATTCAAATGTGGCAACCTGGTCTACAGCAGCTTGGGAATTGACTCACACGTAGCTTCCTGAAGTCCTTTATTATCACTAATTCCTTCTCCTTTACTCTCTACCTCTACTTCTTTTACTTGAGCAGTACTCAAGTACTTCCCGTTACCAGAATTTACCACACTCTTTCCCTTCTCTACTCCTAGACATACTTTTCTGGTCTCCTGATGTCCACTGTTTGCAGTTCATTGGCTAACACTCTTCCAGAATCAGCAGGGACTTCTGGGAGGCCTACCCAAGACCGGCTTGGTCTGATCCACTTGTGATGCCTGTGTCAAACCCCTCTTTTATAGCCACCTGTTTGCATGTCCTTTTATAATCACCAGAAGAGCCTTGAAGGGACCACCATGCTTTTTAGTTCCTTGTAAGATCCTACCACATGTAGTCCTAGTACTTAATATTTGCTCGCTGAATATCTCACCAGCAAATCGGGTAAGACAGTAAATAAACCTATCATTTTTCAGAGACAAAAAGGAAAATTGAAAGTGTTTACAAATAACTATTCAAAGTCATACTTTGGTAGGAAACATGGATATTTTGATTGTAGTATGTCATTATTTAACTGAATAATTAAATGTTTAATCTGTGTAATGGAAGAATTCTCTTTATTGAGGTGAAATAACCTAAGTGTTGGTGGCTTCAGATCTATCTTCAAACTCTAAGCTAATGTTTTTCTACTTATTTCTTCTTGAGTGAATTACTTATATGGCAAGAACTCATTTTCCTTATCTATTAAATAAGGATTATACTCAGAAGTATGTAAAGGTTAAAGAAGAAGACCTGGATATAATAAGTATCCAATAAATGCTGATTATCATTCCCTTCTTTGAATAGCTTATTAACCTAATAAGTTAATATACTATGTCATATTCTTTTTTTAATTATGTCATTTTCAAATGGGGGAAACATATCATTTGACTTTTGGATAATATGGATTCAGAATATAAATGTCAAGGTATTAGATTAATTTATGTAATTTCTTAACTATGATAACTTTGTAAATTGTGGAATAATCTCCCTATAGAAAGAATATTATGCAATTTTCATCAGAATCATAATATTAAAGCATTGTCTACCATTTTCATGATTAGTATAATAACAAGCATCATGGCTAGCACATGAATAAAAGTAGCCTAATTTCATTCCCTTTTTGGAAGTATTTTAAGTACACTATAAATAGTAGATGTGTGTGTGGTATTAAAGTAAGTCCAGATGATCATCTATCTATTGAAAATTACTGGAATGCCATACATAATTCTAACCTATTTATTTCTACAAAGAGCGTAAAGCACTGCTGATAGTTCTGAGAAGTAAATCAATGTGGGAAACTGGATTAATACAGAGACTAATTCAGGGGTTACAAAAACCAGTTTTCAGAGAAATAGACTATATCAAGGCAGTCATTTGGACAATTTAAGTACAACTTTTTGCTCCTGTTGTTTTTGTGGGGCTAGGAATTGAACCCAGGGCCCTGAAGCATGCTAAACAGGTGCTCTATTACTGAGCTACGCTCCTGTCGCCCAAATGTTCTGCATACATTTAAGATGGCTTTCTAAAAATTTCCTAAAGTCAGGCTATCCTTTTTGTATGGTAAGTTATTGCTCCACTTGAAAGCCTTGGCAAAGCAAAGAAGATGGCTAGTCTTAATCCCTCCCACTGTATGAGCTCTTTTACCCACGGATTGCTAGCAGGTTAAACAGGCTACACTTTGGCTTATTTTCACAAGATATGACTAATTACTTTAAATTGCTCTGGTTTATTAAGTGAAATCCAAAGTAGCTTCTATGCCTACCTGACATTTAGTTAATGAGCCCAGTGGTACCTCCAGGAGATTAATGGGCCTTTGATACAGGGGTGGTTTAATTGGCAAAGTAGCATATCTGGATTTCATTGGGAAAAGGGTGAGATAATCCATATATCTGAACCCAATTTAGGGTAATTGCCTTGTAATTTTGGTTATTGCCAAAAGTTAGTCGGTTGAAAGGAGAACTGGAGGTTAACTAATACATGTAATTAAAAATCTATCCACAAATATTAATTGAATATTTACTAGGTCCAAGGCTCAGGGCATTATGATAGATTTTCAAAGAAACCTAGGAACTAGGTAACCTACACTGTAGTAAACACATTGGCAAATATGTACACATTTCTTTTTAATTCTTTTTAATTTTTTTATTGTTATTATAAAGGTGATGTACAAAGGAGTTACTGTTTTATAAATCAGGTAATGAGTACATTTCTTTTTGGACAATATCACCCCTTCCCTCACTCCCATTTTCTCTCTCCCATCTATTTTTATTTTTTATAAGGAAAATATCAGTATGGTAAAAACAAAAAGAAGTATATTATGAGGTCCAATAATCATCTTTTATACTTGTATAATACTTTAAAAATGGCTTTCTTACGCACTCTGTGTTGAAACTATTTAAGGCCTCATGGTCTGTGCTCTATCACTTGAATCATGCATACCTCCAGTTTCAATTTATTGCTTGTTAATTGTAGCTAAGAATCTCAGATATTGTCTACTTGGGCTGACTTCCAACCATGATCCTCAGAGCTCAGCTTTTAGAGTAGCCAGGATCATAGGTATGAGCCACTGGCAGCAAGCTGACATTTTTTCTTAGTCTAACTTTCCAGCTAAGCTACAAATCTACTTCTGTTTTTTTCTTTATTCTATTTTTTAGTCCGTCTGGCTCAGATTGCTTGAGAGTCTGATCTATACTTACATTCCCACCACTCACCTATCTTTAACCAAAGAATCCCCATTTCCCCCCCTACTCTCCAAAAGCTCCCCCCCCCCACATGAGTCAAATCAATGACCTCTTTCAAATTTCTCTTCTTGGATCTGTCATGAGACCAGAAATGAATCCTCTGGCTTCCTTGAAGCCTGACTGCTGCTTCTATTTTTTTTTTTCTGAGGAGTGGAAGGAATCACCTCCTGCAGTGTTCTCCAGCATGGTGGGTATGTGTGTGATGCTATATAATCCAAGACCTAAGGGCATGAAGAGGCACCTGCTACACCAAGCTTGGTTAAGTGGCCAAGTAAGATCTGGGGCTTTGGCCTTGAGTTTTTTATTCAGCACTCACCAAAAGAATGGGGTGGATTACAGCCCTGGAGCCAAGCCCCTAGTCTTGGTTTGGATTTAGATATAACTGTTCTAGGCTTTGAAAGGAGAGTGAATCTTCCCTTACTTCTCCTTCACTCTGAATCTTCCCACACACCTCATCAGATCCTTTTCTCTCCATCTGTATCCCTGCCATTCTCATGCAGGGCCCATCATCTTGCTTGGCTGAGCCAGTAAACAGATGCTCTTAGACCTCCAGTGGGGTGACATGCGGATAAACTCATAGGAAGTTGAAACTATTCTAAGTGGAAAATACAGTGAGTATACCCAACCTGCAAAGCTTTCTAGCTCAGCAGCATAGCACCGTGATCCAGCTTTTGGTTGCTTCCCCTCTTTAACTCCAGGCAGATGGGAAAATAGGTAATGATCCAAGAATTCATCACATGATGTCTACTGACTACAAATTATTTTTGTCTCACTGTAATATAAAACAAAGCATAAAATATCAAAACTGGTAAACAGAATCATTTTAAGTTAGAGATCTTCTGAACAAGCTTTTAACTTTGTGTTCTTCTGTCCTCGCTTCTTTACAAAGCACTCAAGATTTTGTTTCTTGTTTGGGTTTGGGGATGGAAACCAGGGCCTCATGCATGTTAACTTTGCACTTTACCACTGAGTTGTATTCAGCCAGAGAGATGTTTTTTTTTTTTTTTTTAAAAATCAAGTCAATATATCAGTCCTGTAATTAAAACCCTCCAAGTGTCTTCCATTGAAGAGAAGAAATTACAAACTTTTCAACATAGCCACAAGCTTTATGTGTCACTGACCGTAGTATTTCCCATTGCTCAAGATTCCCACTGTATGCTGGGTGCCAGTGGCTTACACCTGTAATCTTAGCTACTCAGGAGGCTGAGATCTGAAGCCAGCCCCAGGCATGAACGTCTGTGAGACTCTTATCTCCAATTAACCACCAGAAAACCGGAAGTGGGGCTATGGCTCAAGTAGTAGGACGCTAGCCTTGAGCTGAAGAGCTGAGGGACAGTGCCCAGGCCCGGAGTTCTAGACCCACGACCAACGAGAGAGAGAGAGAGAGAGTGAGTCCCACTGTACATTCTTATTCCCTGAACATGTCATGTCTTAAGGACTTTGTAGTAGGTGTTTCTTATGCCTAGAATGTTTCTTCTCAGTCTTCATAAAGCTGATGGCTACTCATCCTTCAGATCTTAGCTCAAAGTTCCTTCCTCAGAGATTTCTGCCTTGACTCTTGGCTGTTCTTCATTACCATGAATTATCTTGTTTATCTCCCTTCCCTTGGCCATCACAAGAAGTGCATGAGCTGACAGTGTGTATTCTGCTTGTTTTTGGTGTCTCAATGCCTAGTGTGGCGCATGGCATACTGTGCACAGTGAGTGTTTGCTGATGATTGATTGAATGTGCTCACTAGAGTTCTTTGTGTACCAGCTCCCACTGAGATTTGTATGTATGTGTGTGTTGTGTGTGTGTATGTGATTAGCATATAATCCCATTTAGCATATGTAATATATATCATTTTATATCTTTATTATTTCTTTATGTTAGATATTTATATAATAAAATATAAAACATTATAAAGATATATTTATATGTAATATGTAAGATTATATTAAATGTAGCTATATAAAATAAAATCATAAATAATACATACATATCCCTCATGTATATTTCATATATAATAATGTGTTCTGTATGTGTAAAGTATATACTCTATATACTATATATATATACATACTTGTATATATGTATTTATATACATGTGTATATATATGCATATATATACACATGTATATAAATACATATATATGCATATATACACATGTACATATATACTATATTATATATGCTATATATGCACCCTAATAATATATGATATACTGCATATACTATAATAATATATAGTATATAATTACATAGGTCACATATATATACATACATAGAGCTACATAGCATATGTGTATATATATGCATAATATATATGCATATGTATATATCACTCAGCAAAGTGCCTAACTTCCATTGGACTGCAATAAATAGCAGCTGTTGTGTTTCTGTATAAGACATGGGAACCTCAGAGTCCTGGGAATAAGTTCTGAAACTTCTATCCATTCTCCCAATAATACTGATTGTAAAACACTTGTAGTTTCTTTGGAAATTTCATCTGAAGAGTTTGATGAGAACAGTTTGAAAATTATGAAGATAACATTTGATTAAAAGTCTTCATAAATATTTTTTCAAACCAGATAGCAATGACCCAGGGCAAGGAAACCCTTTGTAAGTAATTTTCCTGAGTCTTTACAACCTGACCAATTCAAAAGTTCAGTTCTCAAGCTTCTAGGAAAAATGTAATTCATCAAACAAATGCTCACAGGAATTTGATTTAGAATTAGTTCTCAGGATCCAATATTTCCTGAATAATCCATCAAATTTCCTTTACCTTGAACCTTTTTGTAAACATCAGTTTACTGATAAAAAAAAAGCCAAAGCTATTTTTTAATCTTTTGCAGTGCTGGAATTGCACCCAGGTCCTCATACATGCTAGGTAAGTCCTTTACTACTGTCCTACAAGTCAGAAAAAAAAAAACTGTTCTGATGTTCAGCTTATTTTCACAAACCAGTTGTGATTTTTTTCATTACTTGAAGGTTGACATGTTTTCATTTATGTATTTTTACCTTTTTTTTGTTGTGGTGGTGCTATAGATAGAATCCAGGGCCTTGACCTTGCTTAAGTCCTTTATTATTTGGTTATTTAAATTGGGTAGCATTCTTTTGCTTTCATAATATTTGATTTAATAATGATTCCTATTTACAGTGGTGATTCAGAACTCACGGTGATGACATAGTTGCACAATTATGTTTAAAAACAGTTTTAGTTTGAAAATGCATTGCTAAGTGACGAGGTTGGTTAGCAGGTATGGCAAAATCTTGAGAACAGTATGCTCTACAAGTTTGCAAAAAGGAGATCTTGAGGGCCATTTCTGTCTGTGGTAAAGGACCAAGTTCATATTTAAAAGTTTCAGCCCATTCACTATATTCCATTTTTGATGATACTGAGAGAACAAACTTCAATTTTAAATTATTAGATTCAGTATTCATATAGTTACATATTACTATAGACATTTTAAACACTCATTCTCAGTTTCTGAACCTGACTTTCCATGTAACAGGAATATTCTGCAGATCACCAGTTAGTCCATGAACCTGACACTGACTAAATCTAGCCCAGAGAAAGGGCATGAACTAGAGGGAAAGGTAGTACTTACTGGTGGAAAGCAGGAAGAGTGATTGCAAAGCCTCCTTTTCCAGATCTCTGTTTATCTATGCTTACTAATTCTTCTCTCCATTTCTGCTGGCTATGAAATGTTAGAAAGGTTAGGCTTGCCCTTATGAGTTGAGTATCTCTGTAATAGTTGTTTCCTTGTGAAATTGTTTGTTTTTTTTTTCAAGGAGGGCCATGAAGGTTTACAAATGGCTATTTGTCTTGGAAAGCGTTCAAAATATTTTTAAGGATGTATTGTTAATATTTTTCTTCTTTTAAAATTTAGTACCAAGAAAATAATATTTTTTTAAGAATCAAAAAAGCTTCCTTTTATTCTGTTAATCAAACAATGATTGTTACATAACACTTCCTGTTATATATCTCATGGCTAATCTTGAAAATAGTCAAGGATAGATTTGATGATCACAGTAATTATCACTGGTATTTGAGATGCTTCTACTTCTTATGCATCAATTTTAGTTACCTATTACATGAGTCCCCACCAAAAGAATAGCTATTAGAAAATCCAGGATGTAATTTTTTTTAATACTTCTATCCAAGTAATACAAGTGAAAACATTTACAACTTAGGAAAGAGAATTGGGATGGGGATATAGCTTAGTGGTAAAAGTACTTGCCTTACGTTTACTGATTTGGTTCCCAGCACAACAACAGAACAGATAATCAAGTGAACTGAAGATTACCCATTATCCTTCCTATTTTTTGCATATTTCCAATTTAATTAGTCCTCTGAGACTGAAACAATGAACATTCTTGATTCGTTGCTCTTGATACAGATAGTTCTGTCTGTATTTTCTGGTTATTGCTGGTAGATTGTTGGAAGTGGACCTAAATTTGTTCAGGATATGAAGTAGGCATGATTCATCTCATTATTTTGAAAGGGTTGTCTGCCCCAGTTCCCGGAGAGCTGCTGTTGTTTATCTGCTCTGCTAGAGAGGAAGGCAGATGTGGAGTGGATTGGATGACACTATGATTACGGGTCTCAGGGAAGGAGTAGGAAGGAACAATACTGTTCTCTTAAGGGACAGCAAAAGTGGGGACAATGCGATCTGGAAATTCCAGGAAGCCAATTTCTTCCTAAAGTTGTGTAAACCTGTCTGCTTCAAAGTACATGTCTTTTTAGGTGTTGTTTTGCTTTCTTAATGGCTTTCAATTGACACACTTTCTCATGGGAAGACCAAAGTGTCTTTAATTTCTCTGGCTGTCAGTGGCTCATTTTATGAAGTGGCCTGGGAGGAGCTAAAGGACTGAATTAGGGTGTCAGGGAGATTGGAACTGAAGTTGTTACTGAAGGTGTTACTCACCTTCAAAGAAGGTGGAGAAGAAGAGACATAGAAAAGTGAAGAAATATCATAATTTGGCAGACAATGATGAATTTATTGCAGATGGGTTTGATACTGGGATTTCTCATCTGTTATGCACACTGGCTGAAGGCCAGGAGCACATTGTAACATCAAAATGATCAGCTTCTATTAGCCAAGTAATAAACATCTGGCCTGGGAAATTTTCAGTATGCTGCTCAGTTGAGCCAAAGACAATGAGAAGAATATAAATTCCTCAAATATTTTACCCTACATAAAAGCTCACCTAAAAACAATGCCCACAATAATGCATTTAAGGAATTTATATGGAATCTACGTTAGGGTGTTTTGTGTGATTCCCTGCTATACCAAATGCCCATCTTTCCCGGAAGGAGCTTGAATAGAGACACTGACTAAACTGACTGGTGATGAATGATAACAATGAGTGAGATAATGTCTATCAACTTCCTTTAGTGGAAGAAAACCTTTCCAGCTATATTAGGAATTTATAGACTACATCTTGAACAAACATACCAAAGAATCTTGACCATTACACCAAAACATTCTATTTTAGAATTTAAACATAAATAGGAGAAAGGGTAATGGGCTCATCAAAACAGCATTTCTGTTTGTTGCAAATAAAACAACAACAAAAAAAGAGTGCAACTTTTGCAGATTTTAAAGAGAAGTAGGAAGAAAGTTCATGCTACTTACATTATAAGTGAGAAGTTTTCACAAATAATAGGAACACATTTTATGAAGCTAGAATATCTTTCATATTAGCAAAATAATATAAAAATGGGACATTTAAACATTCATTGTAACATTTATGTTACTATTTCTATTGCCTACATGTATTGAAACAAATTTGTATTTGGTTAAACAAATTTAATGTGTGTGTGTGTGTGTGTGTGTATGTGTGTGTGTGTGTGTGTGTGTGTGTGTGTGTGTGTGTGTATGTGTGTGTGTGTGTGTGTGTACTGGTCCTGGGTCTTGAACTCAGGGCCTAGGTGCTATCCCTTGAGCTTTATTGGCAAGAATTCTACCACTTGAACTACAGCTCTGCTTCTGGATTTTTGGTAGCTAATTAGAGATAAGAGTCTCATAGAATTTCCTGCTTGGGCTGGCTTTGAACCACACTCTTCAAATCCCAGCCTCCCAAGTAGTTAGGATTATAGATGTGAGTCATAAGAATCCAGCTCTCTTAAATTTAATTTTGTAGAATTATGTGATTTGAATGCTAAAAATAGCAACAAAATTGTAATAGTCCCTCCTGGGCTAGTGAGAACCACTCATAATTCATATTAATAACATCATTATTTTATCTTCAAAAATATACAAAGACATTTCTTCCAAGTTAAATGATTACTGTGGTATTTACTCTGTGTGTGTGTGTGTGTGTGTGTGTGTGTGTGTGTGTGCGCGTGTGCATGCGCACATGTGCCAGAACAGGATCTTGAACCCAGGGCCTGGCACTCTTGCTCGGCTTTGTTTATTCCTAGCTGGTGCTCTTCCACTTGAACTATGCTTCTAGTTCTAGCTTCTTGCTGAGTAATTGGACATAAGAGTTTCTCAGATTTGTTTGCCCAGGCTGTCTTCAAACTATGATCCTCAGATCTCAGCTTCCTGAGTAGCTAGGATTATAGACATGATTTACCTGGCTGTGAGTTACAGTTTCAGTTAACTAATTTATACCTTGACATTAGCTTAATTGCCTAGATATTCTAGTATACAACATTTTGCCACTGGAAACTTAGAAATCCCAAGGAATAGTTTTCTTATTAATATTCCATATTTTTTGGACAATTTCTTACTTGAATGAAATATTTCAAAGGCATAAACTAAACTCTTTATAAATGAAACTAGTAATTCCAGTGAATATTTTTAAATACTTCAGAACTCCTCCTTTAATGTGTTTATGTAGTTCAGAAAGAAAGAGAAAGAGAGAGTATAAGCCATTGACCTTAAAACGAGTAGGAATCAGGTGGTAAAGCTTTTGGGAGGTGATAAAGGAGATGCTGAGGATTGAACCCTGGCCTCTGCACATGCCAGGCAAGTACTCTACCACTGAGCCACATCAGCAGCTCATGGATGACAAAGTTTTTCACATTCATTTTGCACATTTTTTTTCTTAGACATGTTTTGTTGCTGTAACTGCATTGGTCTAGACCTTTAATACTCTCCATAAACTTTCTTCAAACCCCAGTCCTTCTGTCTTGCTATCATGATGTACTAAGGTTTTTGTGACTTCTCAGGGGGTTATTTCTACCATTAGATTCATCTTTGTTACTATGTTTTTAAAATTGAGACTATTCAGTCCTATGTGTAAGAATGCTGTACATCTTGTTAAACTAAGAAGAGGATTCAGGCTTTTTATTTTATTATTTTATTTTTTTTGGGTCCGGTCGTGGGGCCTCTGGGCCTGAGTGCTATCCCTCAACTCTTTAGCTCAAGGCTAGCACTCTACCACTTGAGCCACAGCGCCACTTCCGGCTTTTTTTCTTTTTGCTTATGTGGTGCTGAGGAATCGAACCCAGGGCCTCATGTATGCAAGGCAAGTGCTCTACCACTGAGCCACCTTCCCAGCCACAATTCAGGCTTTTTAAAAAGCTAATCTGTGTGTGTGTGTGTGTGTATGTATCTATATCTGTCCATCCATCCCATCCATCCATCTATGTAATGTATGTGGATATATATATATATATATGTATATACACACATGCATACATATATGCATATATAGATTAGACACACACAAACTCCAGAATGTTTAGAAATCTTTCCAGAAGATTATATGACCGTAGATGGACTTAATCATAGAAATCCAAATATGATGAAATGTTAAGAACATCTGGTCCCAAGTTTCTTTGGCTTTTTGTAAATATGGGCTTTAGCTTCTATCAAAAAAATCCCTTCCTGGGCTGGGAAGGTGGCTCAGTGGTAGAGCACTTGCCTTGCATGCTTGAGGCCCTGGATTCAATTCCTCAGGACCACACAAGCAAAAAAAAAAAGCCAGAAGTGTGCTGTGGCTCAAGTGGTAGAGCGCTAGCCTTGAGCTGACGAGCTGAGGGACAGCGCCCAGGCCCAGAGTTCAGACCCCAAGACCAGACCAAAAAAAACCAAAACCCTTCCTTTCTCCCTTTCCCCAAGGGTCAGTATCTCAGGCCCCCAAACTTTTTATTGTAAAGGGTAGCTGAGAAGAAGGCAGGTGCTTCACACCTGTAGGCTCAGCTCCTGAAGAGGTTGAGGCAGGAGGATGGCTTACGACCAGGTATTTGAGGCTAACTTTGGTAACGTCATGAAATTTTATTTAAAAATAAATTAAATCAAAACCTTTATTTTTTTAAGCTAGGTGCTGGTGGTTCACACCTATAATCCTGTTACTCAGGAGGCTGAGATCTAAGGATCACGGTTCAAAGCCAGTCCAGACAGGAAAGGCTGTGAAACTCTTATCTCTAATCTCTAATATACTATCAGAAAACTGGAAGTGGTGCTGTGGCTCAAGTGATAGAGCACTCGCCTTGAGCTGAAGAGCTGAGGGGCAGCGCTAGGCCCAGAGTTCAAGCCCCATGAGCAACAACAACAACAACAACAACAACAAACAAGCAAACAACAAAAAAACCTTTTAAAAAATGTCCATGACAGAATCAGACTAAGCCCTTACCTCCCCACTAGTAATTTAGCAAATGAATTTCCTAAACAATTTCTTCTCTAAAATAATTTGTCTTCCTGTATTAACAGTCCAACTTGCCAAACTGAAACTCCATGCCCTATGATGTATTTCCTCCTCTCATTGTTCTGTGCAGAATATCCCGTAACCATGTTGGAAAGAAAGGGCGAGATTGGCATTACACCTTTTTTCCTGACAATCAGGAAAAGCGTCGAACATTTCACCGTTATGTGAGGTGTTAGCTATATGTTTTTCGTAATGTATCCTTTATTATATTATAAAAGGGCCAATCATTCCTAATTTGATAAGTCATCTTCTCACAAGTAGATCCAGATTTTTAGTAATTGGTTTCCTGAAATCATTAAACTTGAATCATTTCCCCCTTTAACTTGTTATTTTGTTAAATAACATTAATAGATTTTTCTCAAACAAAATGATTCATCTGTCCTTGGGGTATGCGATACCTGTTCATAATTCATTACTTTGTAAAATTACAGTGATTGATTCGATTTTGTAATATTGCATTAGGGTTTTCAGATCTTCAGTGTCAAGGAAAGAGAAGAAACTAGCTTTGCTTACACTGCCCAATGTCAATTTGGGGAAGAGAGCAACATTAGTTGTGTCATAAGCTAAAGTGAAGAACTTGTTCATTTTTTTTCAGTTTCTAGTTTTTAAATATTTTACATAAGCTAAACCTTTCCCCTTTGATTTAGTAAAAACACACTATGAAACTGGCTCTGCTATTTTGGTGGATATATTTATGTTTATTGGCAATGATGTTTTAAAAATAATTGCAGGTAAATTCAGACTTTCTCTTCAACCATTTTTTACATATTCTGTGTTTGTTTGTTTATTTGTTTGCATCATGGGGTTTGGACTCTGGGCCTGGGTGCTGTCTCTTGGCTCTTCAGCTCAAGGCCAGCATTCTACCACTTGAGCCACAGCACCACTTTTAGTTTTCTGGTGGTTAATTGGAGATAAGAGTCTTGCAGACTTTCCTGCCCAGGCTGGCTTTGAACTGCAATCCTCAGATCTTAACCTCCTGAGTAGCTAGGATTACAGGTGTGAGCCACCTGTGCCAGGCCTGGTTTTGAAATGCTTTTCCATTTCATATTTTCAAAGTCATTGGTATGAAATTGCTTACAGTATTTCCTCATGATAAAACAGAAGAGACAGGTAGAGCTGAGTAAAACTCCTGTCTTCTCTTTCTTGTGTCAGTGCTGTTGGGGTAGTTTTGGCCGTTTTATGTTGATTCTGCACAATGTCTTTGCTTTCCCTTGCTTCAGTTTTTGTCCCCTCCCCCATCTTCTTTTCTCCCGTATAGGTAACAAAGCTAGTTGTTCCAGAACCATTTGCTGTAAAGACTTTTCTTTCCCCTGGCACCTGTTTTGTAATATGGGAAGCTGTGTGCAGAGATCTTACTTGTGGAGTTGATTGACAGCAAAGACTAGAGCTCCTGTCTCTGCACAGAGGAGTCAGACCACTTCGGTACCTTCTTCAGTACCTGCAACTAATCTCTCAACTCATCTCTGTGACCTTTGCTTATGCCTTGTTTCTCTTTGATGTTCTCTGTTTCTGGAACTTTGGAGCTTCCTTTAGATTCTTTTAATCACACATACGTGTATGATGTGTATATATACATAAATATATCCATACAGAAATGCATGGATATGTGTGTTGGTGTAGCTATGTGTATGTATATGGTATTTATGTTTTATATGGTATTTTATATGTTCTATATGGTATTTATATTTTTATCTAATGATGGTGGGAGTGTGGAGGGCCTGGCGTCAGCTCAGTTTGCCTGTGTGCCATTTGTTGGAAATTCAGGATCATCTGTTAAAAAGTAGGTTGCCACTACAATCACTGCAGCATGGATTTTTCATGACACTATTATGTCATGTGGTTGTGTGAGCCAGCAAGCTATGACCGTATTGTCATAGTAGATCAGTACATGCTACTCAAACATGGAGGTACAATGGGTTGATAATGAATGGGGGGGGATTAAAATCTCAGAATTTTGATGGAACAAGAGTCTCCTCTGAGAAGTTCACATGAAAAATGTGTGAAGAAACAGTTTAGCAGAATCAAGCAGGGCACATTGATAGATATTTTATTTATTTGTATTTTTTTTGTCAGTTGTGGGGCTTGAACTCAGGGCCTGGGTGCTGTCCTTGAGCTTTTTTGCTCAAGGCTAATAATGCTCTACCACTTAGAGCTACAGCTCCACTTCTGTTTTCTGGGTAGATAATTGGAGGTAAGAGTCTCAAGGACTTTCCTGCTCAGGCTGGCTTTGAACCATGATTTTCAGATCTCGGCTTCCTGAATAGATAGGATTATAGGCATGAACCACCTGTGCCTGGGCTGACAGATATTTTAGAAAAGAGCCATAGATCAGCCTTTTGGTTTCAGTAAATTAAAAGATAGGCCATATCTAACACCATGAATTGCACATCTAGGATGGTTTTCTTGGAAATACAAATGCCATTAAAAATTTTTGTATTAGTAGAGAGTTATCCCTACCCCTGGTTTCAATCCCCCTATTATAAAAAAAATTAGAATCTAAACCCAACAAATTGTATAATATCTTTATTATTGTTGTCTTAAAGACCAAAAAGATACTATTTCTGCCTTTTGGATTAAGGCTTTATGGACAAAGGTATTTTTAAGTCCATAAATGTATAAACATCTAAGATTTCATGTTCAGTTATTTTTATTACTTTTAGGTAGTAAAGACATCTTCAATTTATGTAAGAACATAAATGTATTTTTTCTGTTTATTCAGCTGATGTATATTTTAAGTAAACTTTTTCCAAAACAGATGTTGTGAAACAAGAACTCACTGGTTTCCTAACATTTATGTTACATGTTCTTTACCGTATTTCATGAGCTATATTACTTTTGAAATTACCAGCTGCTTTTGGAGTCAGTATATGTTGACTATGATAGTATTGTTGTTATACAACAGATCAAGTACTAGGAAGTCATATTAACAATGGTTGTTAGAGCCAGGTGCCTGTGATGATCCTAGCTACTCAGGAGGTTGAGATTTGAGGGTCGTGGTTTGAAGCCAGTCTGGACAGGAAAGTGAGAGATTTTTATCTCCAATAAACCACTCAAAAAAAGCAGGAATTGGAGCTGTGGCTGAAGTGGTAAAATGGTAGCCTTCAGCAAAAGAAACTCAGGGACAGTACCCAGGTCTTGAGTTCAAGCCCTAGGACTGGCATAGATAGATAGATAGATAGATAGATAGATAGATAGATAGATAGATAGATAGATAGATAGATAGCAATTCAAGAGATTCATGGATTGTTTTAGCTTAGAATCTGTGAGCTGTATATTGGCATAAATCTTATTTTGTGTGTGTGTGCTAGTCCTAGGGCTTGAACTCAGGGCCTGGATGCTGTCTCTGTTCTTTCCTGCTCAAGGCTAGCAGTCTACCACTTGAGCCATAGCTTCACTTCTGGCTTTTTGTGGTTAACTGGAGGTAAGAGTCTCACAGCCTTTCTTGCCCTGGTTGACTTTGAACTGTAAGTCTCAGATCTTAGCCCTTGATCAGCTGGGATTGCAGGCATGAGCCACTGGCACCCAGCTTGGAGTATGTCTTAAAAGTCATCAACATCAACACAGGGTCCAAAATCAATGTGAAATATGGATAAATAGCATCCTCATTGCCAGGATACGACCTGATAGAGGGTCTGAGGTCCTTCTGTATTTTCTAAGTTATCATTAACTCTCAATTCATTCTTTTGTAGTTCCTCTTTTTTTCCTCAACACAGATTACCAGACCTAAACTGTCCAGTGGCCATTTCACTAAAAGAGAAATCTTGAATAGTATACTCTTAGTCTATATTTTAGAATCATTTTCAGTCATGTCAATATAGAAGTGAAAAACTAGATGGAAATTCAGGTGATGATCCATGGGTTTGGAACCTCATTTGGTCTTATTATTTTGGGAACTTGAATGAGTTGGTTAGTGTTTTAGTTTGCGTCTAGAATGTCTCCTGAAAGCTCATTGTATTAGAGGCTTAATCCTCAGTGGGTTTACTATAGGGAAGAGGGGGAAACTTTAAAAGGAGGGAATGAGAGATCTTAGGCCATTGCAAGTATATCTTTAAAGGAGATGGGGACGGCCCCTCCTGTTTCTCTCTTTATTTCCCTGCCATAAGTATTTTGCTTCAAACACTTTCTCCTTCCATGAAGGGTCAAATGATCATAGGCTGACACTTTTCAAACTGTGAGCCACTAGAAACCTGTACGCTTTATAAATCAGTGATCTCAAGGTATTTGTTACAGTGATGGAACTCTACCTGCGCTCCTTTAGCCTGTCCAGGAAGTAGATAAGATAGTTGTCTATCTTTTGGGTTCCTGTAAGCATGAAATGAAATAATAAATCATAAAATCATGAATACGAAGATTACCTACTTGGTAAAAAATGCCATGTAGGTTACCAAAGAGCAGTTGGTGAAGCCTTCAGAAGAAGTTGAGTGGAGAGTTATTATTCACTAGGCCCAGCATTTCTGAGGTGATGAAGATGTCCTAGAAATGTATAGTGATGATGGTGGCACAGCACTGTATAGAACTGTAGACACCCTAACTCCATTGAATTGTATGTTAAAATAGTCAAAATGGTGAACTTTATGTTGTATTTATTTGATCTCTCTCTCTCTCTCTTACACACACACATACACACAATGCAGTGGAGTTGTAAAAAAGCAAAAATAGAAGTTGAAGAGCTGAATCTGGAGGTTCTCTAGGAAACCAACCACTTCCTTCCTTATTTCTGTGGCAGTAGTGCCAAGACGCTGAGCTTCCTTGTAACTTATGAACCTGCAGGCAGAGACTTATTTTTCCTATGACCTGATCCACTAAAATAGTCAGCATCTTTGTGTATGAAACAGTACTATGTAGACATGTGATGTGTTTTCTAACTCAAAACCATTCTCTATTAATACACGCATGCGCGCGCGCACACACACACACACACACACACACACACACACACTATCCTAACCCACTTTATTCTTGTCATTTTAGCTAGCAAATCTAAAAGGCTAATCTTAAGCTAGATAGCATTGGATTTACCAACTATAAAGCACCTTTATAAAACACTTATATATTATATTAGTATATAATATAGCATATATTTTAAAACATTTGAGCTTATCAACTATTCAAGGTGTTCCTTTGTAAATGGAGACGAAATATTATGTATTCCCTGAATCATGTGTCATATTTTATATTCATGCAAAAACTGAAACTAAATTTCTTTTTTTTTTTTTTTTTGGTCAGCCGTGGGGCTTGAACTCTGGGCCTGGGCGCTGTCCCTCAGCTCTTCAGCTCAAGGCGAGCACTTTACCACTTGAGCTACAGCGCCACTTCCTGAAACTAAATTTCTAAAATAACTGTTGGACAGGAACTACAGGTAGAAAAACTAAGGCAAGGATAAGGGTTGCACACACAAACTGTTTACCTTCTCACCCTGCGTAGGCGCAAGGGAAGAGCACAGTTTGCCTTTCTGTTTCTCAGTAGTAAAGGAAAGAGAGAACCTGCTCAATTACAAGATTTATCCATTAGATTAAAGCCAAGCCATAAATGAAACACTTTTTCATCTGAAAACCTGTGAACTCATCCTCCTGTAGAGTCTCATAAAGAGACCTGGTTTGATATAGTGAAGAATGTCCTTGGCAACATCTTTACAATAGACACAAAAACAGCTTTCATGTCTCTGGCTCTTTGATATCTTTGAGCAAAGGCCAATGGCAGTGGACCAAGGCACATTCTACAATAGGTCACTGAGAATCTGCGTTCTGAAGTCCTAATTTCACACACAGCAAAAAAATAATGGAAATATAGTACCATCAGAGCTTAAACTCAATTTCAAAATATGCCTCAAATGTGTAAAACTTTTATAGAAAATTTCAGCAAGTTCTATGTGTGTGGAGATGAAGTACTTTGTCTGAGAGAAGCAGAGGAAGGGGTGAGCATGTATCACTGCAATGTAACAAATACTCGAGGAGAAATGGTTATAATGGACCAAATGGCAGCTGAATTTAGCAGATAAGGGAATAGATGAAGTGTGGAGATAATTAATAATGTATTATAATCTAGGTGCTTGTAGCTTATGCCTGTAATTCTAGTTACTCTAGAGGCTGAGATCTGGAAGATAACAGTTTGAAGTCAGTGGGGGTAAAGGAAGGGGAGAAGAATTCTGAGAACTACATCTCCAGATAACCAGCAAAAATCAAGCCTGGAGATGTGGCTCAAGTGGTAGAGTCCAAGCTTAGCAAATAAGTCAAGCCTAAGCAATCATGAGTCCTTAAGCTTGAGCCCTAGTACCATGAATAAAGAAAGAAAAGAAAAGAAGAGAGGAGAAAAGAGAAGAAGAGAAAAGAGAGGCGGGAAGAAGAAAGAAAAGAAAAGCTATCCAAGTAAAATAAGATTTTTACTATCCTTTCTTGAGGCTCTGGTCAGGATTTATTAATCCTTTTCTGATGGTGTAAAATCTGTAAGTGATAAATGAGATCTAAGTGAATCTAAAAGAAAAAACAAACTGGAATGATGAGATAATTCTAGCAAAATTAAATCAACAGAGATGAAAGGAAGTGTTTTTATTTTTATTTTTTTAATTGTGATCAAGTGATTACATAATTTCCCAAATTTCACAGTATTGTGGAATAATGATGCTCATTTAAAGTCACAAGTTCATTCTAACTTTCCTGGAGCAAATTGTCTATCACAGTCTATAACATATAACGGTGTACACATATACACCATATATGTGATCAGCAGCATGGGGATATTTAGTAGTGGTTCTACCAGATGAGTGGGAGTTCTTTGTTTCTTAAGTCCTGTTAATTTTGTCCTATCATTAACATTTTGGATTTAGCATCCACTTATCAGGGAGACCATGTACCGTTTGTCTCTTCGCTCTTGGCTTACCTCGCTCAACATGATTCCTTCTAGCTCTATCCATTTCCTTGCAAATGCCATTATTTTGTCATTTCTAATGGCTGCATAATATTCCATTGTGTATAGATACCACAATTTTTGGAACCATTCATCTGTGGTGGGGCATCTGGGTTGTTTCCATATCCTAGCTATTGTGAACAGTGCTGCAATAAACATGGAGGTGCACGTGTCCTTGTATATTGGTTCCTGTTGTTCAGGGTAGATGCCTAGAAGTGGTATGACTGGGTCGTAAGGGAGGTCAATCTTTAGCTTTTGGTTGTATAAGTGTACATTCCCACCAGCAGTGTAATAGGGTTCCTCTTTCTCCACATCCCCTCCAGCATTTGTCGTTGGCTGATTTGTGGGTGTGGGACATTCTGACTGGGGTAAGGTGGTATCTCAGGGTTGTCTTTATTTGCATTTCCTTCACCACCAGGGATGATGAACATTTCCTAGGAAGTGTTTTTAGATGTATATTTTTTTTATTATTTTTAAGTACTTGTACAAAGGTACTTCAATTCAACATGCCAATCTACTCCCTCCCAACTACACCCAGCCCCTCCTGATACCTGGTTGTGTTTTCATATATGTACATTGAGTATTATGACTCTGTTTGCCCACTTCTTTTGCTTTCCCCCCTTTTATTGGAGGTAGGATCTCCCTGTGTAGCTCTGGCTGGCCTCAAATGGATGATTTATTTTTTCCAGCCTTAACCTCCGAACTGCTGGGCTTATACCTGGACAATTGGTTAATGCCATATGTTTTTGACATAGTAGAAAAGGAAATTCTGTACTGCTATATACTCTGGCCTTCCTTGTGCCATTTTTAATTTACTTTATTATCTTTAGGTAGTTGTACAAAGGAATTGCCATTCAACAAAGCAGTTTATGAAGACAGTGCACTTAGATCGATGTCCACCATGCTCACCCATCCCTCTCAATCTACCCCTTCACTCACTTCTCTGAATTTTATAAGATAGATGTGGAATTTTTGACTCTATTCTCTTCCTTTCTTCTCTTTATGTCATGTTTACAATTAAAAACATATTAAGGTCTGGGGCAATGGTTTAAAGTTGTGATCTTAACTATTTGGGAGGTGAAGCTCTAGAGGATTGTGGTTTTAAGGCCAGTTGGTGTGAATGCATCAATAAAAAGCTAAGTGTGTTGGTGCACACAGAATAGCCTGTGGTCCTAGTCATTTTGGAGCTATAAATTAAAGTACCATGGTCCAAGCCAGCCCAGGCATAAATGAAAATCCATATTTGAAAAAATAGTGAAAATGGAAAGGGTTTAGAAGCTAGGCTCAAATAGTAAACTATGTGTCCTGAGTTCAAAACACCAATACCAACAACAAAAAAATCATTGACAGCCTATTGTTTGCCAGGTGCTGGTATTGGAAATGCATGGGCATATAAGCACATATTCTACTGTATGAGAAGGACCCAGGCAGTGAATTAGGTGCAGTGAAGGGTGGGAAATGCTCAATTCCTTGCAGGCTGAAGACCAGGGATGCTTCAATAACAAAGACTCAAATAGAAGACTGAAGAATGGACCTTTGCTAGTCTGGGTCACAGGGTGGGGTGACAGTGAGGTGACACAGACATAAAATAGTCCAGGAGATGAGCCTTGGTTGTTTATGTGTGGGAGGGAGATGACAGGAAACCATGTTTGGGGGAGATAAGGTCATCTCCCGGAGGAGACTTGAGTTTGGACTCTGGAAGTAGATGGAGCCATTGACAGGGTTTGTTTTTCCTTTTCTGCTTAAGGGCAGGTAAAATGTGATCAATATGGCAGGTGTGGACATGGTATCATGGTGATGGGAGGGGTCTAACTGTGACAGAGTACCACAGACAAAGTGACTTAGACAACAGAACACATCTTTCCTTCAAATCTGGAAGGAAGAAGGCCCAGATCAAGGTCTAGCAGGATTAGTTTCTGGTGAGGCTGACTATTTGGCTTACAGATGCCTTCTCTGTATGGCCTTTCCTGTCTGGAGAGAGAGGGGACAGAGAGAGGGGAGAGAGACAGACAGAGAGACAGAGAGACAGAAAGAGACAGACAGAGAGAGACAGAGACAGAGAGAGACAAAGAGAAAAAAAGAGAGAGAGGGCAGAGAGAAGGGGGAGAGGGAGGGAAAAAGGAGAAGGGGGAGAAAGAAAGAGGGGGAGAGGGTTATTCAGTGTCTTCTCTTAGAAGGACATTGGTCCTAAGAATCAGAAGCCATCTAAGAAATCCTCAACTTTATTCTATTTATTTATTGTATGGTATTGAGGATTGAACACAGTGCTTCAATCTTTTATTTTTTGGTCATTTGTGAAGTTTGTACTCAGTGCCTGGGCACTGTCTCTGAGCTCTTTTGCCCAAGGCCGATGATGCTCTAGCACTTTGAGCCATAGCTCCACTTCTGGTTTTCTCGTAGGTAAACTGAGATAAGAGTCTCAGAGGACTTTCCTATTCAAGCTGGCTTTGAACCTCCATCCTCAGATCTCAGCCTCCTGAGTAGCTAGGATTACAGGTGTGAGCCACCAGCACCTGGCTAGGCTTTCATCTTGATGGGCTAGTGCTGCACTATCATTGGAGCCATACTCTTAACCTCTTAACATCTGGTTTTGTTTTGAGTTTGAGATTAGGTCTCTCTAACTTTGCATGGGCCTGTTTCTAACCACAGTCTTCCCTCCTCTGCCTCTCAAGCGACTGGGACCAGAGAGGTATACTACCAGGCCTGACTCAACTATGTTCTCAGAAGTTCCATTGCCAAATGGAGCCACACCACTGAGGTTAGGGCTTCAGCATCAGGATGGGGTGGGAGGGGGAGAATGCACACTATTACAGTGGCTGACATAAGAGATGCTGAACAGTTGTCGGGGAGTGTGGTGGAGTAAGAGAATGCTGTTGGGTACTGAGGGCACGGCCGACTTTGAGAAGGGAAGCAGGAAGACAGGGCACATTCCCTAGTTTCCTTTCCAGGATAGGAGATGGTGCTGCTAACGAGAGTAAGAGTTGTTGGGGAGACTTCTGGATTTGAGAAAAAGCTGATGAAATCAGCTCAAGATAGTTAAGGGGGAGGCAAGTATGGGCAATGTCTGGTGAGCCGTTGGATTTACAGATGTTTGGCTGCAGGAAGGACACTTGAGTCTCACCAGTGCTCAAGGCCACATATCTTAGACAGGCAAGTTCGGAATAAGAAGAGAGGAAGAATGACGATTGGTACTTGGCAAAAACTGGGCTGGGAGACATTTAGGGACCCTAGTGAAATATCTTGTGACTTCATTGTACACCTGGCAGCAAATAAATAAAAGAAGATCATAGAGATGCTTTGGGTTTAACAGTTTCTGCTTTTCCATGTCAGGCTCTCCTCCTCATTCTTAATTTGTCTGAGCACATCCTTCCTTTTATTGCTGGCTCAAGCTGATACTTTTACTAATAAATGAGAGAATTCTTGGGAAGGTGCTGTAACAAGCAAAGGCTTTAACTTAGCTGTAAATTTAACCTCTATAATTCCAGGTACAGAATGAAATCATTTATTACAGGGAAAAATTGCAGTCTTTAAAGGAGCAATTGCTTCTCTGTGCTGATTTAAATAGGATGATGGGCTGGATGCTGGTGGCTCACACCTGTAATCCTAGCTACTTAGGACACTGAGGATGGAGGTTCAAAGCCAGCCCAAGCAGGAAAAGCTTTGAAACTCTTATCTCCAGTTAAGCACTAAGAAAAAAAAGCCAGAAGTGGAGCCTGTGGCTCAAGTAGTAAAGTGCCAGCCTTGAGCAGAAAAGCTGAGGGACAGTACCCAGGCTGTGTTCAAGCCCCAGGACTGGTTAAACAAACAAATAACATGTTAGTCCTATGTCCCTAAAGATAAGGGCCTTTCCTAGTGAGGAAGACAGTAACTGTTCATGGGGCCACATCTGGTCCAGGTTGAGAGTTTCTAGAATAACAGATCCATTTCTAGTTCTTTTTATGAGACTTCAGATTGTCAGCAAGTAAAAAGGAAAGGAAATAAGAGAGGAAAATGCTACAACACTGAAGGCTATCTCTTCTGAGATTAACATAAACCAAAAGGAAATATGAACACTAAAACTGAATTATAGAGCCAACTGTGGTAGAACTGGTGATAGCTTTTGCCAAAGCCAGATTTCCTACCCTAAATCAGACGACCCAACAGTTTATCAATGTTACTGCTGATAGATGAAGTGATGACATGGAAAGCAGGTGAACTGGGTGTGGTGATATGCTTGGAGTCCCACCTGTCCCAGTGGATGAGACAGAAGGATTACTCAGGCCAGTCTTAGCAAGACCCTGGTGTGTGTGTGTGTGTCTGTGTGTGTGTCTGTGTGTGTCTGTGTGTGTCTGTGTGTGTCTGTGACTGTCTGTCTGTCTGTTGGTCCTAGGGCTTTAACTCAGGGCCTGGAACTGTCCTTGAGATTTTGCTCAAGGCTAGTGCTCTACCACTTGGGTTATAGCTCACACTTCTGGATTTTTGGTGGCTTATTGTAGGTAAGTATCTCTTGGACTTTCCTGGTGCCAGGCAAAACAGAAGAGTGGATATTAACCTATATGGGGCTTAAGCCTGCAAACTTGGCATTAGTGTACCATGCACTAATCAGTTGCGCTAACCCACATATAATATATAATTGACCTATGAAAGCAGGTAGCTGGGGAAAATGGCATGTTGTGAGTTTTAATTGCTTCAATTGGTGAGAAGCTTCCTGGGTTGAGTAAGGGAAAGCTGTAATAAATGCCTGTCTGAGAAACTTCTATGACCAGGATAACTGAGGCTTTATTTATTTATTTACTTTTGGCCTGGAGGCTAAATACAGTCTAATAGTATCTTTCTACACAAAATTGAATTATTTATCAGTTCTATTCTTGTTTAAGGCTGTTATCATGTGTAGAATTTTCCAGAGGAAAGAAAAGGCCAGGGTGAAGTTACATGAATTTTGGAGCACCCAGATATTGCAAAATTGAAAGAAAACAGGTAAGGCCATTTTCACTGGATTTTTGTGTTGCCCTTGGGTGAAAGATTAACTGTTAGATATAAGGGATAAATGTTAGAAACAGAAAACTGAGGGATTGAACCCTACAATTAGAATAGTATTTGGTTGTCTTTGTTTTTGCTTTCCTCTTCTCCTAGGAAGTGAGTGATATTGCTGCCCAGCAGTCATGTGAGTCCTAAGGAGCGCTTCCCACACAGAGGTAGTCATTGCAGGTCATGGGTTGTAATCACAAGTTGTAACAAGGCAGTTTCCTGACAAAGGCTCCACCCATCTAATCAATGCGGAGGCTTTAGAGGAAGCTGTAGATGCTGGCCAGATTCCTCAGGAAGGATGTACTACAGCAGCATAAATGGAGGGATGGTTAGATGAATTTAAGAGATACCATGCTGTTTGGGGATAGGATTCTTGGTTTAGATGCAGGATAGAAAGCAAGGAGTTGTAAGGCATCAAGAAAGCCGAAACAGAGGCAGAGTTAGTGTCTGACAGACAGGTGGAATCCATTAGGATCTCTCTCTCTCTCTCTCTCTAATGTAGAGAGCTGCTATACTCCCACAATTGTTGACAAGACAGTTGTACTCAATATATTCCCAAATGTAAGGTAAGATGCTCCCTCCCCTCCAATGATCCTAGAGAAAAGGCTTTTGCCTTTTGCCAAAGTATTTATGATATAATCTCTCAATTTATTGTGAATAACCTTGCGTAAGCCATTGACCCTTAGTTATTATGCTTCAAGCTACTTTTTGATGGTTAGAGAAACCATCCAATTGAATTAGAAATAAACGAAACTAAAATATTTTATACAGAGGTAAAAACTTGCTTCTGAGGATACAATCTTGTAGTACTTTTTTCTTAAATCAGTTTTTTTTTTTTGTCTTTGTAAACCAGTCTTATAAAGCTGTGGCTTTCTCAATTAGACATCTGCAAGAAGAATGAATGATGTTTTGGGGACTGAATTGCTGAAGTTGGTATCATGCACACAAAAAGAGTATACTTTGAGCTGAAAAAGTGCTGTATAGGATTTATTTCTTGTTAGTGGTCCCTAAACAAAATACCATAACTACATTGCATTTACATGGGATTCATTCTTGCTCTCTCGCTCTTTCTCTTTCTCTCTTTTTGGTCGGCATTGGAGCTTGAACTCTGCCTGAGTATTGTCCCTTAGCTCTCCAGCTCAAGACTAGTGCTCTATCACTTGAGCCACTTCCAGCTTTTTCTGCTTATGTGGTGCTGAGGAATCGAACCCAGGGCTTCATGCATGCAAAGAAAGCACTCTACCACTGAGCCACCTTCCCAGCCTGGGATTCATTCTTTTAAGCAATCTAGAGATGACAAGATATATGGAAAGAGGTTTTTAGCAAATATTATATAATTTTATCTAAGAGACTTGATCATCTCTAGATTTTGGTATTCATAGGGATACTGAGGGCTAACTAGAGTTGTTCATAAAGTGGAAACTTGTACATAGAACAGAGTTCCCAAGCTCCAGTGTACACTGAATGAAATACTCTTCCCTCCAATTAGACTGAATACATTTGATTCCTTTCACTTCCAGAATTGTTTTTTTCTTTTTTGTTGGTCATGGGGCTTGAACTCAGGGCCTGGATGTTGTCCATAAGCCTTTTCACTCAAGGCTACCACTTTGAGCTACAGTGCTCAAACTCTAACCTTTCCTTCACGGGCTGGCTTCAAACTCCAATCCTCAAATCTTAGCCTCCTGAATAGCTAGGATTACAGGAGTGAGTCACTGGAGCCTGGTACTTTGAGAACTTTTTGATAGTCAATGTTGCTTGGATGTTTTGATCTGTAGACTGCAATACTGATGATTAAGAATCCTAGTAGTATTTAGTTATTATTGTGCTGGTATCAAGTCTTGAACTCAGGACCTTGTACTCTTGTCTAGCTTTTTGCTCACAGATGGTTCTTCACCACTTGAGTCACGTCACCATCTCAGCATTTTGCTGGTTAATTTGAGATGGAGTCTCACAGTCCTTTCTTCTGGGCTGGATTTTAACCATGATCCTCTAGGTCTCAGCCTCCCTTAGGAGCTAGAATTTCAAGTGTGAACCATCAGCACCTTGCTGGAAACCTAGATTTGCAATAATTTCTAAAGAACAACCATGTCCTGAGAGTTTTGATGTCTTTTATTTTCAGGAGGATCATTTGCTACAACCTCAAAACTTTATAGCTGAGAATAAAAATGAAATTTACTAGTTTCACCTCCTTTATGTTTACCAGACATCACATGCATCCAATGACAGCTGCTTTTAGTAGTTGTCAGGCAGAAATGCCAAATACTTTTCACCTTTGATGGCATTTTATCTTTGCAATCCTATGATGCAAGTAGTGTGATGTCATTTTACACCTAGTCACAGAGGTTCTAAAAGGTGCTGTAACTTGATCATGAGAACGTAGCTGGTGGGTGGCAGAGTCAGGTGATACAAACAGAGAAGATTTCATTCATTCTACTACTGTTGGTAACACTTCTACGTCTTGAAAGAATAGAACTGTGAAATGAGAAGACTGAGGATAGGAATTAGAAGTAGGAAAAATATGGAATAAGCACTTTCAGAGAGAATAGCATAAAGAAAAGCTTATAGGCTTGACCAAGTACCACTACAAGCACACTTTAGCATAGAGCAAGGAGGATTGAGGGGAGATGCAGCCTGGGAGCAGAGGGAGGAGGGGCAGAGGAAGCGGGGTGTGTGTGTGGGAACTTCTGGGCTATAGAGTTTTTGTGTTTTACTCTAGGAAGTAGAAAATAATAATCTATAGGGCTTAGAAATAAAGCAGGATTTCAGTTTCCTACACATTTTTTGGGAAAGGAAAAAGATGGGTTGTTCAGTAGTCTTAAAAATAGTTTTGTTTTTTGTTTTTTGGGTTTTTTGTTTTGTGTTTGTTTTTTTGCAAGAAAGAGTGATTGAGGCTGGGATTTAAGAAGAGGGAGAAACATTTCCACTGGGATTTAAGAAAAGGGAGAAACATTTCAGAACAGGCAAGTTTCCTCAGCAATGTTTCTGATCACAACCACAAACCATGGAGTATTTGAAATCGAATGATAGCTGCTATGATTATGTGTAGCACCTAGATGAAGCACTTTAATTTAGTATCTCATTTAAACCCCATAATAACCCTGTGGAGTAGGTAATGACTTCTCAGCTCTTAGGTAAGTAAAACCAACAAATTGTCGGAAAGAGAAATCTACTTTAAAACATGTAAAGTACAGACTTTCTGAGCTAATAGGGTTGGTTCCAAGCCCCTCCCCCTGTAGTAGTGAGGCAACCACACACTGAGGAGCTTGAACTCTGGGCAGATGCAAAAATGACTTTTGTACATTTGTAAGTATGGCATACTTCACAACATCCTACTCCCTTCTTAGTAAACTGGTTGGTATTCTTTCCCTTTTCAAGCAAGATAAATAATCTTTCTTTAAAAAAATACAATATATCCAGTACAATATGTATCATTGAACTCGTCCAGCCAAAAATACCATAGAAAGGTCACATGAGCTTCTGTATAAACTTTGAAAGATCTAAACCCCATAGGAAAACCATAGGCATAACTTTGTAAGGAGAAATCATTGAGAGTATCTACACAAGAAGTAGCCAGGTTGTGCTGCAATGATGAGCAACCTTAACCTCTTAACGGCATAGGACAAGCACTTTATGATAACTGAGTCAGCTAGAGGGGGCTCCCAGTGGTACCCAAGCTAAATCAGCATCCTGATTTAGCCAGTAACCAATGGAAAGGGAGCATGTAAAAAATCACATTGATTCTTTACAGCTTACACCTAGAACACACATGTGACGTATGTGCCCACACTTACATGTTTCTGTACATATTTCACTGGCCAGAACAAAGCACCTGCTCACAACCTGACTCAAGGAGAGCAAAGGATTGTGCTTCTACCAAGAAGACTGTGATGAACTAATGACCAGCACAGTGAGAACTGCAGAAAATCAGAAGTGGAAAGCTTCCAGCTAAGGTTAAAGAAAGTTGTGGAGCAAGAGATGTTCTTATAGGCCTATACTTGGGTAAACATTTGAGTAACTTGTTCATTATGGGTGCTGGGAGGCAAAATGAGATTCCATATACCATTTCATAAAAATTGTTGCAGTCATTGACTTGTTTATGCCATGAGAGTTGATAAGACCACAGAGTTACAAGAAATGTTTGTTAGACTCTTTCATTTTCATTTGAGCCTCAGTCACCAGCCTTCTCTGGCTACATTTTACTCTTTATTGTGAGGTGTTTGGAATCAAACCAATGGCCTCATGCATGCACCTTACCATTTACTCTCTTTTGTTGTTCCTTGGATTTATTTTCCAAAGAAAGCGATTCTAACAATATTTTCTTTTCTCCTGTGTTGCTGGTTGCTTGCTAGACTGAAAGAACTTCTTTATGTCTGTTATGAATCTATGTATAAAATCTTTCAGGAGCTGGGAATGTGGCTTAGTGACAGAGTGCTTACCTACCATGCATGAAGCTCTGGGTTCGATTCCTCAGTACCACATAAACAGAAAAGGCCAGAAGTGGCACTGTAGCTCAAGTGATAGAGTGCTAGCCTTGAGCAAAACAAGAAGGTCAGGGACAGTGCCCAGGCCCTGAGTTCAAGCCCCAGGACTGGCAAAAAAAAAAAAAAAACTTTCACATATGACACATGATTGTACTTGTCACACCTTTGATTTCATTTGGAGCCATATCTGTTCTTAATCCATTGCATAGAAAATTAACTAGACAACACATTTCTCACTTGAAATCACTTCTAGGGAAAAATCTGGTTTTATATTTTCTGTTCTCCTAATCGATGCATTTTGTTTTTGCAAGATAAGGTATGTGAGAGGCTTCTAAGCTTGAATTCTCCCAGAAGCTACCTCTAGGATTAGCATTTGATGGCAAATACTGTAGTTCATTTGGGATGTGTACTTTAGAAACACTGGAGGGAAAGTTAGCAAGGGAGTAAGGAGGGCTGAGAGGAAGGGAAGGAAAAAGGGAGGGAGTAGAGGAGGAAGTCAACATAGGGCTCCTTAGAGAGAGGTTACTGCTTTGGGTAACACTTTACATTGGAGACCTCTGGGAGACTACAGAATACAGTCCTGCCTCCCAATGAGAAGCTGGAATGCTGTCATGTTAATTCCTGTCCTTGATTGGTTTGAGGGCTGATCTGAAGGGTCTCCATAGCTTGGAACATCTGATTGTGCCTCTGTATAGCACAGTGGGGTCTAGAGCCAGAGGAAGCCTGAGCAGAAAGCTAGACAGGGGAGGGACTGGATGTCTCTTCTTGCTATTGGCTGACCAACAGGAAGCCATGACAACACCTGCACAGAAGAAATACTTGGGTTTCTGATAAATCCTGTTGAGCTAATACTTAACATTAACTTAAAAATATGTGTGTCTCTATATATATATATATATATATAGATAGATAGATATAGACACACACATACAATATGGTACTTGAGAGAAGATGATACCTTTTTTTTTTTAATGAATCAGTGATAAGGTTATAGGCAGCTAGTCCAACATGGGCTTTAGGTTAGAGATGGGAAACTCTGACCTGTTAAAGACTGATATTCAAGCAGGCTGGCAAAGAAACTTTAAACAGCTTTCCTATGAGTATCTCAGATAGGCACCAGGGAGACACTGCTTAAAGCCACACTGCCCTTTCCCTACCTTTATTCGTCATTCCTTGGAGAAAGGGAAACCAACAGTAAACATTTCCAAAAGATCAATATATATATTAACAAGTTTGGCTAATACAGGGTAACAGTAATAAGTGGAGTGTTGGATATTATTGAGAAGTCATGGATTTTGTCTTGGATTGACCCTTCAACCTGGAGATTTTTGTAGGGGTAGCAAGAATAGAATTGTCTCAAAGCACTGACATTTCAAGGGGAGGAGAAAGGTTTATTTGGCAGAGGGGTAAACGTCTACTACCAAAAACATTCTGGAAATCACCATAATTAAACGAAGAGGAAAACGTGCCAGACAGGAGTGGGTGGGTGCTGTTTTCTCTTGTGGTCGATTGTGGCACCTAGGATGAAGAAGATTCTGAGCTTGTATTAGGGAGAATGACAGCTGGGCGACACAGGTGGGGGGTGCGTCTCCCTCACAGACGCACCCACCCGGAGGTCTGCCAGACTCAACCTGGCCTGGGCCAAAGCCCTATAAAGTTCTCTAAGATCTCTAGGCAGATCAGCCCAGAAACTCAGCCCAGAGGGGCGCGGCTGGCACGCATGTTCCTCTGCACCCTCCACCTCTGGCAGCGCCCTTTGCTTTTCCCAGTGGCTGCTTCTTTATCACTTGGCCACCTTCCCCTTTCAATCCCTCAGCCTAAAAAAAAAAAAGGCATTGCATATTTCCAAACGAAAGAAACTCCTTCTTTTTAAGTCCTGGCCAGAGTATGGCTCCGCCCGCCCTGCCCTTGCGCAGTGGGTTGCCTGGCACGCGGGCGGGCTGGGACCAGTTTTGCCAGGGGTGGGGAAAGGATCCTGGAGAAAGGGCATCTCTGGTGCTGGGATTGTCACGTCGGGGGTTTCTTCTGTCCTCGGGGCCACGAGCACTCACTTTGGGGGAAGTTGGTTACAAAGTTTGGGAAAGCTAGCAGCGGCTTGGGCTGGGGAGCGAAGCGCACGCGGGGCAGGGCGGGTGCGGAGACGCAGGACGAGCGCTCCGAGCTCCTCGCCGGCCTCTTTGTTCTGCTCCGGAGGAGAGACCTGGCTGGGAGACCCGGGCCAGGGCTGCTATCAACACCCCAGACATTCCAGACCCAGCGGGCGCTTCGACACCCCTCCTCGCACTCTTCCTCCGGGAACACCCCACCTCAAGCTCGCTTTTACCCCATTCTTCTACCCCTCACCCCCAACTTCACCCAGCCGGCAAAAACCCCACGGCTGGGCGGTGGGCAAAGAGGGTAGAGATGAGGTTTGTCACGGGTGGAGGATCGAGTGGGTGTCCGCTTTGGAACACTCCTTGTCACAAGCGGACTCCCCACTCACCCCTATTTCTCCCAGCCCCGGTGCTTCTTCAATTCTAGTGAGATCTGGAAAGAAAATGAACACGGCTCTGAGCCAATTCTGGGGCACAGCAGTTGGGGTGAGGGTCGAAGGGTGAGCAAGGGTCAGGATGGGGGGGTCCCCAATTCTGGAGATCAAGGACCCATTGGCCAAGGAACCAGAAAAGACTCCCGAGGGCGTTCCAGGTTTAAGACACCTGATTCGCCCGGGACAAGGCAGTGGGGGAGGGGAGGCTGGGAGGGAAGGCTGGGTTGGGAGTGCCAACCCCAGGGGGTAGAAGATGGAGAGGCTGCAGGGTGCCCCCAGTTAAATCTTTGGGAGTGAGCACAAGGAAGGGGTGAGGAGCGCTTGGTGCCAGCTAGGGTCAGAAGGAGCTTGGTCACCCCAAGGGAGCACTTTGCCATCATAGTTTGAGATGAGAGGGAATTGCAGGGGGGGGTGTCTGAGAAAGTGGGTGGCACGCTGGAGCTCTCTTGAGCCCCTGGATCGAGTTGTGCAGCTCCTGGCAGCAACAGGTAGTCTAGAAGGAATAGGTGGAGGCCTCTGGCTGCGCCTGCCAGCTACCTTTGTCCCCGTTCATTTGAGGGTTCTTTAAAGGGATGATGGCTCTGGTACAAGGTGGGTGCACTGGGGGCCGGGGATGGGTGTGTGTGTGTGTGGGGGGGTGAGTTTTCTATCCCTTGGAGACCTTTTGAGTTGTGCTAGTGTGTTGCTAGGTGGAGGAAGGGTGGAAGCTGGAGATGGAGACGCGCCCCACCTCTGATTGTGTAAGATCTTTTATCTTGCAGGGTTGACCCTCAACCCTTTGCTGTAATTTTTTTTTTTTTTTTGGTTTGGTTTTGTCTCTTGGGATGATGAAAAACTGACAAGGAACTCCTTGTCCAAGTGGATTGCGCGCCCTGATTGGCAGGCAAAGTACAAACAAAGAGGTGCATCTCCCGGAAACAAGCATTTGGGAGATTTCCCTAGTGCGTGTCTGCAAGAGCTTTGGGAAAGGGGGGTGGTAGTGGTGGTGAAAGGGTGAATGGGGAGCCTCCTCCTCCCCCCACCCCCCACTCAGCCCTGCATCTCCAGAGAAAAGTTTCCAGTGCTGGAGAAGCTGAGGGTCCCGGCGGCAGAGTGGCCAGGGTTCTCTACCCAGGTTCCTGAGCCCAAGCCGGGCGGGAGATGCGGGGAGAGGGAGGGGGCGGGGAGGGAGGGGAGGGAGAGAGGAAGAAGGGGTGAGAGGGAGAAACCTGCCGCCGCTCTCCGCCTCTTTGTCTGCTCCGGGACTTGGAACAAAAGGGGGAACTCTGATGAACTCTCTTTCCTCCCCGCTCCCCCCGACGCCCGCCCCGGTATCTTCCCTTTCCCAACTTTGCCAACGCGACTTTCTCTACTGTCAGGCCGCGAAAAATAGTGTGTGTGTGTGTGTGTGTGTGTGTGTGTGTCCCAGCGCCTCCGGGGACTTCAACAATGGAAACTATCTCTTAAAAGTGCGACGAAGTAGGGGGAAGAAGGTGAGTGGAAATTGTTGTCTTGTTTACCTCTCTCTCTCTCTCTCTCTCTCTCTCTCTCCATCCACCCCCCCCTCCTTGCCCTTCCCAGAACAGAGTACTAGACCAGTTAAAAGTTTGCCTGGCAAATTGTCCCCCTTCTCCTCTTTTGTTCTTTAACCAACTTGCACAGATTGCTTGATTTGTTTACTACCATTATTATTATTTTTAATAGGCAAAAGCTAAGTACATATCTTTCTCTGGTACTGCTTTTTGTGAGGAGCTATAAGGTGGGGTGGGAAGTGGGGTACCCAAAGGGAGGGGGACCTCGACCCTCTTTCTCCCAGTTGCTTGTATATTGGATGAAAATATGCTAATAGCGATGGGAATACGACCCCTCTTCTCCACACCTCTGATTTTGGGGGGGGGCCAAAAAAGGAAGAGATATCAGGTGGGGGGTCATTTCCTAACACTTTTTTAAATAAGTGAACTGTTGCAGAGAGCTCCTTAGACCCAATGCACAATACAAAATAAAATAAGATTAAAGTTTGCAACAATGGAATGCAGGAGAGGTTTGAGTACTCAAAGATGGGATTCTTGTGTTTATGGTCAAGGGGGTTACAGTACGCAGATAAAAGTTTGGGAAGTTTTCTTGAGGGGTTCAGTGGGGATGAAGAAGCTACAGGTTCCATACTTTCAGAGGTCCTGGGATGAAGGGAATGTGGGCCTGGACCACTGGAGAAGTCCGCCATCCCCCGGGCCCTTTCAGTTTTATGACCCCCGCCAGATTGACCCCCTGTGACCCAGGGATCCATCCTGATTTCTCTCGTTTTGTTCACCACCCCCTTCTTATTTCAGTCTGTTCGACTAGATGTGGGACCAGGAGTCTCAAAGGGTCCGGTAACCTAGCTCTCCACCCTGCCTTTTGTGTTTTAACCTTTTGTTTCTACCGACCACGCCCGCCCCAGAGAGGGATGGCTGTTACCGTGGGTGAAGAGACAGCGCAGCAGTTCCCTCAGAGAGACCAAGAGAAACTTCCTAACTTTTGTTGCCAAACTGTTTTACACTTCACAATATTTCTAGGTTGGTCCTTGATCACAGGAAGGAAACATTCTACAACTCCTGAGCATCTTTACCTTACAGGCATTTCTTTCAGAGCCCTTTCAGCTGAGCTACAAAAGTTGTTTATCCCTACCTGTCACTTGGTTAATAGAAAAGAAACTTAAGCTGAGGGTTTGTGGAAAGTAGATAAATGGTTACTTTAGCTGCTCAAATGTATTCCGATATTACGAATATGTCTTGATTCTACCATAGGACGTTTCATCATTTTCTTCAGGTACGTTGTGAGGGATTGGTTCAAATATCAAGGTAATTTATCACCTTCTCCACTCCCCCTGTCTTATATATTCAAATGCTATGGCTTTCTTTACACCCTTGGTCTTATTTACCCTCGACAAGCCATATGAAACGTCAGACTGAATGCATGGCTAATAACTTGAAGTAATACCTAAGCACAATCTTTGAACTTCTAAAGTTACAATTCTAGGTGGGAATGAGAGCTCTGTGGTTTTGGATTTTCATGTCATAAACCTGAAATACCTGAAGGCAATAGTTACCTTCTTTTAGGAAATGAGTGTGCAGGGCGACTTGGAAGCTAACTGTAATGAATTTCGATTGTATAGGTATAATTATTATGAGCAACTGAAAGCATCATACCCTGGCTGGAGTCCTTGGTAGCATTAACCTACACTCTGGTTCTGCATTGTTTTTACTGGATATACCAACCAATACCACGGATGTGCCAGTACAGCAAATCATTTTTGGATGGAATGTCAGCATCATCTTCAATTGGAATTACTTAAAAGTTGAATTGTTGGGATAGTTGGTGACGCCTGTCCTATGTGGATTACTACGATATGATGACCAGTAATTCTCCTTAAAGAAGGTATGGTTCTTCTGGTTAGACATTCTCCAAGCACTGTCCTTACAGAATTGTCTCCTTCATCTGAGCTGTTGTCTAGGCAAAGTGATTTATGACTTCAGGTTTCCTTGTTTGGAACCGATTTTGTAGGTCCTTTGTCATTTGGCTTCATGATTTGGGTCCTTACAATATTAATTTTATAATGTGCAAATTCTGCATAATGAATGAAGACTTAGAATCACAAAGATTTTGTAACAATCATGGGATCCATAGGCAATGCTCTATTTTATTTATGGTTGATTTTCTTAATAGCCCAGTTAACAGAACTTAATGGTTCTTATTATTAGTATCTTTTTTCATTTTGATACTTTATTTTAATAAACAAAATCCACAAGTGGTCCCAAATAAAGGAATATCTAGTGATAGGAATTCAGTATAATGCACTAAAGTTCTATCAGAATGAAAACTTTGGCTATGTTATAATGGCAGTCTGTAGATTTGTTCACTCTTAATGGTATATATAAGACTCAAAGAGCCTTATATTCCCTCTTTTAAGTCTTAAAGTTTATTTCTATTCATGTCTGAGAAATTCACTTAAAAATTCATATAAATACTGTTGGTAATAAAAAGTTAATTCTGATACAGTACTTACTGTCCTTGTTTAAATTGTTTGCCATGGAAAGTAAGAATTTTCTTCCATGGCCTGGTCAATGAATTTGAGAACTGAAAATATTTTATTCAGACCTGAGTTTGAAAAAAGTGTCATTTGCCTATTTCTAGTAATAGTATAGACCAGGCTGTTCAATCTTCTGGGGTTTTCACTTAGCATCTGTAAAACGAAGGTTTAAATAAACATTTGAAATCCTTTAGCTTTAAGATTCTGTGATTTGCAGATTGCTCCTATAAAGATATATTCTTTGTATTGAAGTTTATTTTGAAGTTGTTGAACAATAGAAGTACTGACAAGGAAAACTATTATTTTGCTGGGAGGTTTCGCTCAGAAAATATTATTTCAGAAAATATACTTCATATTTTCTCTAAAATATGCTTTTTTTTACAATGTGTAGGGTATGGAAATATCAGATCTTCTTAAACAGTTTCTTTAAAAGTTGATCTGCTAAAATGATTTCTGGATATAGTTGTTCCCAACAATGGGTTTTGGTTCCAAATGTTTGAAGTAAGTAAGTTTGAATTTGTTCAAATGGCAACCTAGTGTTGGGCTTAGTGGTGTGAAAACAGACTTTTGGATGAAATAGATATGAATTTGCATCCTACTCTAGACAGTTACTGTTATAAGTTGGTCAGGTTATTTGATTTCCTTGGGTCTCAGTTTCATTGTTTGTAAAGTGAGTATTCTAATACTCATAGATTATTCCCATAGAATATGTTTAAATGCATTTATGTAAGATAAAACAAAGAGCAAATTATCTGCAAACATAATAAAAGGATCCTGTAAAAACATTCACAATGAATCAATGATTTTTTTTAACACTTTACATTTTGTCAGCTCTCTTCCAAATTTCAAACCATTACTTAACCAAAAATGTTGACTGAGATATTAAAAGTCAACTTGGAAAGTTTTCCCATGTTTAAATGTATCTCTTTAAAAATATTTCTTTTTTTCTAGTTAATTGCAGATTAGTTTGCTTCTTGAACTGTTAAGTCTTACTATGTAGTAACATGTACCTGAATGTTACAACTTTATCTTAGAACATGTGGCCATTGCATTTCCTTATAAATATATCTACACATTGAAACAATAGTGAATTCTCCAATTGCTATGCTCAAATGCTCTCCTTTCAGTAGCACAGGCTGGTCTTGAGCTCACTGATTAGCCCAGGCTGGACTCCTACTTATAATCCTCCTGCCTTAGTCTACAGAGTGGTAGGAATTAGTTCAAATTATAGACATGGGCAACCATGCCTGGTAGACAGTTTAACACCCCCCCCCCCAAAAGTCCTAGGGATTGAACTTTGGACCTGAGCACTGTCCCTAAGCTTTTGTGCTTAAGGCTAGTATTCTACCACTTGACTCACAGCTCCCACTGCCAGATTTTTAGGGTTAGATGAAGAGTCTCAAGGACTTTTCTGCCTGGGCTGGCTTCCAACCATGATTCTCAGATCTCAGCCTCCTGAGTAGCTAGGATAACGATCGTGAGCCACTAGACTCCTGGCTAAAAACTTTTATTTACTCACTTGTCAGCTAAAACATAAAGTAATGGCTCCATGGTTCTTGATGAGGAAGTCAAGAAGTATAACACATTTTGTATATTAGTTTTTTCTTGTTTTTTTTTTTTTACAGAATAATCTTTATCTAAATAAAGTGAAATGACACTTTGTAGAATAGCATTTCAGTCTGAAATGAAGATGCACGCCTAGGATTTTTATTTTCTAGATCTGTAATTTAGAAAGATGTATTGCATTCTCCAAGTGATGATTCAGCTTGTGGAAGATTATATTCATTTTACCTTCAGGAAACTTCTTACAGGAATATAAAGGTATTCCTACACATTTGCAATGTATTAGCAGATAGTTGCCTAGAACTGATATTGTCAAAAAGAAAACTATGGAGTTAATATTCACATAAAAGTTCTTGTCAAAAAAGTTGTACCCCACCTGTTTGATTGTTGGAAACATTTGTTTCAGTTAACACACTGCATATTACTAGTACAGCAAGCACTAATAGAGTAACGTAATTACAGACTTCAAAACAAGAACTTTATTTAAATATGTGTTATTTCGTGGGATTGTTACCAAATGTGATTAACATTACTATAGATACAAGATTTTATAGTTGTGGATGATTAGCACTTCTTTTTGATGTGTATAGTGAGTTTGAGGCCCAACAGACCTTATATATATGTCTCCTGCATCTCACCTGGGTGCACATCCACTCTCCCACTCAACTCATTAGGGAGTCTTTCTCTCCAAGAAAATTCATAAAGGATTTTATCTTCTCTAGCTCATTGGACTTCTACTTTGGTCCCCTGGTTGCCTGAATTACTAGAATGAAAATGGTCTACCATGTTGTTCCCAATAAACTTACATGGGAAGACAAGTATTCAGTGGTGCCTTCTGGAAATGATGACTAGAATGCTAAAAATCTTGTAAGGGAATGGGAAGCATCAACTCTTAACTTTGATGTTTATTATTAGTCTAAGAGGCAATTACCTGAGCACTTAGTTACTTTCTGAATGCCACTTCTGCTTATTAATTTGCTATTTCTTTAAAAAACTTGTTTATACTCCCAAATTTACTTTGATTCTCTTTCTTTCTATCTATCTTTCTTTCTTTTTTTCTTTCTGTCTGTCTGTCTTTCTGTCTGTCTTTCTTTCTTTCTGTCTGTCTGTCTTTCTCTCTCTCTCCCTTTCTTTCTTTCTGTCTGTCTTTCTCTCTCTCTCTCTCTCCCTTTCTTTCTTTTTTTTTTTTTTTTGTGTGTGCTTGAACTCAGGGTCTGGGCACTGTCCCTGAACTCTTTTTGCTCAAGACTTTACCACTTTGAGCCACAGCTCTACTTCCAATTTTTGAGTGGTTAATTGGAGATAAGAGTCTCATGGAGACTTTTCTTTCCTGGGCTGGCTTCAAGCTGTGATCCTCAGGTCTCAGCCTCCTGAATAACTAGAATTATAGATACCTGGCTTCACTTATCACTTTAAAAAATAGTTTGAGATAAGAATCTCCTGAGTTTTCCTACCCAGGCTGGCATTGAACAGTGATCCTCAGATCTTAGCCTCCTGAGTAGCTAGGATTATAGGTGTGAGCCACTGACACCTGGCTTGATTTCTTTATTGTCTCAAATTTGATGACTTTTTAATTAGTTTAATTGGTATTAGTTTTATTGTTAACAAAACAGGTGTTTAGCAGCATATTTATCATTAATTTAGAAAGCCTACTCCATTCATTCATTTTTGTACTCATTCATGCTTTCAAGTACTGTTTTGTGCTTTCCGTATGCTGATGGATATTCTGAGCATCAATGACTCAGAAACAAAATGAATAAAAATTTCTGCATTCTTGAAGCTTTTATTAGTGACAATAAAAAGTCAGATATTACTATTGAGAAAAGTAAAGCAGGAAAGGGAGATGAGGAGGAGGGGAGGGGAGGCTGCTATATTCAATAGGATGGCCAGGAATGACCTCATGGGAGAGGTGATACTGAAGATTGATATGAAGGAAGCACAAGAATGGGCTAAGTGATAGCAGAGAGAAGAGAACTAGGCAGAGGGAATGATAACAGCCTGACTTGGCAAGGGAAAGCTAAGAGATAGGGGTGGAAGATGAGGTCAGAGGGGAAATAGTAATGTAGTGGGCAGATAGCAAGGGTCTTTGAAGGCCAGGACTTTGTACTTTACACCAAAGGAGATAGAATAACACCGAAGGGTTTTCAACTCATGTAGCAACAGGATGATTCTGGAGTCTGGCTTGGAACTGGATAGAGCAAAGGTGGGCAAATACAGAAACAGGAAGCCCCTTGGGAAACGTGGATTTATTCCCATGGGACATGATGGACAAGGGAAAAAGAAGCATGAAAGTAGTGGGAAAGAGTCCAATTTTGTATATAGTTTGGAGTTTAAAGTTGGAGGATTTTCTGCAGGGTTGGATAGGGAGTATGAGAAGAAGGGAGGAGTCATATCCAATTCTGAGATTTTTTTTCCTTTTTTATTTTTTTTAACCTGATCTCCTGGAAGTGCTTTTAACTGAGATGAAAAAATAGGCTTGTAGCAGGGACCACTAGAAGCTAAGTTTGGACACATCAAGATTAAGTATGATACTTTCTAAGCACCTAACCAATTTGATTCACAGGGTGGATTTTCAGGAAAGTAATCTAGTGCTATACACTTGTGAGGTGGAATTAAATGCTATTTAAAGTCACTCAACTAGCTGAAATCGCCAAAGGACTGAGTGTAGAAAGAAGAGAGGTTGTATACCAGGCTTCCAAGATTAGCAGAGGGAGGCTGATTTAGAACAAGTAAAGAATAATCACAAGGGGCTCTTACTAGGGAAGCTCAGTGAAGAAAGTGGCCAGAGAAAGACAAGATCTTCTCTCTGTCAAGTGCTGCTCTACTGCTGATAGATCTGAGACACAAAAATTGAAAATACATCTTTGCGTTTAGGCATTGTAGAGGTCATGCTCTTCACTTTGGTATTCTTGGTTAGATAAGTTCTGGCGAGTGATGAGAGATTGCATCTTTCCCTTAAATTGTGCAATCCATTACCTACCTTTGAAAAAAATCCCATCTCTTCTATTTAAAAAAATTGTCAGGACTTTCTAACCGATAGAAATAATTTCAAATATTAAGCCTCATAGTAGCAGCCTCAGAGAGATGGGATGATAATGCCTATGTTTTTATCTTGCAGAAGAAATGGAGACCCAGAAATGTGGTTTGTCAGAATCAGCCAAGTATAAGATAGAGTTGTTTTCAAACTGTTAGGAGGAGATAGCATTGATAAAGCCAGTCACAATAATCATGTCATAGATGTGATCATCATGGTGTCCAGACTGAGAGAAGGAAAAGTCAGGAAGACTTTCTTGAGATGGGATTAATAAGACATAGTTTGTTTTACATTTAATAGCCCAGGCTAACATTGAACTCTGAATCCTTCTTGAGGAGGAAGATAGGTAGAAAGATCTTCTGTTATTTTTTCTTTAACCCTCTCCCCATTTTTTTTAGTGATATTGGGCAGAGACCCAGGATTTCACATACTCTAGACAAATACTTTACCACTGAGCTACATTTTCTAGTCCCCAAAAGATGCACAGCATTTGACATATCAGCAAAACATAGCACTCAGGAGGCAAAGGTAGGTGGTTCATAAGTTTAAGGCCAGCCTGCGCTACAAGATCTTATCTCAAAAACTACCCTATTTCCCCCCCCCCCACACACACTGCAAGGAAATGACAGAAAAGATAAGAAGAGTATTCTGGGACTTTGGAAAATATGATGTGCTAAAGCATGGAGAGATGAGACAACATGGGGATTATAACTGTATTATATTCTGGATATTTTAGCCATTTGATTCATGTTGAATATGAAAGGGAATTGGGTATGAGAGTCCTGAGTGACGAGTGCTAATTTAACCTAGGTTTAATTTTTTTTTTAATCAGATACATTCTTAAATGTACCTCAGAGCCCATAAGGTAGTTATATATGAGCTTGTTTGAAATGCCTGAATATATTTACTACACAATTCATATTTTTGTAATTCTACTCTTAAAAAAAGAAATTAGAGCTAAATTTAAATAATACTCCACTGTATGAGTGGTACTGGTCTATATCAATTGGAATGCTTTTAGCCTTAAGAAGACATTACCCCATTAAGCATGGCTCAAATAGTAAGGGTTTTCTGGACATAGTAGCACTTGCCTATAATCCATTATTGAGGAAGATGAGAGAGGAGAATCACAAGTTTGAAGTCAACCCTGGCTAGGCTCCAAAATAAGTGACTCCAAATAAGTGAATATATACATATATAAAGGATTTTTATCTTAGTTTTGGGTATTTTACTAAAGAATTCACAGTAGGGCCATTCCAGAATTAACTAATTTAGATGCCCTGCAACCTAAGCTAAAAACAGTGAATCTTTGTCTTAGATGTATGTATTTTTAAGCATATAACTCAGTTATTCTAGGAGAGGGTGTACAAAACTGTACAACCATCTGTCACTCGTTCCAGGCCCCTTTACAATAAGATCCCTGGGGCTCCTTTGTAATCCCTTATTTTGTTCCTACCTCCAGTCCTAGTCTCCCTCCTGTCTCTGTAGATTTGCCTTTTCAGGACTTTTCACGTAAGTGGATTCTTTGAGTTTGGTAGTCTTTTATGTGGCTGTTTTTGTCCCATCAAGCACATGAGATCTACACCTATGGTAGCATACACAGTACTTTGCTGTTTCTTGTTGATAAGTAGCATTGCATTGTGTAGTCATTCTGTCCACCAGGGGCCATGAGTTATCCCCTGCTTTTTTATTAAAAGCTCTCATCAATAGTATTGCTATAAACATTTATGCATAACTCTTTGCGTGGGCATATATTCTCATTTCCCTTGGGTAGATACTTAGGAATTGAACTGGTGAATTTGTATGCTAATTAGCTTTTATGAAATCACTTGTTTAATAAGTAGGTGATACCATGGTACAGGTTTGAGGTTGCTACCAGCAATGTCTGAAGGTTCCAGTTTTTCCACAAATTGGCATTTTCTATGTCAATTTACCACACAAGTCCTAAGTAGACTTCTCATTATAAGGATAGTTACCCAGGATTTTTTTTTTAAAAGGTCACTGGTAAGGGGTGCTTAGATTGAGTAACTCTCTGGCCTAGGAAGGAGTCCATAATGCTAATCCATGCCCACTATCAGAACAGAATTGAATGGATGTCGCTCCTGACAAGGTGATCAGCCATCAACACTACTTCCAGTGCCAGGGTAAGGATGTGCTATTGCTTTAAACATATAAAATAGTGCCAAAGTCTCCATATATGTAACAATCATCATTTATAAAGTTTTCCATGTTGATCTCCAGTGGCTCATGCATATAATCCTAGCTACTTAGGAGGCTGAGATCTGAGGATCACAGTTCAAAGCCAACCTAGGCAGAAAGTCCAGGAGACTCTTCTCTCCAATAAACTACTTAAGAAAGCCCAAAGTAGATCTGTAGTTTAAGTGCTAGAGTTCTATCTTTGAGCAAAAGAAGCCCAGAGACAGTGCTCAGGCCCCGAATTCAAGCCCCAGGACTAGAACCACATTTAAAAAAAAATCAAAAACAAAAAACCCAAAATGGCAACAAGTTATCCATAAACTCAAATGGAAGTAATCTCATTAAGGACGTCTGGAGATTTACATGCATACATTCACACTAGCATAACTTTGCTTTGTGGCACCCGGGCAGTGGCTAAGCTCCAACATTCCTGTCCTATGAGGCAGCGGATAACTATTTTGGCATCTCAGAAATAGTTTCTCGTAATCTTGATTAAGTGTAAGCAAACAGCCACCAAATCCTTGGCCCAGGATAAAGATTATTTAGACAAGGTTAACTATTGGGCAACTTGGCAGCAACTTGAGAGAAATGATTTGAGTTTGGATGAAAACAAAAAGAGAATTGCATCTATAGTTCCCAATCCTTTGTCATTTTCCTCCTAAATTATTTTTATTTTGAGGTATAAAGGGAGGTAAATCTATGTGGAAGATATTAATGATCTGTTGGTTTTTGTACTGGAAAATTGAGAACACGTGGATCAAGATGTTGGACCAATGTAATGATGGTTCAAGTGATGTATGCATACAATCTTCTGTAGACCGGAAGCCAAAAATCTGCATAGCTAGAATGCTTCAAGAAGTCATTGTGATCATTTATGCAAAGTTGCACATCATTGTGGGGAATTGCTTTTTAAAGTGGATTTTGTGACACTCTTGTTATTAAAAAATTTAGGGTAGACCAGGCACTGGTAATCCTACCTAGTCAAAAGGACTGTGGCTCCAGGCCAGCCTGGGTAAAATGTTTGTGAGACCCCATTTCAACAGAAAAGCCCGGATATGATGGTACAAGCCTGCCATCCTAGCTTTCACAGGAAGTATAAATAGCAGGGTTGAACTTCAAACCAGCCTGTGGAAGAAGCAAGCCTCTATCACAATGAGAAAAAGCTGAAGACTGGATCAAGTGGTAAAATGCCTGCTCAGCAAGCAGGCAGCACTGAGTTCAAACTCCAGTACTGCTGCCCCTCGATAGTTTTTAAGTGATTTTTTTTGGGGTCTGGTCGTGGGGCCTGAACTCTGGGCCTGGGCGCTGTCCCTTAGCTCTTCATCTCAAGGCTAGCACTCTACCACTTGAGCCACAGCGCCACTTCCAGCTTTTTTCTTTTTGCTTATGTGGTGCTGAGGAATCAAACCCAGGGCAACATGCATGCAAGGCAAACGCTTTACCACTGAGCCACCTTCCCAGCCCCTAAGTGATTATTTTTTATTGACTGTGATATTTAGGATTTTATCATTTGGTTTCAACAATAGTATTTTGAATTGAATACTGACTTAAAAAACACACAATCCTAGTATTTTAATAATTGTATGTAATGTCATTATAGAGATGGAGAGATTTGTTTCTTGTTAGTCCTACTGAGTAGGAAGGAGAATTTATAGTTCAGTGTTGTGTTTCCCAGAGAAGCCCTCATCACTGCAGACATTTGAATGCTGTTATCTTATACACTGACCTATTTGATTGTCACTAGCATCCTTTGCACTTAGCGACAATTTCAGAGTACAGGTTAAGAAAGTGGGGTTCAAATGAGACGTACAAGTGGTATGTTGAAAACGAACTTTACAATTTTGGTAGGGGGTGGGGAGGAGGGTTAGGTGGGGGGGAGAGGGGGAGGATGGGATGGGAAGGGGAAACAAAGGAGGAGGCTACAATGCTTGATAAGAAATGTACTCATTATCTTGCCCACGTAATTGTAACCCCTCTGTACAGTATTTTCACAATAAAAAAAGAAAGTGGGATTCAGAGACATGTCCAGTCTAAGTAATCAAAGAGGCAAATGACTCAATGTAAACAAAGAAGGGAAGAATGTCCCCTGGAGAGGTCCTACTCAACCTGATGGATATGTTCTCTAATTTTTATGTTGATCTGGCTCACTCTGACTGAGAATATTCCTTAAGACCCAACCACTTATTTGACTTAGAACAAGGCAAGCCTACTGTGTTGGTATTGTGGGATCCTCGGAGAGACACTATGCTCCAAGTACAACTGAGAAGCCAGCAAGATGGGCAAACTGAGGTATAGAGTTCTACCTGTTAGATTTTATGAGTGACCTTACATATGTCTTACATGTAAGGAACTTCTAGAGTATGACATATAATATTGATAGAAGCAATGTTTTGTTGCGAAAGAAAAATGATGTTTTGAATTATGCTTTTCCCCCCTTTGTCAGCTATGGGGCTTGAACTCACGGCTTGGGCACTGTCCCTGAGCACTTGGGCTCAAGACTAGTGCTGTACCACTTTGAACCACAGCACCACTTCTGGTTTACTGGTGGTTAACTGTAGATAAGATTCTCACAGATTTTCCTGTCTGGGCTGGCTTTGAACTGTGATTCTCAGATCTTGGCCTTCTGAGTAGCTAGGATTACAGGCATGAGCCAGCAGCACCTGGTGGATTATTTTTCTTCGTAGAGCCAAGGGGGAGCTTTGGGCAGGCTCATAGTTCCTGAATCACAACTCTGAGCTGAACACTTCCCTGTTGCTCCAGCCATTCCTTTGTTCCTGAGTGCTTAATTCCATTTCTTTGTCCCAGAGTGCTTAATTTTCTTTCTCTTTCCAACAGATTCACTCTCTTCTCTCTTCCTCTTCCCCATCTCTCTCTCTCTCTCTCTCTCTCTCTCTCACACACACACACACACACACACACAAAGTGATCTCTTAGTATCTATGGATGGTCTTGCCCTAAATCTTCTTAGACACCAGAAACAAAGGATGCTTAAATTCCTTATATGAAATGGTATGGTAGTTGCACATAACCTATCCACAGTCTCTTATAGTCTACATATGTCATCTCTACCTAAAGCAGTGTAAATGCTGCATACACAGTTATGTTGAATGGTTTATGGAATAACCATGAAGAAAAATGTCTACATGCTCAGGGAATACACATTTTTTTCTGATTGTTTTTGGCATTGGATGAATTAATAGATGGCCCATGAATAGCCAACAGAAATGGAGGGCTGAGTGATGGTATTCAGAGACCAGCCTATGTGGCCTAGTTCATGCTTTTCTTCTTCCTTCCCAGGGTTGGGTCTCTTTTAGGCCTTCCAGTTCAATAGGGGGAAGAGAACCTTGTTCATAAAAGCCTGAAGTAGAATTGGGCCAAGATGAATAGGCTTTGCCCACTTCTTCTTGGGTCTAGGTCCCTGCCTGGACTCAGCCAATTTAACAGCAGTGTGGCATCTTCAATTGGAAGCCTTTTTGAGCATATGCTTACACTGTTGTGAGGCCAGAAGTCTCAGTGCCTGTGCATTGCCTTGTGTCCCTGAGGTTCACTGCAGCCTATATCTGCACAACCAGGCTGTTGGCATGCACGGCTGAGTGCAAATGGAGTGGCTGAAAGATGTCTAAACACTTGGAACCCCCCAATGGTGGGTAAGTCTTTGCTTTTAGATTTGCATGGAAGCCCTCTCCACCACCCCCAACTGCACCCCATGCTCTTTTTAGTCCCTAACATAAGTTGACATCTTGGGGAATATATCACTCAGCCAAAATACCTTATGGCAGGTCAATAAAGACTGAAGCGCCCATGGTTACTATTGTAACCATTGAGTGGTTACAATTACTGATAGGAGAGATCTTCTGAACACTTCCTAGTATATTAAAATAAAAGAGATAGTAATGTAACAAAAATTACTAGCATATGGGGCTGGGAAGGTGGCTCAGTGGTAGAGTGCTTGCCTTGCATGCATGAGGTCTTGTTTGATTTTTCAGCACCACATAAAGCAGAAAAAGGTGGAAGTGGCACTGTGGCTCAAATGGTAGAACTTTAACCTTGAGCTGAAGAGCTGAGGAACAGTGCCCAGGCCCAGAGTTCAGGCTCCATGACCAACAAAAAAATACTAGCATATGTTTTCAGCTTTTATTTATTTATCCTTTTTTTTGGCAGATTAATATAGTTCAAAGGATACACAAAATTTGCTTGTTATTCTGTCTTTAGGAAAAATAAACCTTCATTCTATCATACTAACTTTTCAGCATTTGTCTCAATGTGGGAATTGGGGTAAAAGTTCATAGCATGTTTTTCTTTAAAATTTCCATGACTATCTGCTTGACAACCAGTTCCAGATTCTTCCTTTTATATCTTGATTAAAGTGCTATACTTAAATATATTGCATAGGGGGCTGGGAAGGTGGCTCAGTGGTAGAGTGCTTGCCTTGCATGCCTGAGGCCCTGGGTTTGATTCCTCAGCACCACATAAGCAAAAAGAAAAAAGCTGGAAGTGGTGCTGTGGCTCAAGTGGTAGAGCGCTAGCCTTGAGCTGAAGAGCTAAGGGACAGCGCCCAGGCCAAGAGTTCAGGCCCCACGACTGGACCAATATATATATATATATATATATATATATATAAATATAAATATATATATATATTGCACAGGTTTCTATACATCGAGCTATGTATATGTGAGAGGCAAGCACACAAGGACAAGAAGTATTAACATGCACAAAGTCCTCACTCAGATGGGATGTGTGACTCAGCTTCCTGAGTTCTTAGTGTTTGTGTGCTAAGACCTCAGAAGCTAGGGATAGGGTTGTTAACTCATTTTACTTGGTCAGATCAACTTTGGAACTTAGACGTTGATCCTAGTGCTCAGTGAGACAGAACTCAGGTTTTGAGTACCCATGGTAATCCACCAGATCATGGCTCTAGTGTATTTTTCTAAGTCTGGGCTCTGCATCAATTTAGGTTACTGTATTCCTATTGATTCTAACTTCTTGCTACACCTATACAAAATTCCTGGCTTTGGTATTCTTTTGTTGTTTTATTCTCAGAAATAACTCTGCCTGATATTATGATGACACTGTTTCTTGACCTCGGGTTTTAATGCCCTTCTGATCTTCAGGGCTGGCAAATTTCAGTGAATCCTGGTGGATTGTCATAGTCTCAAGTTCTGTCTCTTCTTATGGAACAATCAGATGTGTTGCTCAACAGCTACAGTAGCAATCCAATAAAGGTCATCTAATGTATTTCCCAAATCAGAAACCTTCACATGCGATCGCTTTTGCCCATCTCCAGGATTGATTACAAGGGACTCACAGACTGTAAATGACATCCTTGAATAGGGTGAAACCCAGCGCAGACTCTCTCAATCATCTAAAAAGTACTGAGCTATGCAGAGTACCATCCTTATGTCAAATGTATCTTAGCATTCTGATTCTTTGAAATCTGGTGATGGATGAATAATATATGTAGTGGTACTTTATTAAGCAGACTATTTGATGAATCCACAAGAGGAATTATAATCAACTAGGTGAAGCAGGTTGGCCCTGCTGGCAGACTGGAGTGAGGAAATGAGACTAGAGTTATTTTATTTTAGTTGCTTAAACCTAGAATGAGCAATATTTTATTGTGAGCCTAATTTATAAGCAGCTGGTGATAGAAAGTCTGTTGCTAGTAAAAGTACATGGGATATAAGTACCACATGTAAGGAAGAAGAATTTGCACAATAGACACGTTTGTGTCTTTTGAATAATCTCCCTATATTTTATTTGGTTGATACAGCAGGATGAAAAGAGAGAAGAAAGGGAGGGAGGAAGGAGATAAAAATATAGGGAAGAATATATAAATTAAGTACTATTTCTAAGTCACTCGCTGATGTAAAGCATTTTGTATAGCTCTGGGGAAATAAAAATACATAGTAAAAGATGTTCTTCAGAGATTTCTGTATGTGCATCTCCAGGGCAATGGTCTCTAAACCTGTCAACAATCCCATAAAATAGACATTGTGATCCACATTTAGCAAGTCAGGAAATGGAAGTGCTTAATGGGAGAGCTGGGATTAGATGCCAAGTGTGTCACTCTATGCCATGCTGGCTCTCCAACCAAGACGTGGAGAAAACGATTGTGAATTGTCTGTAGGATAGGCTCATCAGAACATTGAATGAAATGTGACTGTGGTCTGTATCTCCCAGTGCCTTAATCCCCTTTCTTCATTTGCCTAGTTCTCTCCTTTTTTGTCCTCTTTCCTTTTCTTGATCATCCAGAACAGTTAGCTCTCTCAAGTTGCTACTCCTTTGTGTCTGTCTGTCTTTCTGTCTGTCTGCCTGCCTGCCTGTCTATGTCTGTGTCTGTCTGTCTGTCTGTCTGTATGTATCTATCTGTCTGTTCTGTCTGCCTGTCTGCCTGCCTATGTCTGTGTCTGTCTGTGTCTATGTGTGTATGTATGTATGTATGTATCTGTCTGTCTGTCTGTCTGCCTGCCTGTCTCTATCTATCTATCTATCTATCTATCTATCTATCTATCTATCTATCTATCTATCTATCTATCTATCTATCTATCTATCTATCTATCTATCTATTCTGTCCATCCATCCATCCATACACCTACCCATCCACCTTATCCACCCATCTTTCCCTTTACTAGCCATTCACTTCTTGCAATGTCTTTGGGTAACTATTATATGTTGGGATTGTATTAGGTGCTAGGGATACAAAGTTGTGCAAAACTGGACATGGCTCCAGCTTTATGCAACTAATGAAGAAAATAGGTTTCTTTATAAAAATAAGTTTGGAGAACTCTGAAGAACAATTATGTATCTCCTTTGGAAGTTCACCAGGCTCTCTAAACCTACCCTACAGACATAGACTATTAAAACTTAACTTTTGTGTCTTGAACTTCTTGAATGTGGAATCATGATCTCCACTCATTTTTATTTTGTTTGCTGTTGGTTTTTTAAAACACAGAAATCTCATTCACAAAACTCCACAGAACCAGTCTTTTGACAAGTCTATTTTGGAAAGGACTGCAACTTTCCTCCAGGAATATACAGAAACTTTATGATTAAATATATAATCCATTACACAATGATGCTTGAATTTAAGTGGTGGGCTTTAGTTTATAGAAGTAATGTGTGGGACTAAGGGATTGTGTCTCATCATGTAGCATAATAATTTGGGCCAACAGAAGCCTTTCTGTGTCTCTCCTATCTTATAATGTAGTTGCTCACTTGGGCTGTGAAATACTGGCTCCCAGACAAACAATAACAAACATAGAGACAGAGCAATGGAGACTGTCTAAGATTATAATGGGGCAGAACAGGAATGGGCTGGAGTTGTCATATCATAAAGATGATCTAAGCAGGACCACTAAAAGCTTCCAGTGAGGCTGATAACTCTTGTAGTCAATCAGAGGCCCACATAATCATCTGAGAGCATCTGAGGGAAGGGAGGAGGAGCCAAGGTCAGACTGCACAGACCACATTCCCTAGCACTCAGTTTAGCACTTACTTATTTGGTGCTTTGCTTAGTTTTCAGTCATTTTAGCTTCAAACTGGAATCTCCTAGAAGATTTAGGAGAGCTATTGCCTGGTGGATGCAACACCCTTGAAGATCAATCCTTGTGTGGAGCCTGTAAACGTTGCCATAGAAGGAAAATGGTATTTTGCACAGTGTCTCATGCCTGTAATCCCAGCTACTTGGAGGTTGAGGCTGAAAAATTGTAAGTTCAAAGCCAGCATGGACCACACAGCCAGATCCTGTCTCAAAATGGAAACAAAAACAGGAAAATAGTCTTTGAAGATACGTTTAAGGATTTTAATGTAGAGAGATTATCCTGGGTTATATGTGTGCACTTTAGATCTAGTCATAATTCTTTTAAGAAGAGATAAGCAGAAATATTCTCCCTAAGAGCAGGTGTTGGGGACAGAGATAGAGGGGTGGGAGTGATTTGGTCCGGTAACTTCAGTAAGTGCCATAAACTAGAAGAGACAAGGAAAGGAGTCTGTCTGCAGATATGGTCCTGCTGATACCATGGAGGAGTAAATCTCTGTTGGTTTTAAGGCACAAGATTTGTGCTAATTTGTCCCAGCAGCCCTAAGAAATTAATCCACACTTAAATGTTCTGATCAGTATCTTCTTGTATGTCTTCTGCATCCAACCTGCACTCAGCTGTTGTGTGCTTGAACTGACTTCTTCATTGTTCAGAAATTCAAAGCCTGAAGATTTGTATTTAAAATTTTATTGGAAGAGAAGTGAGACCAGCAAGATCTTGACATTTATTTGCAAAAGAAGAAATTAATACCCCTGAGGCTTAGCCCTTATGAGTTTATTGCATCTGGAAGCTTGGATTTACACAGGTTTTAATGTAGCAATTCCTTTGCCATGCTACAATATTAATAAAAACCACCAAGAAAAACCTCATCTAGTAAAACCAGAAAAGCAAGTCAGGCCAGGCAGTGGTTTTGATGTCTTAATTAGATGCTAGCTCCTGGCTTGTGCTCTCTCCTTTCTCATAGGGACAGTACCTAAATGACAGTGTTCAGGGATTTCTGGATCAAACACAAAATGTCTTCTGCTCAAATCTTCCATAAAATGTAATTTTGAAACTGTAAGCTTGATTCTTACTCAAGCAGAACCCTTACTGTATTTATTGAGACTTTAGCTGAATGGGAACTGTGATATCAGGCTTTTGGGGAAAATATAGAACTGTTTTGATGTATAAGGAAGCATCAGAGAAGTATCTGGAATTTTGGTGCAATAGATTGATCCAATTAATGATCATTAATCTTTCTGATGGAAGGATATTTCTTACATCCCCCTTTGCCCCCTGTAGAGACACAAAATCTCTTTTAGACTAGTCATCTAGGAAGCTCAGTTACTTTGTAAAGCCAATTTGGAATTAGAAAGGAATAGCTGGGAAATGTCATCAATAATATTCAAACTAAGGCATGGCAGGTAATGTGCTCAGTTTCTTGTTGTTGTTCTTTACAGAAGAGGAAGTGATTTTTGTTTTTGTTGTTGTAGTTTTTGCTATTGGGGCTTTAACTCAGAGTCTTGTCCTTACTAGGCTCCACCACTTCATCCAGGCCTCCAGAAATCTTCTCCCCCGCCTGCCCCCCCCCCCACATTTTTTCTTTTTCTGGCTAGGAAACTTGATTCTCCTGATCTCTTACCTCTCAAATAGCTAGGAGCTCAGGCATGAGCCACCGGGGCCTGGCAGGAAGGAATTTTCAAATAGATTCACTTTGAGATTCATGCTTTGTAAGTATTTATATTATTTATACTACTACGCTAACATGAAATCACCGTCTCTACCCTGGCTATTCAGGTGAGTAGAGTGAGGATTTCATTTAAAAGAAACCTTTCTCCCCATTGAATTGAACTTGTATTTGACCTTCTCTTCTGATTAAGGTTAAAATCCACACTAGGCAGTTTAGCTTGAAGTCAATCCAAGTAATGAAATCCCAGTAATGAAATTCTTGGATTCTTACTAGCCTGATCCTTTTCACTCTTTCACATTTTTAGAATGTTGCAGTACCATTTATTAATTTTTATGACTAATAGCTATAACATCATTAATTACTGAAGAAATTAATGGTGGGATTGAGACAGTGTCAGAAAGATTTTCTTAGAAATTTCCCTGTGTGTCAGACACTGTACTTTTTCTTGTCTGGATCATTGCAGTTGCTCAATAAACAATTATTTGTTTCCTGAATGAATTTGTAATTGTGAAATGATTAAATACAGATTGATGTCAGGAAGGCTCAAGTAGCAATTTGGATGTTCTGAGCTTTTATGTCAACCTAATAACTAATTGTGTATGTGGTAGAGTGTGTGTGTGTGTGTGTGTGTGTGTGTGTGTGTGTGTGGTGTGCTGGGCTTGAACCCAGGGCTTTGTGCCTGCTGGGTAAGTGGTATATCCTTGTAGTAGCCTGTCATTGACCTAAATAACCTGTGTTACACAGAAGGGAATTCTTAAGCAGTCTATTCAGTGCTGTCTTAGAGAAAACAGTGGGAGCCACGTACATACTTTCATGTTTTTTGAATAGCCAAAGTAAAAAAGGAGAAATAAACAAGTGAAATTATTCCTGGTAATACATTTTTATATCCAAGTACTGAAAGTGTACTTTCACTGTGCCATCAAGATAAAGGTATTTTTACATGTGTAACTTCATAATTCTTGTGTTTTATCCTCACAGTATACCATCAGTCTCATTTCAAATGCCCAGAAGCTGCATGTGACCAGTGGCTACCATGTTGGACAGTCCCCATTTAGGCCATCTGGAGGTTCTTATTTTAAGTATTTGTTTTTATTAAGAGTTGGGAATCTCCGATTTTTTTTTTTGCCTTTTCAGTCTCCAAGTGAAACCAAAAAATTTACATGATTAAAAATTTGTCATTTAAGTAGCCAAGTGTCAGTAGCTCACGCCTGTAAATCCTAGCTATTCAGGATGCTGAGATCTGAGGATTGTGGTTCAAAGCCAGCCTGGGCAGGAAAGTCTGTAAGATTCTTGTCTTCAATTAACTACCAAAAAAGTGAAAGTGGCTCAAAGTGGTAGAGTGCTAGCCTTGAGCACAAAATCTCAGGGGCAGTGCCCAGGTCCTGAGTTTAAGTCCAGGTCTGATGCGCACACAATCATCATTTAGAGATTGAATAAAACAATATGGTAGTCTCTATATTTTAGGAGAAATGGCGAAGCTTTCATTACTCTGAGGTTCAGAATTCCTCCTATGCTATTAATTATCTTCTTAACCCTCAGCTTCTTTTCCTGATGAACAGAGGTAATATTTCTTTCAAAGGGTAGCTATGGTATTTGCAACAGTCTTAGTTCTGAAACACTGGGAGACCTAAACAACTCTTACCTAGTTCATTTGTTTTAAGGTATTGGAATCAAATTTGGAGACCCCATTAATGGTCATAGAAGAGAAATGATTAAAGATCCAGTGTAGGCCATTCCTTAGTCTTATCTAGCCCTCTGCTCTTTACTGATTTAATGCATTGTGGGAACAGGAAATTTACGATGTGAAAATAGTTTTAGCCTTTGTTTGCTTACCTTACTTTGCATGTGGGTGAAACAAATAAGAAATCACTGTAGGTCTTTAGTTCCAGGTCCTGTGACCCACCAAAGCTCACTTAGGCTTGGTCAAATACTTGTTTTCTTATTTGTAGATAATGTAAAGACATTTGGATTATAGGATTTCATCTGACATTTTCTAATAATAATCTGTGCATAATTTAAGTACCTTTCTTTACTTAAAACTAATTCTAATTAAGATAATCTTCATGATAAAGGGCCTGTGTTGAGAGGTACATTCCTGAGAATCTGTAGTTTGTTTGCTACACTTTTCATTAATAATTGAACAATATACTATCTCCCTTTAATCATTTGTGGGAAAACATTTATCCAAGGGAGGATTAGCAGTTTCAATAATACTTGACAAATCCCCCTGAAGGATAATATTGTGATTATGGAGGATGGTGTTGATCAATGCTCTTCTACTAGGATTAAATAAAATTCCTTAGTATGATTAATGTCAAACCTTTGTCCAATACATAGCTAGACTTCCCAGAAGAATTGATAACATTGTGATTGAAAACAGAACTCTGAAATGTCTTAGTCAACGAAATATAACTTTTGTTAAGCATCTTTTGTTCACGTGAAATCAGTCAATATGTAGGGTTTTTTCCTTGCTTTTCAAAGTTTCGTTAATTTTTAAACATCTCCCAAATATACAAAACTGGACTTCATAATCTGTAGATAGTACAAGAAGGGTAATTGGTTGAAATAGACTTTATGGTATAAAAGGGAAAAATTCTTAGCTTTTTAAAAGAAGTGTTGCTGTTAAAACATTTTGATGTTTAGTGATGCCAACTTAAGGCCCCTCAGAATGCAATTAATTTCTCTTTTCTTTGAATTATTGTTTGTTTAAAGCATAGATTTGGCTAACTTTTGGATAACTAATTTTTAAAGTATTTTCTTTGAGGAAATTCCTGCTGAGGACTTCTTTTGCTGTGAGGTTGAGGACATTAGACCTCTCTTTTGATCTTGTCCTTATTCTGACCCCTCATTAATGGAATTGTTTGAAAGTCTTTCTTGAGAATGCATCTGAGCCTAATTTTGAAATTTTTTTGGGTGGATATTGAACTCATAACCTGTGCCTGTTAATAAACACATGCTCTATCACTGAGCTAACACCTCCCTCCCCGCCCCCTCCTCATCTAATTTTATGCTGCATTTCCTATATATGAAATGCTTAGGAAAATAAAATTATCTCTACAGAATTTCTAGAATACATCTTTGTTCCTGTGGTATTAAGCAAGGTGGAGTGAATGGGTGCATATTTTCTGTTCTGTGGAAAAATCATTGGTAGGGTGTCTGTGAGTCAGGAAGCAGTTACAAAGCCATAAATAGCATGTCCAGGGAAACAAAAGGAGGTAGATCATTTGGGGGAAAGAGGCAGGAAAGAAAGAAGAGCTGACTGGAAAACAGGAGATTACATTTTTCTTTATGACCATATGTAATACACACAATTTTTGGTTTTCCTTAATTTTGTTTGTAAGAGATATGAGCATTTTTATTAGTAATTGTTTTTTATTTGTTTGTTTTTACTGGTTCTGGGGCTTGACCTCACGGTATGGGTTCTATCCCTGAGCTTTTGTGCTCATGGCTAATCCTCTGCTACTGGAACCACAGCTTCACTTCCAGCTTTGTTGGTTGTTAATTGGAGATAAGAGTCTCATGGAGTTTTCTTGTCTGGGCTAGCTTTGAATTGCAATCCTCGTATCTCAGCCTCCTGAGTAGCTAGGATTATAGGTGTGAGCCATTTGCTTGAGACTAGAATAACTTCCTTCATTGACGAAGCTCTGCTTATGATTTGGTAAAACATCTTTTATCACCAAAGAAGCCAAGAGGCAGGCCTAGTTAATACTTGTAAACAAAAAAATACTGTTCAACTGGTTGTTTATCTGGAACTGTTAGATTATAGTATCCTTCATGATACTGTATCTCAATGTTATTCCTAGACTGGTTTCCTTTGATCTTCTGATTCCTGTTAATAGACTGGAGATTTATAGGTTGTGTTAGATGATGATGACGATGATGATGATGATGATGAATACTGTATTGTTTTTTAAAATCATCGAGATATTTGGCTTATTCAATATATTGTCTATTCTCAATAACTGGACATCAGTCTTTATTGAACCATAAAGCTTAATATTTACTTCTCCTGAAAACACAGAAAGCCAGGACGATATGGTGGATGGATGTATTTAACACAGAATGTCTTGAAAATGAAGTATGAACCATTTACTTATTAGTTCTGAGCAGTAGAAGCATTTCAGGTGATGTTGACATTGCTCGATACTCTCAGTGGTACTCCAGAATAGGTTCTTAGATTGTGAGAGAGATGAATCTGTCTTTCTGCCAAAGTGGAGTGAGTTGCCTCCAGCTAGGCTGTAGGGATGGAGATAGAACCTTATCCTACTTTGCAGACTGTGTTCCTTAGTTGCTATTTGTTGGGAAAATTCAAGGAAAACTCTTAGTAAGTGGTTATGATTCAAGATAGCCATAATCATATCAAGTTGAATTGACATACCTACCTTTATGATTTGAGTGATCATCTGAGGGAAAGTGGAATCCGTTTTATGGAGTATTTAAGACTAGTCAAACTGAAATTTCCCTGAAAGGCTTGCTTTGGCTATATTTTTCTTTTTTGTCACAAATTGGCCAGGTGCAAATATGTAGCTAGTGCTGGTCCTAAGGCTTGAACTCAGGGCCTGGAAACTGTCCCTGAGCTTTTTGGTTCAAGCCCAGTGATTTACCACTTAAACCACAGCTCCACTTCTGGCTTTTTGGTAGTTTAGTGGACATAAGAATCTCATGGACTTTCCTGTCCAGATTGGCTTCAAACCATGATCCTCAGATCTCAGCATCTTGAGTAGCTAGGATTACAGGCAAGAGCCACCAGCACTGGGCAAGGTGCCTATATTTTTAAGCATTGGTCATACAAATGTTGGATATTTTATAAATATTATATGTAGTACTATATTGTAAAGATTTTATAGTTATAGTTGCAGGCAGCAAAATCATACAAACTCCATAATTTACTAGGTTTTCCTGGACCCATAAAAGAACTGCCACAAGCCTAGTACTGCCTTCAAGAAAATCCTAGTTTCTGAAAGGTGAATCTTTGTGGTGTAATTCTCTTGTCATCTGGTATAGATGGTCTAGGTTCCTGAAATAGAAATTCTGTAACAGGGGCACTGGCTTAATTTTGATTAATATTTGGTGGTATATAATTTGATTTTAAAAAGACCTTGGTGAAGTAAGTCTGTACAAGTACCTAGGATAACATTCTGGTTTTACCCTCATTCTGCCCTTTCAAAAAAAAAAGGCTGTGAAGTTTGAGGGCTGTTGGCTCATGTTGGAAAATAATTGAGCGGGCATTAACTGCTTTCTAATACTGAAGCTTTTATTCCACAGGTCATTTGGGTTCTTCATTGCCTAGTGGGTCCAGGAATGTCTGAGGTCTTCTAATTCTGCATATGGTGGCTACCGAATATTAAAAACATATGCCTGCAAATATTTTAAAATGCTGCAGTGTAGGCTCCTCGTTTGTCATGATAAAACTGGGTACGCAGCCCTGTGAGGGTCCCTCATTAATTATGGGCTTTGACATTTCTAGAACTAACCGGGGAAGGTGCAATTGGCTGTGAATCACTTTGTGCCTGCATTGAAATGGCAGCTTCTATTTTATGGCACTGAAGATTAAGTCCAACAGGGTAGTGGCTATTCTCAGCATCGTTATTTTTCTTCTTCTTCTTCTTTCTTCTATCAGCTTGCTGATACAGCAGTTGTATCATAAAAATGGACCTCTGCACCTCTTTAAAGTGCTTTAAATTTAGACAAATTTATGTTTTATCAAAAGGTTAATTCTGACAAATTATTGTGAATTATTTCTGGAAGGTCTGCTACAGTGTAGTTGAATGAAGTCTGTACGATGCAGTGCTGGATGTATGTTAGGAAAGTGTACTGTATTTTCTGTAAACGAGGGATGCTCAGCAAAACACAGTGGGACCACATCTTAGCTCTAGAGTGCAGATGAAGGTGGTGCACACCGGGTAATGCTAGACTGTGTTATTCCTCATGCGGCAATCTCCTGTCTAGTGTCATCCATGTTTTGTTTTCTGTCTTTATGTCACCTCTTTTGTCCATTGTCTTTATGGTACCCCTTCCCTGCTTTTCATTTCCTCTTCTTTTTGGGGGGTGGTGGTGTGGGAAGGTAAATTATACTCCATTCATTTATCTTCTAGATAGAAGTGTTCTTTGTGTTGCCATGACAGGCATTTCTCATACCTATTGTTCTAAAAGTAAGAGGACTTTTTCATTTTTGGGTTCCTGAATTATGCCACATACAGAAAGAGGGAGGAGCAAAAGTAGAGAGGGAGGGAGAGAGAGGAAGGGAAGGGGAGAGGAGAGAGAAGGGGGGGACTCTGGGGGGACAAGGGAGGAGCAGAGATGGGGAAGAGGTAGGGAGAGAGGGATATAAATTTGCTCTTTAAAACATGCAACACTGCTGGGTGCCAATGGCTCAAGCCTGTAATCCTAGCTACTCAGGAAGCTGAGATCTGAGAACCATGGTTCAAAGCCAACTTGGGCAGGAAAGTCTGTGAGACTCTTTTTTTTTATTGTGAAAATACTGTACAGAGGGGTTACAATTACATGGGCAAGATAATGAGTACATTTCTTATCAAGCCTTGTAGCATGTGAGACTCTTATCTCCAATTAACCACCAGAAGACCGGGAGTGGCACTAATGGTAGAGCACTGGAAGTGGCTCAAGTGGTAGAGCACTGGCCTTGAGCTGAAGAGCTCAGGGACAGTGCCCAGACCCAGAGTTCAAGCCCCATGACTGACAAGAACAAAACAAAACAAAACAAAAACATGCAACACACACACAAACACACACACACACTTACACATTAAACATATGGAGTATACACACATTGAGTACAACCCTGCAGGAGATGAAACATATAACCAAGCCCCACCAATGCAGCTGTGCCACAGAGACCATGCACAGGACAGTAATTCACACATTGGTGTACGAACACCTCTTCACTTTCCACAGTGAATGGTGTGGAAGTTTGCTACAGCTGCTATTAACAGCTGCTATTATTGGTGGACCCAATAACAGGAATGCATTTTCTCACAGTTCTGGGCTGAAGTTAAAAGTTCCTTCTGAGGGCTATGATGGAAGGTTCTCTTGTTTATCTCTCTCCTTAGCTGGTCAATAGCTGCTTTTTCTATATTCTCAGTGTCTTTTCTCTATCTGAGTTTCTGTCCCAATTTCTTCCACTCTCTAAGGAAGCTGCCATATTGGATTATGGCTTACTTTTGACTTGTCTCATTGAAAACTTTCTGTGGGATGGGGGCATGGCTCAAGTGATAGAGTACCTGCCTACAAAGTATAAGGCTTTACTTCAAATTCTAATATCAACAAGAAAAAATACAAATACAAATATAAGGACTTTCTGAATTTTGTCAATTACAATTATGTTGACTAAAACTTCAGCGTATGATTTTTTGACTTCAATACTTATTTATTTACTGAAAATTGAACCCTGGGCCTTGCACAAGCTCTATTACTCAAACTAGACCAGCATCTACTTACTGGGCCAAAGTTTAGCTCCTAACAAATGGAGGTCACATCTATTTTCACATATCCTTCAACTGTTCAAATACTCAAGAAGCTAGAATTTTCACTTTTTTTTTTTTTTGGTGCTGGTCCTTAGGCTTGACCTCAGGGTGAGCCACAGCTCTACTTCTGACTTTTCTGGTGGCTAATTGGAGGTAAAAGTCACACAGATTTTTTTTTTCTGTCTGGGCTGGCTTTGAACCTCTGTCCTCAGATTGCAGCCTCCTGAGTAGCTAGGATTACAGGCGTAAGCCACTGGTGCCTGGCTCAGTTAAAAATTTTTAACCAGTTTCTTGAATGAGTAGTGGAATATCATTGTGATTGTATTTTCTATTTTCACAGAGACAAGTGAGTTTGACTATATTCTCATCTGATTTTGCCGTTTAGATAAAAGGATATGTGAAGCTGTTTAATCATGGCATTCACCCAATCTTTGATATTCCCCAAACTCTTCTAAGTGTGCAGCACATGAAGAATGAGCTGATTTTCCTAAAATTTAATGCTAAGAAGACTGTGTTTGCTTTAGGGAGGCTACGTTTATACTTACTAGTAGAATCCTTGTTCACTGGTGGCTGAATTTAGATGATTAACTAATGGTCATTATATTTATAGGCAGCATCTTTTCTACAACATTGAATGATTTTTCTGTCTGAAAATATTCATTCATCTAGTTCATTGTTAAGTTTTACTTGTTATTTTATTAGTGAGACAGGATCTTGTTATATAGCCTACACTGGCCTCAAAATTGCTCCATGCCCAATATTGGTCTTGAACTCTCATCTTTTTGCTTCTGTGTCCCAGGTGCTGGGAATACAGATATATACCCCCATGCTTGATGTCAAGTCCTTAATCTTTGCCAGGTAATAGGATAAAAAGTGGAGCTAGAATGTGCATAAGACATCTTTAACCTTAAGGCCTTAGGTATTCTAGAAAAGACCAGATCAAAGAACTGTCTTTTTACCTATGATTTAAGCATAGGTCTGTTACCATATCTCTATATTCCTGTAGGGCGGTATGCAAGAACATCCAGGCTAATGAAATAATATGATTTGTCATATCCAATAGCCATGTTGAAGCTTCAGTCATGCATTATGCTACTAACAGTGATTTAGCAGTTATATTTGTTCTGAATCACTTGGAAAATATTTTTCACTAGTTTTGTGAAGGCTAAAATCACAACCATTCTTTGGTATCCCTGGAGGACTGGTTCTAGTATCACCATCATACCAAAATCCATGGATGTTCACATCTCTTTAGGAAATGGAGTAGTGTTTGCATATAACCTATGCCTACTCTTAAGCCTTTAGGTTACTTAGGATATCAAGCTATGACATTGAAACAGTGTACTGTTTAGAGCATAGTGTTAAGAAAAGTGTGTGCATATTTAGGGTGAATCATTTAAAAATGATATTTCTGGCCCAAAGTTTGGTTGAATCTGTAGATGTAGAGCTTGTACCACCTGCCTAACCCTGTTGGCATTCTTTTTTTTTTGTATCTCTTTTTTATTTTATTTTATTTTATTTGTGAAGATACTGTACAGAGGGCCTGTTGGCATTCTTGTTAGTCTCTGGATCATAATCTGTGGTATGAGTTCATGGCTTGAGAATTCTGTCATCATTATCTTTGTCGAGTCATGTTTTGGGCACAGGTCTTAAATATGTGAACCATCATAACAAGGGAAACTTGTCCTGACTGGCACGGAGTGGTTTTTAAACTAATATTCTGTTATCTAACCTTTCTAGTGGACTCCATTCATCATGCTTCTTACCTACCTGTCAGAGCTGCTTGCATTTAACTGTGTTGTGGTCACATCTGCCTGGGTGCTCAGGTATCACTTTGTACTCCCCTGTAGGATGGAACCATCAGCACTTCTGCAATTGTTTGCTTTCTTGTCCATGTGGTAGATTAGGTTGTCATCAGCTTGAAATCCTTGGCATCTAGCCTAATTCCCAGCACATTAACTGTTGTGGTTAGTAAATGCCTCTTCAATAAATGAGAATAGACACATAATATTGGAGCCTAAATACATACTTATCCTTTTTTTCATGTGTTATTATGGACATGAAGAAATATATAGAGTGCTTGGCGTAGAGATAGATGCTGGGTCTGGGTCACTGTGCCCCCAAACCGAATGGCAATGGCTACAACAGGCTTAAAGCCTGGAGCTGAGGATAATGAAGGAGTCACAGGTAGCAGTGTTCAGTTACAAATTGAGATTGATGCTTTGAAGTAAAGGATCATGTGACGCCAAAGCCTGACCCCAATTTTGGGAGTTGGAGAGGCTTTGCTAAAGAAAGGGACATTTGAGATGAGATCTGAAGAATACATAAAGAATTAACCAGAGGTAGGGCGGTAAGAGATGGACAAAGCATTGGCTTCTGCCCTAGTAAATGGCGAGGAAGGAGGGAATATGGTTGGGGGAGAAGGGGTGGCAGGAGGACTGAGGTTTCCAGAAAAAAAACCTGCTAGACAGGCCAGAGTCATACGATTCCCAGCCAAGCAGCCCTCACTGAAGGCATTGTGCTTCATCTTAATGGGTTGTTTGGGGAGTTTTCTCATGGGTGCTTTAGGTCAGATGTGTTTTTCCTAAGGATTCCCTTGTGCTAGGAACTAAGTCTTTCTTCTGCAAATGTAAATGAAAACACACAAATATTTATTCTCACTGTTCTATATAATTGGTGTGTCATGGCAACTAAATAGCATATGAAGAGAAGTTTCTCTATAGCAATTTTCCAGTTGACCCATGGGAATGAGCCATGAGATGCCACCATTTTGCAATCTTTCATGAATGAAGCTTCCAGGCAGTGATTATCAGTAGGTGTCCATTTTCAAAAGAGAGACAAACAGCCTAGAATCCTGGAAGTAAATGATATCATCATGTGGTAGACATATCAGAAGCATGAAATCTGACCCAGCTTCTAGATCTGGCTAGCATAATCAGGAAATGTGAGGTCAGAGAAGTATGCTACCCATATCCCAGAGATGAGTGCAGTAAAATCCCTGGAAAATCAAGGCAAACATAAAAAATTTCAACGACGTGACACAATAGGCATAGAGGGCAATGTATAGAGTAAAACCTATGGATTGAAAAAGATTTGCGTAAGTTTAGAGGTCGCATTTGGCCATATTAATCTAAGATCATTATGCTCAATTATGATCATTTGAACTATGACTGAATCTTTGATGACATTAAGGGATTATTGTGTGTGTGATAAACATTCTTAAGCATGATAAGCATTATTTTGAATATGTTTAAATAGTAAAAATGTTCCTGTCTTACAGAAACCCACTAAAAGAGTTATGCATAGAATGATGAAATATCGTGTTTGTTTCCAAGTGGGTGAATGTCGGAGTTTAATGACGAATCCATGGAAGTTCATTTTTCTTTCTACTTTTGTCTGTGATAGATATTTTGCATATAAAAGTTTTTGAAATTATAGGAAAAAGAAGCTACCACTTGGGATTTGAGTTTTCAGTCTCAATCCCAACATCTTAGCATATTTCAGTAGAAATTTTATCAACTGATCATATTTTAAAGTATTAATATCTCAGCATATTTCAGTTGAAATCTTATCAGCTGGTCACATTTCAACATATTAATATACTCAAGTAGATATAGGTTATATCTCCCTTAGAATACCTTTTTGCCTATACTGTGTCTTATATCCAGGCCCTGGATGCCATCCTTAGTTTTTGTGTTCAAGACTGGCTGTCTACCAGTTGAGGCACAGCTCTACTTCTGGGTTTTGGTGGTTAATTAGAGACTCGAATTTCATGGACTTGATTGTGGGGCTGGCTTCAAACCATAACTTTCATATCTCATCCTCCTGACTAAGATGAAAGGCACATGCTATTGGCACCTACTTTTATTTCTTTGTAATAGCCATTAGACTAACTTTTAAAAAGTCAACACATGATAATTGTGGAAATCTTGAATATCTAGGAGAAATTCAATAAAACAACAGTCCTGATAATTCACTATGGAGAAAGCTATACTTAGTATTTTGGGGTCACCAGTCTCAATAGGGAATATGCATATTAAAATATAATCTTAAACATAAATTTATGTAAACTTCCTTCTTTTTTATGAACTTCCTTCTTTAATGGGCCTTTGTGACACCTTTGCCAAGCATATTAGGAGTTCTTTTTTTTTTTTGGGTCCAGTTGTGGGGCCTGAACTCTGGGCCTGGGCGCTGTCTCTCAGCTCTTCAGCTCAAGGCTAGCACTCTACCACTTGAGCCACAGCGCCACTTCCGGCTTTTTTCTTTTTGCTTATGCGGTGCTGAGGAATCGAACCCAGGGCCTCAGGCATGCAAGGCAAGTGCTCTACCACTGAGCCACCTTCCCAGCCCCTAGGAGTTCTTTAATGATGCAAATTTGAATGTCTGTTTAGTGTTACATCATGAAGACATCTATAGCAAATTTATTTAATCAATTCCTTTTTATTAACACATTAAGTTTTTCAAAACATTTTTCCCTGTGGGGTACATGATAATTCTAATGACTAGTCTAATGGATGTATCTTTTGTATATCCTGATTATTTCCATAGGAAGGATACATGAAGTTAAACTGCTGAACCAGAGAGCATGTGTGTGTGTGTGTGTGTGTGCGTGCGTGTGTGTGCGTGCGTGCGCGTGTGTGTGTGCGTGTGTGTGTGTGTGCGTGCGCGCGCGTGTGCGCGCGCTGCTCCTGGGATGTGAACTCAGAGAGTGAGTGAGCTCTGTCCCTGAGCTTCTTTGCACATGTCTGGAGCTCTACCACTTGAGCCACAGATCTACTTCTAACTTTTCTGGTAGTTAATTGGAGATAAGAGTCTCACATGCCTTCCTGCTTGGGCTGACTTTGAATTAGAGTCCTCAGATCTCTGCTGTTTTAGTAGCTAGGATCACAGGCACGAACCATTGGTGCCCCTGTGAGCATTTTTTTAAAGTACAATTTTATAGCCTTTTGAAGTGTTGACCCTGAATTGCACTCCCATAGGTTGAATAAGACCATGTGTGTGTATTCTGTGACTATACCAACTTTGAAGATTATCCATAAACATTTTTTGACTAGTTTATTGATGAAAAATAGTCTGAAATGGTTCTAATTCACATTTTTTTATTGCCTTGAAGTTTGAACATTTTTCCTTTTCAGTTACTAGTCTTTCCTATGTCTCATACTTCCCTCCCCCCATTTGTACATGGTTTTAATTTAATTTAATTTTATTGACAGTACTGGGGTTTGAACGCAGGGCCATATGCTTGTCAGACAGCTACTCTACCATTTCATCCCTACTCTTAACCTTCAGGCTTATTATTCTTAATTATAGATAGTCTTTTATCTACTAATGGCTATATCAGTATGTGAGTCTTGCTGTCAAAGTTTATCTTACATGTTTTCAAATTAAGTATATGGAAATGTCTGATATGGATTTGTTCTTATTTTATACGTTAAGATCATTTGTCCATTTGTTCATAGATTCTGAGCTCTTTTCTATTTCAAATCACTGCATTTGTCTTTTATTTTTTCTATTGTTTCACTTATTTTTCGTTTCATTCTCATAGATCTCATTTTGCTATGTTGTTTAGAGTAGGGATCTAACATTATTTTGCTAGTGAGGACCAGTTATCCCACAAACTGAGCAATTTTTTCCTATCTGATTTGAATTCCTACTTTTCATTTATAAATATGTTTTATGCATAGTTTTCCTATACTATTTCAGTGACTTGTGATCTAATTTCACACTAGACTTAAACATGAAAAATCCATAAATTGTTTTAGTGTATAATGTTAGTATATTTTTTTAAAACTTTAATTCTATTAAAGAGAATTTCTTGACATTTTCCCCCTTCCAGGCTGCCAAATTTCTTTATTAATCTCACTCTTGTTAAAGGTTCATCAAGAATTTTCTTTGGGATGTCCAGTGATATAGCACCAGATTTTTAATATTTACATTGTTTATTTTTCTCATCTAGTAACAATTATGCTACCCTTTAATGGTATCTTTTGTTTTCCAGACAAAGTCCTATGTAGGTCCTGTGTCCATCTTGCTAATTTCTAGAAATACAAAGTTTGATGATGTTATTGTGAATGGGATTACAGAAATGTAAAAAGTTTTCTTGAAATACAATCTATACAACTTTTTGGGCATGATTTAAAAGCTTACTTAAGTACATGTACAATGCACACAAGCTACTTTATTATCACTTCTACTTTTCTTCTTTTTTAATGGTGATTCTGATCACTTATTATTGAATTTTTTAAGATAGATGATTATAAGGATGATTACATAATGAGATCTCTGAATAGACACATAGGCACATAAACTTGAGTGATTCTTTGTCATTAATGGCTGAATGATCTTAGGCAAATCACTTCTTTTCTATGGACTTCAGTTTTCTTTAAGATTCTTTTCAACCCTGTATCTCTGAATATATAATCAGCCTGTGAAATATTTGAGCCTCCTAATTTGCATTCTAGAGACAGCACAATCTGAATTTAAATGATATCATAGTAAATGAACTGTTACACAAGTGAATATTTGGGAAAAAAAGTGCATTTCCTTTTCTATTTACCTGCTATTGACTTAGCTTGGCATTTTAATTGTTGAGAATATTGATTTTATGTCCTAAGTCTATCGGGTATGTTTAAGAATAAAGCATGACTTCATTCTCGGAAGATATGTCACCCTTCTATTTTAGATGTTAGTTTCAGCACTTCTGAGGAGAACACATTTATATTTTCAGGTGTATTTTGCTAACAAATGACTCATCTTTAGTATTTTGAACCTGGTAGCGTTTTCAAGCAGGCTGCTTCCTTCCTACTGATATAAGTAAAGAGTTCACTTAAATCTGAAATGAAATCTGAAACATGATTTGAAACCTAAGATGCTTATTGATTATGGGAAAGAATGGAAAATTAATGGCTTTGGGAATCTAAGCCACAGTCCAATTGAAGAGAGACTGTACTCAGGGAAGGGTGTTTAGGATTACCAACTTCTCTTAGCTGTTTCTCATTTATCCCACCAAATATCTAACAACACTGTTCTCAGAAGTAACTGAACTAGCAGGAATAGCTCATGAAGTCATTTTCTATTTACATGGTCTGCACTTTTTAGAATAAATACTCTTTAACTAGGACGATATTAATGTATGTCTCTGACAGCAAGTGCATTGAGAAGGCAGCCTTTGCAAAACACTTTTGTCACCCATCCAAGTATGGGTCTTTTATGACAGATTGTTGTGTGTCTGAAGGAGCTATTGTGTCAACAATGAGCATCATAATGAGTCTCAGAATCTGACTCAATGGAACAAATGCATTTTAATGGCTAGCCTTTTACTTTAAAAGGATGTACCAAAATAGAGCAGGAGTCTGAAAGCAGGGCATTATTTTATAATGAAAGACTAATATATGGGTAGTTCCAGCTAAAGTGAGAGTGTGACTGGGAAGGAAAATTGACTTAGTGTGGATAAAATCACTCTCATCAGCAAACCATAAATGCTCTAGTAGAGTTCTCCCAAGTAGTACAGACAGGAAAATTGAAAGGGCAGACATGTTTGGATGAGCTTTCCTGAGAAGCAGTACTATGTTGGGCAAATGACTCACTTCTTGTGGTACTCAAAGCATCTCTAGCAATGGGTGGGTGATGATGGCTCATGCCTGTAACCCTAAAGTCTCAAGAAGCTGAGATCTGAGCATCGTGGTTTGAAAAACCAGGCTGGGCAGGAAAGTTTATGAGTCTCTTCTCTCCAATTAAGCAAACATACACACACAGACACACACAGACACAGACAGACACAGACAGACACAGACAGACAGACAGACAGACAGACAGACAGACACACACACACACACACACACACACACCCGGAAGCGGAGCTGTGGCTCAAATGGTTGTGTGCTAGCCCTGAGCATGAAAGTTCAGGGACAGTGTCCACGCTTTGAGTTCAAGCCCCAGGACTGGCATTAAAAAACAAACAAAACAAATTTTTCTGGTCTTGCAGGTTCCCATTTTTATTTGATTTACTAAAATACCCATTTCTTTCAGTGTTTAAATTTTATCTTTTTAAGTGTAGTGTAATATTGAGGGGCAAAGAGTAAGTTTAGAGACTAAGATACATTTCTACCATGTTTTAGATAATATACACACCTCACAATACATCTGGAGTAACCTTTTAAAATTGGTTATCATTAAGCAGTTGTACAAAGGGGACTATATATTGTTTGTATAATTTGTAGAAGAACTTGTGATTTGTGACAACACAATGCATATTTTTCTGAATCTATGTCATTTCTGTTTACTAAGCTATCACAAGGTGTTAGAAACCCTGTGTCTTCACACTTTCTATACTAAAAAATTAGGCATGTGGCATCAACCGTGCTGTGAGCATCCATATAGTTTTTTTCCTTGGCATTATATTTACTAGCTAAAAACAGCAATAGCTGTTCTATCAAAGACCTCTTGGGAGGCTTAGACCCCTTTGGCAAGAGGAGTAGAGAAAGTCATAGAAGGATGTGAGGACTGGACCGTCACATAAAATATTTTATGTTCTGGACAGGCTTTCCTGTTGACCCTAAATCACCATTTATATCCTTTGCCATGTCTCTTTTCATGCTCCCGTGGCTGCAGAGCTGTTTCACATTTCTTAAGTACATTGCTTATTTTCTAAATGCATGGGGCAGTTTTCATTTTCTTTCCCCCAGATGTCTTCTTTTGGCTACTGGCAACTTTACATAGGCTGGGAATACCTTTTTGGGAATATTGTGTGATTTGTAGTTTTTTGGGGTGGAAGTCTGGGAAAAGATTGAAGAACTGCAAGAATTGGAATAAACCCTCCAAGTTGAACACAGCCAAGAGAGGTGGGTAAATTGTACATGGATCATCTCCCCAGTGGCTTCTTCAACAGAACAAATACATGGAAAGACATACTTTCGACTTTAAAGGGGTGCATCAAAATAGAGCAGGAGTCTGAAAGCAGGGCACCATCCCTGGAAGATGCCTTTACCTTGAAATGCAATCCTCCTGTGTGTTTCTTGGCACAAAGCATTGGCATGCTTAACTGATTAATATGGAACAGAAACTCCATGAACTGGAGATGAAGGCTGATGAAACTAAATGCTCACTTGCCAGCCTCGGAGGCTGAAGGGTATAATCTGTCCTTAAGAAAGTCATATGGAACTGTGACTTTGGTGCCAGGGTAAAGATGGATGCCCTCAGAGCCATGCTGGACCATGGCCTGTGCACCTCTGTATTATCTGTGAAAGTGTGCTTTCCCCCGATGCACAGATGACCCAGGCCAAATGAATCAAGCAGATCCCCAGTGCTTGTGGAATGAAAGGGAAGAAAGAACTGTCTCCTTTCCATTCTAAATGCTTGAACTCTTTGTGCTTCTGTGTTCTGTTATCTCCCCTGAAAAGACTCATGGAATGTACAAGACACCACAAAGAAGACATTCTTGTCAGTTGGCACAAGAGAAAAGAGGAGAGAGGCTAACCAAGAGATGGGGAGAGCCAGTCATTTGGTCTGAGTGAAGTTTCGGGGATGGCCAGGTGGACAGGAGAAAGGCATGCCTGCTCGCAGTGTGGAGTTGTCCTGGCAGGTTCTGTGTCTCTCCGTGCAAAGCCCCAGAAGTAAGCTGCTCCTTACAGAATCCTAGACTCATCCAGCTAACTGAAAGATTCTTTTGTTCATTGGCAAATTGCACATTCCTGAGACTAATTTGGAGAAGGCAGATTTGTGAGTGATAGAGGGGTCCTTTTGGGGAAAGGGATCTTTGTTGAGAATGGACTAGGGCAAGGGTGAAGAGGTGAGGTGAGGCAGATGTCAGTTTGTGTATTCCATCATCCCATTATCCCATTATCTCAGAACTCTGACCTACACAAGGCACTTCGTGTCTAGATGTTGAAGGAATACTTGATGACAGTCTTGGGGAGTGTTATTTGCTACATGTGTTGTCTTTGAAGGGGTGTCAATGGAGTCTTAAAATTTTCTGCATTTTTCTGGAACGCCTCCCCCAAAGTGACAATTGAGTTTGCAGAGTGAAGCTTAACCATCAGAAAAGAGTCTGTCTTTTTTTGAAAATGTCCCTGAGTCTGTGTTCACAGATGGTGTTTTCCTTTGTATTTAAGAAAATGTCAATGTGCCCTTGGGAGCTACTGGGCTAGAACTCTAGCAGCATGGGCCATAGCCCAGCACTGCCCGGAGTTGAGGTTAGACAGAGCCAGGAGAGGGCTGTGGTCCTACTCACTCACTTCTGGCCAGTAATTGGCACCATAAACCAGTTATAGTATTAAAATATCATAGCCCATAATATTATTCACTAAGTGTGGCTGCACTGACTTCGGCATCACCTAACTTGAACCCTCTTCCCAAGGCATTGTATACCCACAGTGTGACCATGAGGATCAAAGGGGAGGGGGTAGGGATGATCCAGTATGGTTGTATCCCAAGGAAGCACTCATTCAGGAAGACAAGTGGACACACCTGTTGTACCTTCTATTGTCTTACCTTTCCAGTTGTTCCAGATAATAAATTCTCACAACAATAGCTATCTGAGGCCATTACTGGCACATTATGGAAAAATTCAGGATGAGACTTTTAGACAATATGTATTCACAATTCAGCCATTATGAAGTTTTCTCTCAAAAATCTTAATCCATGGATACATTATGGGGTTTAAACTCTGGGACAAACACGCCAGTCATGTGTTAGGATTTCTGCTGGGTTAAGGGACCAAGCAGTCCGGTTCTTCCTTGAGGGTGTATGCAGTATTCATTTACTCTTCTCACAGTGAAGTGAACTCATGGTAAGAAATACATTTATGTCTATGTGCTGGTGGCTCACACCTGTAATCCTATCTACTCAGGAAGTAAGATCTGGAGGATTACTGTTCATAGCCAGCTCCTACAGAAAAGTATTTGAGACTTCATCTCCAAATAGCTAATAACAATCTGGACTGGAAGCATGATTCAAGTGGTAGAGTACCAACCATGAGCAAGTAAGCACAGTCAACACAGGAACTATTAACTGGCAAAAAAGAAATAAAAAGAACTATGGATGACATTATTATTATTTGCCAGGCTGTGTGCAAGATACCTAAAATTCTTTATAGTTTATATATTTTATATATACTTCATATAATACTTTATATTCTTTATATTACTTTATAGTTAGTACTCAGAAAAAAAACTCTGAGAAGTTTTGTAAATGTAACACTCAGCCTTGAGATTTTTTTATAGTACAAATAAAATTACTTCTGGCCAGTTCCCAGGCCCCTTGGATTTTCTTTTTTTTCTTTTTTTGCCCATCTTGGGGCTTGAACTCTGGGCTTGAGCTTTCTCCCTCAGCTCTTCAGCTCAAGGCTAGCGCTCTACCACTTGAGCTACAGCGCCACTTCTGGTTTTCTGGTGGTTTATTGGAGATGAGTTTCACGGACTTTCCTGCCCGGGCTGGCTTTGAACCGTGATCCTCAGATCTCAGGATTACAGGTGTGAGCCCCCTTGGATTTTCTTATAGTACAGCATGCCATACTCTAGGTGAAAAGAAGACAAGAAATAATGGACTAAAAAAAAATCTTTAAAGTTTGGTTTGTCACATGTCCCATTTTGTGCTACTTCCTTCAATGGGGGGATAGATAATTTAATGGCTCATAATATTATCTTATATAGATTGCTGGACATTTTTTTTGAGTCACTGCCCCCAAATAAGACATTCTTGTATAGATACAAATGATTTGGCCTGGTTTTCACTGTATTTGATGTGGGTGCCCTGCATCTTGTACATACATTTTTCTAATTTGGGGAAGGGAAAGGAAATAACAAAATGCTGAATTAAGGATACAGGTTGACCCATTGTAACAATGAGATATACAAGACACTATGTTAAAAATGAACTTTACAACTTGGGCAGGGAAGGGAGGAGTTGGGGAGGTGGGGAGAGAAGGGATGGTAGGGGATAAACAAAGGAGGAGGTAATAATGCTTAATAGGAAATGTACTCATTACCTTACTCATGTGACTATAACCCCTCTGTACACCATTTTTACAATAAAAAACATAAAGAAACAAAAACAAAAAACAAACAAAAAACCAAATAGTATTTATCTTGAATGGAAAGCAATTTTTAGAAGGTGAATCTAAATTTTCCTTAAATCATTAGAAACATAGAAATAATTTTCAATATTCATATCTTCTAAATGTGGTGCTTTTCCTTCTAAGACTTCAGTTTGGTTTTATCTCAATGTATTATATTTGTCTAAAATAGGTTTGGGCACAAATACCTGTTAGTTTGGTAAATTATATGCTTTGACCAACTAATAAAATAGCAAAAATCACTAGTGGAAACACATACTGAGAGTATCCACATACTGAGATTTCCTCCACTCTACAAGATTTTCCTCTTTCTTTTTTGTGAAATATTCACACACACACACACACACACACACACACACACACACACACACACACACACATTTCATGCTGATCCTAGAGCATGCAGGGTCTGGGCACTGGTCCTGAGCTTTTTTGTTACCCTTTGAGCCACAGTTCCATATATGAATATTTTAAAATGTTTTAAATTGAAGATTAGAGTCTCACAGACTTTCCTGCCTGGCTTGGCTTTGAACCTTGATCTTAAGATCTTAGCCTCCTGAGTAACTGGGATTATAGGTATGAGCCACTGGCACTTGGCTACAAGAAAAGCCAAAATAATTTATTGTGTTAAGAACACATAGCCTGAGATCTACATTCCTGGAAAGTACTATGCAAATACTGTTAATACTGTGTGCTATCCTAGATCTCTAGAATTTATTCTTGTTTGAACCCAATTATTACTAACTCTTCATTTTCTCCTCTTATATTTCTGCTTAGCATACAGTCTTCATGGTTTGTTTATGTTATTAAATATCACAAACTAGCTTTCTTTTTAAACGTTGAATAGTAAACGTTCCAGCATGTGTATGCACACATGTACGTGTGTGTGTGTGTGTGTACTACATACTGCTTTTAGTTACCTGTAAATACACATTTAAATTATTTCCACTTATTGGCTCTAGTGAAGAGTACTGCAACAACCACAACGGGGCTCGTACCTCCTTGAGACCCCAAGTTCAGTGATTTGGGGTAAAGCCCCAGTAGGTAGATTACTGGCTTATATGGCAGTTCTAGGTTTATGCTTTGGAGGATCTCTGTACTTCCCATAATGGCTGCACCATGTTGCTCATTTGCTGCCTCCCTCAGAGTGTGTGCAGTTGGCTCCGGCCTGGGGCTTCTGCAAATGCTCCCTCACCCACTCTAGTCTTTTGTGTTTTGGATAATAGCAGGCTGCACAGGTGGGAAGTGATATCTCATTGTGGTTTGAGATATCACTCCGTGACTAATAACATGAAACCAAAAAGCTTTTGTAGAGTGAAAGAAAGAATCTACAGAATGGAAAAGACAATCTTACGGCTTTTTGTAGAGAACATTGTAACCTGTGTATCTGATAAGGTATTATTCTCCAAAAGATTTAAAGAGCACCCACAACTCAATGGTGAATAAAACATAACAACAACAACAACAAAAAGCCCTTATTGCCTGATTTAAAAATGGGCAGTGGGCTTGAGTGGGCATTTGTTTTTAAGGAAAGTAAACGGACGGAAAGAAGGTATAGGAAAAGAATTAATGGATTCTCTACAAGTATCTTTAAATTATCGATCTATGTAGTCTCTGGTTCTTTTTATTTTAGGATTCTTTTTTCCTTTTTTTTCTGGAGCTCAGACTACAGTCTTCCTACTATTTGCTTTCCATATAGCTGGGATTATAGGCATGATGATGGTCTTGTTCGCTTTTTGCCTGGGCTAGCCTCGAACTGGGAGCCTAACTTCTGATCCATTAATTCCTATTCTTTCCTTGTATTCACAGAACAGGATGATTCTTCATTCCTAATCAAGTTACACATAATTGTGTACATTTAATATCTGTTACTCCATTAAAAACATACATTTGAGTTGGGTACTAGTAGCTCACACTTGTAATCCTACCTACTCAAAAGGCCGAGATCTGAGGGTTGCAGTTAAAAGCCAGCCTAAGTAGGGAAGTCCCTGAGACTCTTACCTTAAATTAACCACCAAAAAAAAAAAAAAGAAGAAAGAAAATAAGAAAAGAAAGGTGTAAGTGCAGGTATGGCCCACATGGTAGAGTGATAACCTTGAGCAAAAAAAGCTCAGGGAGAGCACACAGGCCCTGAGTTCGAACCTCAGGACCAGCCCTAAAAACAAAACAAAAATATGCCATTTGATTAAAAATTTTAAAATTGTGACTGTAGTATATGATTGGAAGTCAAAAGGAAATTGCTTTGCTCACACACAATTGGAAGATAAATAATTGAGAGTCTGTGTCTAGTATTCTGAACAGAACAGACCCAGCATATATGCTGTACAGCGTAGCTGGGATGTACTGGAGAATGCAGAGCTCCTTATGCTTGAAAGACTGTGAAGGGTTCTTTTTGAGGACTGCCCCACATAACTCCTCGATCTCTTGCTTTATCTAGGGACTGATCCTCAGAACGCTGCCATCTGCAACGGGTGGCAACCAAATCTCAGTCTTAAAGAATTCATCTGTTCATTTCCTTTCTCCTTCTGACTTGATGACACCATTGTGGCTACTTCTCCTCCCTCTTCAATCAATAACATCTCATTTCCCATTATTATGTCTTAAGTATATTGCAATGGTTGCAAGCTGTTGCATTTTCATTTTGGAATATGTGATGACTGGAAAAAAAAATCTGTCAGGAACCAGGCACAGGAGTTTAAGTCGTGCAAAGATGGTTCCCTTTCCAGGTGAATTAGTGCTTACATAGAAGACCAGCTCTACTTGCCTACTTTCTGAGCACTAGCTTACCCAGCTTTGCCTCCTTTCAGAGTTAAGGACTCTGGAGCTTGGGACTTAGAGCTTTGAGGTTCTGTCTCCTGTCTACTCTATCTTAAAAGCTTTATGCTTGAGAGATGATCAGGGAACTTTGAAAAGCATTCAATGTGATTTCTATGTGGGTATCAAGAAAGAAAGATTTGGCCTTTGGGCATGGTAGTACACATTTGTAATCTTAGCCCTTGGAAGGACGAAGCTGGAGCAGACCTTGGGCTAGCTTGGAAGACATTAAGATCTTCGGTTTCAAAAATAAACAAAACAAGAAGAAGGGGGAGGAGAAGGAAAGAAAAAAGAAGAAATTCACTATTAGTAAAAATCACCCAAAATTAATTTCTTTTTCCTTTCCTTTCCTTTCCTTTCCTTTCCTTTCCTTTCCTTTCCTTTCCTTTCCTTTCCTTTCCTTTCCTTTCCTTTCCTTTCCTTTCCTTCCCTTCCCTTCCCTTCCCTTCCCTTCCTTTCTCCCTCTCCCTCCCTCTCCCCTTCTCTCCTTTCTTCGTGTCTTCCTTCCTATCTTTCTTCCTACCTTTCCTTCCTCCCTCTCTTTCTCCTTCTTTCTCCCCTTCCTTCCTTCCTTCCTTCCTTCCTTCCTCCTACCTTTCCTTCCTCCCTCTCTTTCTCCTTCTTTCTCCCCTTCCTTCCTTCCTCCTTCCTCCCTCCCTCCCTCCTTTCCTTCCCTTTGTTTTTCCTTCCTTTTGTTCTTTCTCAAAATGGGGTCTATGTAGCCCAGGCTGGCCTTGAACTTAAAATCTTCCCACTTCAACCTTCCAAGTATTGGGATTGCCAGTGTGTGCCACCACATCTTGCTTCACCCAGAATTATCTACTTAGATCTTTTTCTAATGTGAGAGTGGCATGCCATGCCTTGCACAGTGACTGGATGTGGGTCACAAACTAGGTCTTTAGCAAGTGGCAGAGGTCTCCAGAACATATATTTCTTATCAGTTATTTCTGTTATTGATTCTGGTAAATTTCTGAAAGAAACCACCTTTGGGGGGGTAGGAGGGGAGCATGGGAAGGGTTTGTAGCTTGCATAAATGTGTTTCAAGTTTAGAAAAAGGTGGAATAGCTTGTGTTTTGAAAAGCTGTACGAGATCCTTTCTGGTAAAGACATCTGAATGTTTAGAGAATGTACACTAAATGGGGGTGGGGGGGAATAGTGTGGTTTAGGATTGCTTGGCTCTTAGGGTTTAGGGGAAATGGCTGAATCTAGTCTGGCCATACCAGTGGGTAAGCATGTCCTCTGAGGTGTTGACTGGAGGCTAGGTGTATGACTACCCCCTTCCTCTTTCTTCCTTCCATGTTGGCTCTTGGGTTGGGGCTAGGGTTGTGGTTTAGGCTGGTGAGCACAGACGGAACAGCAAACCTTCAGTGCTTGAGACACTCAACTGCATCCTTTATCAGGGAGGTCTCTGCCCTTTGGGTTAAAATGCCATTCCATTGGCAAAGTGCAATATTATATATATTTGCATTATAAGGAAAAATCCTATGATGGTTTTGCCTTAAAGGATTAGATTGAGTTGATGCTAGCAGTAAGAATGGAGTTAGTCTTGTAGGCATCCGTGATTTGTTTTGCTTTTTACTTTCTTCTCCCTCCCCTGTCCCACCCCATTCAAAGGTCAGCTTATCAGCCTGCTGATTTTGTCTTTTGATTCTTTGGTGTGTATTGGTGAACATTTTAATATAAGTGGCGTCCTATGTATTTGTGTTTGTTTTTCGTGATTGCTATAGCAAAACAGCAGAACATCAGTAGCTTAAAACATTGCAAACATGTTCCTTCCCCGTTCTGAAGGGCAGAACTTCAAAATCAGTGTCACTGGGCTGCAAACCAGGTGTTAGCAGGATTGTGTTCTCTCTGAAGGATTTAGCAGAAGCCCTGGCTTGCCTCTGCTGGCTTCTGCCACCTGCCAGCATTCCTTGGCTTGTGTCTGTGGCTTGTCTCTCTTTCCATCATCCTCTCCTATCCTTTACTGAAATGATACTTTCTTCTGTAAAACTCATGTTGAAATGTGGCTGCCATTGTGGTAGCATTGGCGTGGGCCCTTTAAGACGTGATTGGGTCTTTATTTGGAAAGGTGCTTCTGGTGTGAGTGAGCTTTTCCTTCAGGGACTGTGAGGGAGCAAGGCCTGCGTCCCTCACAGTGGCTTGTGCTGTTCCAAGGCAGGCAGACACTGCTTCCTGCCTCTGAACTGTTGGCAACAGCAGGCATCCTCCCCAGATGTGTCACCCCGATTGGGACTTCTGAGCCTTCACAACTGAACCTAAGTGAACCAAAATTTCCTGATAAAATAATTACCGAGTCTTAGATATTCTGTCATGGCAATTAAAAAAAAACCTACTATCCAAGGTGTAGACAGAACATCTCTAGTTTATGGTCACCTGGGTCTCAAAACAACATATTTTTTCTTCTATTGGTATCAAATCTCCTTTCCTCCTCCTTCCCTCTCCCCCTTTCTCTCCATCTTCCTTCCTTCCTTCCCTCCCTCCATCCCTCCTTCCTTCCTTCCTTCCTTCCTTCCTTCCTTCCTTCCTTCCTTCCCTCCTTCCTTCCTTCCCTCCTACCGTTCCTCTGACTGTCTATTGGCTCTACCACTTTAGCATTGTCTGAAGTGGTAGATGGGGTCTTGTAGGAGATAGAGTCTTGTAGACTTTTGTGCCTGAGGTAGCTTTGGACTGCAGTCCTCTGGATCTTAGCCTCCTGGGTAGGTACGGTTACAAGTATGAGCCACTGGTACCCAGTTCCATCCCCCCCCTTTTTTCCTTATAATGATGCTTCTGACTGGCATGTAGTTCAATGGCAGCATGCTTACCTAGCATGCTTGGTCCCATTCCTAGTATCTTAAAAAAAAAAACAACCCAAAAAACCACACACAAACAACCAGAACAAACCTACCCAAACCAGGGACACTGTGACGTTAGACACCACCCTGGTGAATCAGCAGAATTTCCCCATCTACAGATCCTTGATCACATCTGTGAAGCTCCTTTTTTTTTTGTAAATAAGGTAAAGATTGTGAACTTGAGGTTAAGAACTGACATTTTTGGGTCCATTGTTCAGCCTCTTATAGTATCTGTCACCCAACCTGGATTTTACATTAAAAAAAATTCTGTGCTGAGGGCTGGGAATGTGGCTTAGTGGTACAGTGCTTGCCTAGCATGCATGAAGCCCTGGGTTCGATTCCTCAGTATCACAATAAACAGAAAAAGGCCTGTACACTGTACAGGTGATTGAACCCAAAGCCTGGTATATGTTAGCAGGCAAGGATTCCACCAAGTTCCCATCCCCCCTACCCCCACCCTTTTTTCAGACAGGGTCTAAGTTGCCCAAGCTACTCTCAAACTCATTGTGTGTTCCAGGTGGATCTCCAACTCCAAGCATCCTCTTGCTTCAGCCTCTTGAGTGTTGGAATCACTGTCATGTGCCACTATGTCCATTACAAACTGTGTTAGGTAACTTCATTTTCCTCAACTTTTTGTCAGGATGTAGAGTGAAATACCTGTATGGTCCTCTCAGCCTGTACCTCTTGCGGATGTGAAATTTCAGTCTTCCAGGTTGTGCAATCCTGCTAGGTAGCAACTCTCTGAGCATGCAATACACTATGACCTTCCTCCCATTTGTTTAAGCTCTCTTAATAATGTAGGGTGTGGGGGAAGACAGTGAGAGAAAAAGTCTGAAGAAAGAGATGGAGGGAGGAGATGAGCATCAGATCACAAAGGGAGAAAAAATCTGGGAGGCCATGTGACTGAAAGAGGGGGCGGGAACTTCCAGCCAGGTGAGCTGTCCCAATGAGGAGGCAAGTGGGACCCATCCCATAATTGATGTTCGATAGGAGGGAGCAAGAAAGCAAGAGAAAATGAGCTGACTCTGGTACAGGTTTTTGGTGTGTGTGGTGTGTGTGTGTGTGTGTGTGTGTGTGTGTGTGTGTGTGTTGGGGCTATTTATTTGATGCTTTAGATACACTTAACTCATCAAAAGTCTTGAAGAACCCAAGGGTCAGTGTGATGGGAATATCCCTTTTAGAGAGAAGGCACCTGAGGCTCTGGAGATGAGATCATTGCCCAAGGCCAAGCAGTTGCTGTCTGTTTTCACTATGAAGTAGAGCTGGAATGGTGAGGAGAGGGGTTTCATTCAGAATGAAAAAGCCCTGAAAGTACCTTAGGAAAACATTGGGGGGAATCACTGCCCCCCCCTCCACACACACACCAGAGACATAAAATGTTCATCTGCTTGTGTGACTGTAATGCCTTCACCAATCCCTGTACCTGCCCAAATTAATGTAAAAGTAAAAGCATTGCACCTCAATTTAGGAAACAAACAAACAAAAACACATATAAATACCCATCTTTGGCAGACTCAAATGACATAAATGGGGAAGGACTATGTTAATCAACACAGATTTCTCCCCCCTCCCTCGGTCCTGACGCTTGAACTCAGGGCCTGGGCACTGTCCCTGAGTTTCTTTTGCTCTGTAAAGTGTACTGTACATGTGATTGAATGAATGAATAAATAAACAAGATTGGAAACATGGTTCAGTTGTTAGAGTGATAGCCAGTGAGTGAAAGTGACAGGTACCATGTTCAAGTCTTGGTCTTGGATCTAAATAAACAAAAAGAAAAGAAAAGAAAGAAAGAGAAAGGAAAAGGACTGAAAGAAGATAACCGGTAACAGCAAGAGAAATCAACAGAGATATCTAGAGTGAAAACTTATTAACAGATTTTTCAATCCTATCAAAGAAATGTCACCTTCATTTTGTAAAATAGCTGTATTATAAATTCCAGAAAATACTACTTTTTTTTAATAAAACAATACTACTTATTGTTTTAGTTGTGTATGTAGCTGAATGTGCATGAACTCACTCACTGTGAACTTACAAAATTCAAACTGTAAATCTGAAATATAAATCTTAGGGAGATATTTTAATACCATATTCCTCATATTGAGGAATACAAAGCATAATGTAGTACTTAAAAAATAAGCTCATTCTTTTTCCTTAATTTATTCCTAAGTTTCCTATAAATTTCACTACTGATAAAGGTGTACTAAAGGCATTCTGCTGCGTGTGTTCAAGGTCTGGTTCACAGCTTTTTGTGTACAACTGGTTTGGGATGATAGTGCTATATGCTTAAAATTTCTCTGTTAAAAATACTTAAAATTTAAAGCTGAAAGGGCGCAATTGCATAGTATCCAGAGCTGAATAAGCTGGGTGGTGAGCCTTTATTTCTGAAGCAAGTAGAGGTCTACTTATGGATTTCTTTGTGAGGCCAGTTCACATGGGTTCAAGGACAAATGCTGAGATCAGCTTGTGAATTTAGAGGCAAGTTCCCCCTAAGCCCATTTTTCCTCTATATTCTATCCCTTACCTTCTTTTTAGCCTATATTTAATGATGAGCCCTCTGAGATCTAATAGATAATTCATATCACAGTGTCAGCCTCTTCAGAAACCCATTAAGATACCTTTAAAGGGGTTTGGATCCAAAGTTATGTTTCTGAGTTCAGCCCTAAATTACCATACTTGTAAAACTAGGGTATAGTTCTTGCCTTTTGTGTCTGTGTTGTGAAATTTGGAAGCATTGCGGTTTGTGGATCTTTCTTACCAGTTCCTCTTTTTGGGTTTAAGGCAGACTGCATGAGGAACTGAAAAGTTAAAATCACTACTAAGCGTCTCTTCTAAGACCTCACAAATTCAGTAGATAAAATAATCTCTCGAGCTTTACTTTTCTAATCTGTTAAATCAGGACATGACTCTTAGAGTCTGGCTTTAAATTCTACAATTCTTTGGGAATTCTATGGAATTTATAATATGGAAACTACACCCTTTATATATATATATATATATATATATATATATATATATATATACACTTTTACATTAATTTGGGCAGGCACACACACACATATGTGGAGGCAGAAATTAGGTTATCAGGCACAGGGTCATTCTTTTTCAGCCTAGGCTCTGCCAATCTACACCTTGTTATAACTACAAGTTATAATGTCTCATTATTATTTCTTTCACTCGAGAATCCTTCAGCCACATAGATCCATCAAAACAGTTGTTATACTGCTGAGCTTCTCATCTCCATCTGAAGAAGAAAATCCATCACACTTTTGACCATTTTTTTCCTCTCCAAGAAAATGATCTTTAGGAGAATGACAAGTAATATAGACTTTACTATTCTTAAGGCATTGGAAGAAACTGCCTCTGAAATAAAATCAATACATGATGCAGTAGTTTACTTACATTTAAAATATTGACTGCCAAAGCATTTTATCAAGGACTTTTTTGGGGGGTGGGGTGGGACCAAATATGTATCCTAATTTAATATAAAGTATGAGGATAGGTTGCAGAAGAAGTATTAGTGTGGCTTTGTTATAGAAATGAGCTGTCTCTGGTCCATATGCTCTGTCTCTACCATGTCACAATGCTGTGGCAAGCCATTATCAGATGCCAGTGCCCTATTCTTGAACTGCCCAATCTCTAGAACTGAACCATGACCCAGGAACTCACTATCATTTCTAAATTACCCAGATTTAGATATTTTGTTATGGAAACTGACAGTGGACTAAGAGAAGGAGGTTCCTATTCATAAGTCCATTTGTAGATAGCTCACTGGCTTATAGTTCTGCCATGGGGCCAGTAGACCTCCAGCCTCTACTGTCCCCTGGGAAGGTATAATCACTCACCAGCTTTTCTGTCTGTCAGGCTATTTCCTACCTATCTTCCATCACCTGCCCTTAACTCCCAGTGCCTTTGCTGCTCATGGTCTCTGGGTTTACTGCCACCATCGGTGAGTTGTCTTCAAAAGGGGTTGTTCTCCCTTTTATCACTCCTAGTCTGAGCTTGGACATAGAGATTTTCCCAGAGTTCCTCAAAGCCTTCTAAATTGAGGCTGTAACATTTAACATGACATCATTAAAGGTACGAGCTAACAAGTGGGAATTACAGCAGAGAGAATAACTAACCAGCTGTGACATAAGATTATTCTTTGGAATTCATAGGCCAGGACATCTTCAAAGTCTTGTTTTCGGGTTGATTCTCTCCCAGGCTGTTCCTGCCTCCTTTAGGTGTGTGGATGTCAGGCTTTCCCATTATCATGAACACCTGGAAGGAATTTGTTTTCTGTATGTGTGCCAGTCTTGGGACTTGAACTCAGGGCCTAGGCCCTGCCCTTTAGCTTTTTCACTTAAGACTAGTGTTCTACCATTTGAGTCACAACTCTGCTTCTGGCTTTTTGGCAGTTCATTGATGATGAGAAGCTCATGAACTCCCTGTCCAGGCTGGCTTCAAACTGTGATCCTCACAGCTACCGGTGCTGTAGAAGGCAATCATGACTCCTCAGAGTCCAATCCAAAGTCTCTCTAGTCCTTGAAAAAAATAGTTTCTTCTTCAGTCTAAGGCCTTTCTTCCTTTATTTTCTCTCTCAGAATCTACCTTTTTTCCAGGATGAGAGGTGGAAAAAAATATTCATTTTCATCAAAGGAAATTAATTGTTTACTTAGAGTGCTGTAAGTTTTTACAGCCCTAGGCAAACATCTAAGTGATGCCATGTTTTGTAGGCTTTTAGGTTTGTGCTAAAAGTACATAGGCTTTGAATGATCCATGGACAGCATGAAGCTGTGTGCACAATGTGAACGTGTGCCTTTTCTGGGGAACACAACCATTGCTTTCATCAGATTATTAGAGAAGTCTAGTGTATCCCCAAATGATTGAGTTGTGTAGCACCAGGTGACAGCTTCAAGTCTGCATTAATTTTGTTGAGCCTCAAGGGTTTCTTGAAGGTAAACGTTCATTTCTGGTCTTTTCCTCTATCATCAAATAAAATTGAGGCTTTTGTCAGGTGCTGGTGCCTCATGCCTGTAATCCTAGCTACTCAGAAGGCTGATATCTGAGGATCAAGGTTCAAAGCCAGCCTGGACAGAAAAGTCTGTGAGACTGTTACCTCCAATTAACCACCCACAAGCTGGAAGTGGAGCTGTGGCTCAATAGTAAAGGGTTAGCCTTGAGTAGAAATGGTCAGGGATAGTGTTCAGGCCCTGAGTTCAAGCCCCAGGACTCCCATAATGAATTAAAAAAAATAGGGCTTTCATATCCAGGCATCCATGTCTTTTGCTTGTTATTTATGAACAACTGTTCAGGTGCAGGTGTCCCCTTGGAGGGATTCATTGGAGTCTTGAGGTCTCCATTCCTTCCTGTATGAGAGCCATTCTGCAGACTCTACAGAGATGCAATTCTGCCTGCTCTTTACAGTATGGCCTTGGAGCGCTCTTCATTTCCAAAGAGGTCTCTGCATAATTAAACTGTCTATTTGGTTAGTCTTCTCAGGATGCAGAAATAGTCTCCATAAGAGGGTATTTTTTTTTTACAAAGGGATACTCTTCTATCAACAGTTATCACTGCAATTTTAAATGTTGTTCCCAAAGATTTTTTTAAAGACAGTCAAGCAGAAATTTCCCTCGTCTAAATTCCTTTGCACTTCCTTTGCTTCTGGGTCTTCACAAGATGAAAATATATCTGAGGCATCTGGCCCAGGCCTCGGAGCTCAGAAAAGAATGATGGTAGCTCAGAGTTTCCTGTCTCCTGTCTCATATTGCTGCAGATCTTACTTGTCTCCTGTGACACTTGCAGCTCAGGTGTGTATCCTAGCTTGAGGCTGGGTTCTTCCTTAGTTCCTCCCAGGTCTCCTGAATAGATTCACAGTACTCTGTCTTTTCTGAAATTGAAGGGCAGGCTTGATTTGCCCTGTAACGAGGACAGTTTATGCTGCCTGGCAATGCAGTTACAAAATGCAATTTCTCTTGTGTATGTATGTGTGTGAGTTGATTTTTTCACTCTTTAAAGCAATGCAAGGGTATTCGTTCTAGCTTGTACTTAGGGGTAGGTATAGAGGGCAGCTAAAGTCATTTGCAGTAGGTTTGCAGTTTTGGAAATTAGGAGCCAAGACAAATAGTCTTGAGGCAAACTAAGATCAACGGAGTGCTCTGGGTATGGTTTTACTGGGGCTCTCATTCCTGGATTAGTTTGAAATGAGATTGCCTTCATCGACTGTTCTATCCTGTGTAGCTCTTCTTTTAAGAGGTTTATGCTGGGGCATTGAAAGCAATCTGCAGAATAGTTCTAACACTGCTATTAGAAGAAAATCCAAGGGTTGGGAACTTGGATTGCTGATGTGGCGAGACTGTCTTTTTTTTTTTTTTAAACAGTGGAATGCAGATTTCTTCCTCAGATGTCATTAGGGAAAGTTGGCAAAGACCTCTAACTTCCTAATATTGTGACTCAGGAGGTAATTACAAAATGATGCTTAGGAATCTGTCCACAATCAGTGCAAAGGTAAAACTTTCTCCTGATTATGATCTTGCCTGTTCTCCATGATAAGATTTCTCTCTTTATTGATATATTTTGCTGCATGTTTTACAGCAAGCTGAGAGAGAAGTTTCAGGCACTGCACTATTATACCACACCCTCTGAAATTTTGGAAGTTTCGATATATATATATATATATATATATTACAAATTCAAAATTTGTAACCATTAGTAGGAAATTCTAACAAATTTCTAATAATATCTTTGGACTGGGGATTCAGCTCAAAGTGCTTGCTCAATATCAATATAGTCTTGGATTTTATTCCTAGCACCATAATCAATACACACTCACACACACAAACACACAAAGTTTTGAACAGCCTTTCCTAGTGACTTTTTAGAGTTTTAAATGTCATATGAAGTATATAAAATTAGAAAGTCCCGGAGTTGAGGATTTAACATGTCTGCAAGTGCAAGAAGTGGAAGTTCCTGAATTTAGTCCTCAACTCTACAAGGAAATAAAAAGCTTTTTTTTTTTTTTTTTAAAGAAAACTGTAGTGGAGTTTACAATAAAATACTTAGCTTACCAGAACCTTTGCAGTAGATCAGTGAATTTTTTTTATTTTAAAGGATTTCATAAGCCTCTTTATTACTATGAAATGCCTACTTTGAACTGGAATAATATATTTCACAACATCATTAATACTTTAACCACAAAGGTTGTAAGGAGAGATGTTAAGGGGACTCTGGCTGTCACTTGAATCTTCTCTAAATTTTATTACCTCCCCTCATTTGATTACCTTGATTTCATGCCATTCTAATCTGTATGCCAAGAAAAGGAGACAGATTAGAGTTTTGACGTAGTAGCATTTTGGGCCTCGGTTCGTCTAGCTACTGAGGCTTTCTCTACCTTTGTGGGTGCCCTGTGTGTGGCATCTCCATCACTGTTGGAAGTTGAGCTGACTGATTATCTTCCACTTGGGGGGCCTGTACTTTGTCAATTTATTGCAGGTGATTCTTTTCATAGTATGTGCTTCAGCTACTGGTACCCAGGCTTGATCATCTAGCGTCTTCTCTGCGGTCTTTGGCATCCTGGTGTGTTTAGTTCCTTTTTCATGTTATTTTTCTTTCCCTCACAGCCATATTTTGTAATGCACAGGGGATGGGTTGTTTTATTAGATCCCCTTGACAAAGTCTTAGAGAAAGCCCATAGGGAACTGGAGCCAAAACAAGGACTGCCATGTTATTCTAGCCCTATCCAGTCATTTCACAAGTATATAGGCAGAGACCCAGAAAGTTTGAGTGATTTACACATAGTAATCCATCTGATGGTTGAAGAACTAGGCTAGTAGAGTTCCGTTCATCCAGAGTGATACTTAACAAGGTTGCCTCCTACCGTCCAGGGTTATTTCTGAGTCTCGGCTTGTTTCCATGTGTAGCTCTACCAGGCACATCTCTGGACAGAGAATACTCCTTCTGTAGTTGATGAGTTATAGTGTGGATTCTTGTTCTTTATTACAGGACTCCTGTTATCTTCACTACACTCGTCTATGGAACATTTGCGTATTAAAGTATCTGGGTAGTTCAAGTACTTGTATTCATTGGTGCTCAGTAAATATGCCATTTTCCTGCCTTCAAGTGTGTGAAGTGTGCATACCCATAATCTCAGGAGACTGAGAACACACCTGGCAGGGATAAAGGGTGAGATCTTATCTCAAAAGACAAAGCAAAGCCCAGCACTGGTGGCTCCTGCTTGTAATCCTAGGTCCTCAGGAGGCTGAGATCTGAGGATTGTAGTTCAAAGCCAGTCTCAGGAGGAAAGTTCGTAAGACTCTTATCTCCAGTTAACCACCAGAAAACTGGAAGTGAGTCTGTGGCTCCAAGAGGTGGAGCCTTAGTTTTGAGCAAAAGAACTCAGAAATAGTGCTTAGGCCATGAGTTCAAGCCCCACAGTTGATTTTTTTTAAAAAAGCAAAGCAAACAAAAATGACAAACTGGTAGAAAGCATGGGAGTTTGGGCTTAACACCCAATATGTAGGTCCCTTTCTTTTGAAATTTGCTTTCAGGGCCATTAACTAAAGTTAAAGGGAAAAAAAAGGACTTTTCTGAAAGTTTGGTGTAGGTCCTAGAATTGTGTATACCTTTGCCATATGCTCATACTATATACCATATTATAGACAAACACAATGTATCATACCTTGGGTCCTTAGCCCTGTTTCTGACGCAGGTAAGATAAAAGACTTTCTCCTTGGCTACTGAGGATTTTATCATGTAAAAAACAGTTTTGCATATTTAAAAAAAAACTCTTGTAAAATACAAATAACAAGGTTAATGAGGTGACCCTTTTAAAATATACAGTGCAGTGGCATTCAGCACAATGCTATCTTCGTGTCACCATTACTGCCGCCTGGCTCAACGGTTTCTCCTATCTTAGGAAACTAAATCTCTGTCAGGTAAAATAGTTTGTGTATACAAATAAATCTCTTAAGTCAGAAGTAGTACAATTCTTACGGTAGGAAGTGCAATGGTGACATCACCAGGTCCGTTTATAGTCTATTTCTTAACGTCTCCACCTCTTCAAGTACCATGAATGTGGTGTTTTATTACAGACATCCTCAATATTCAAAAATGCACATGAGGTAGGCAGTCCCATTTCCATTTTGTAAATAAAGAGATGGAAGTTGTAATAGAAGAAAAGTAATGAAGGAGTCAGGACTCCAGTGTAGTGATGTTGATTTCAAAATCAAGTTTCCATTGTCTGGCCTTTCAGAAAACTGATGTTTTTCCCTGTGTGTTGTCTGTCTACCTATCTGTGCTGCCTGATCTCTTTTATTTCGTGGGCTCAGGGTGAGCGTGAAGAGGCAGGATTTCTGGAGTTTTGTTTTAAATTATGGGTTTTGTCTTAACAATAGTCTTGTTCATAACCTTGGGCAGCTCATCAGATCAGGGGTTATTGTGCTTTGCCTAAACACTTAGTAGATGCAGCAGATGTCTATTCAAATATTACTTTAAAAATGCCTGGAATTGTATTTAAATTGCTTCAATTATTCACTAATTAAATTGCAGATTGTTTCTCCTGGGGGATTTTGTTCTGCACTGAGTTTCTTTATTGTTTGCATTGGACAATGGCAAAATAAATCTTTTGCATTGTAGCATAGTGAAAAATCCTGCTGAATAGGCTAAATAAGTCCACAATCTTTCCACAACAGACTTAGGTTTAATAAAACATTTTTTTCTTTTCTTTTTTTTTTTGGCCAGGCCACTCATGAACAGATAGGGGCTTTCATTTGTTGTTATTTCTGTATTTGATTCTGGTCCCTAACATATCTGGAGGGGTTGAAGATGCAATGGCAGTTCATGTGTGTTACTGTCAGCTTGGTTTGCATGGCTTTTACCAAGGAAAGCACAATGGGATTCAGATATTTGAAAACCACATGTGTCTCTCATATGGCTGCCATAATTTGAATCCTTAATCAGTCCTTTCAAAAGGCTGAATGTAGCAACTCATTTGCCCTAGGACTTCAGCTTAGCATCCTTAGAATTTGTTGTTGTCTTACTTTAGCGTTTATAAAATATTTCTCTTAGGTGCTATTTTCATTTACAGACTGAAGGGGAGGAGAAAGAGAATTGAGAAAAGGAAAAAAATAAAAGCCAGAAGTTCAGTGTTTCTGCAGACCAAAGGCTTGGCACAGTATACCCTATATGTCCTTGGTATTAAAAACAGGAATACTTAACATGTAAATTATTTCCATTCCTCTTAAAAATTCCAACAATTTTATGCTAATATTCACCTCTATCCAAATAAATAAATATCTAACACTTAAGAAACTGACTTGGGGAAGCCCATTATCTATCATATTTAATGCTCAGATCTTGGTGAAAAAGGTCCATTCTCCCTATTTTATAGACAAGAAAAGAAGGATTCAGCAAGGAGAGCATGCTCAAATGTCAATATCACATGCATAAAAAATGGCAGGCCCAGGATTATGTCCTTCCTGTGCTACAGTGCTCAGAGTTTAAAAAAAAAAATAGTTTGCCCAGGATTGTTGTTGACAGGAAGTGATGTGGAAGGAACCCTAGCTTATGGATCTGATGAATACCCTCAGATAAATGAAAGAATTTAATTCTGATCAACAATGTGCTGTTATTGGCAGTGCTCAAGTAAGTGGGGAGCTGGAAAAATACCAGAATGTTGGATAAGAAACTGAATGCTTTTTCAAATTAAGTGTCTCAGAGTGACCCTAGACAGTTGGCGAGAGTTTGTCACCAACATAAATAATTGGAAAGAAGTGTTAGATATGTCTGATGCAACTCAGAGATTTCCCCTGTGAAGCTGTTGAGAAGAGACCAGGGAGTGTGAAGAAATGAAGGATGCTTGGTGTCCAGTATAAAATAAGAGATGGATCTTAGCACCACAGATTGGAGCTATGGCAGCAAATCACAGAAGAGAGACATTGCCACCTGGATTCAGGCAGAAAAGGATGGAGCAATCCTCTCAGGAAGAGCAAATGAATCCCTGTTGGTTGCTGTAGCGCAAATGCAAGGGAAATTTTAAATGGGCTTTCCACATATGAATTCCTTTTGGGACACCGTTATACCTTAAAAATTATGTTGTAGGAAAAGTCATGTGTTAGTTTTGTGTATTTAATTCATAAAAGAAAGAAAAAACAAACCCAAAGACTTCTTTCCATAAGTCTCTCATCCTTTTGTTGTTAGACATAAATTCTCCTACTTAATTCTTAGAACAAAACAGCTATTTTGCTCCTAAAATGCTTTCCCGGGTAGTTAGAGCAGATCCTCTGGCGGATGTCATATTGTGGTCCTCTAGCAGTGGTGGTAGTTTTAGTGAGCTTTTCTGATAAAATTCAGGGCTGAAGGATAATTTAGAGGTCAATAAGAATAAAATCATGGTGTAGTTCTCAAGTCATAATGATGATCCCCACTTATCTTTTTTATGATTCAAGCTTTTCTTGTGATGATTTGAAAACATTTTTTTAAAAATTTCATTTGATACTGCTTCTCATAGAGGCTTTGTGTTCTGGCACTGTCTTGGTCCATAATATGGATTTTGAAACATATTTTCAATTAAGTGGCATGGTAAAAGAGTTTGTTATGCTTAGTTAGACAAATGGAAATTATGTTATGTTTCTGGACAAAAATATTTCCTTCACTAAAAGTAGCAGGGTTTCAATTAAAACTGTGTGTGTGTGTGTACAAGTACATACATGCAGACCCTTTAGAGAATTTCTTGAAAGCAATAAGACCTTTTCCTAAGGGGGAAAATGCCCATTCACTTGTGCATAAGATTTTTTTTCCTGAATGATGGATTTATCCAGGTTGGTTGTAAATCCTTCCTTTTGTAATATCAGTAATCTTTTTAGATATATGTGGTTTGGGGCATTGGCTGTTTATATGGTCCCCAGAGGAAGATGGACATTTGAAGTTGTACAATTCGATGGAGTTCTTTAGTGCTTTGGATTTCAAGAGTAAAAGAGAAGAAATCTTTTGTGAATGACAGCCACACACACTACAGAAGGGTTAGGGATAACTTGAGTTTGAGTGTCATGGAGGAAAAATGTGACTAAGAAATAGTGAAAAACAAAACAAATGACTATACATTTTTTTAAACTTGTAACATCCTAAACCTGAAGATGTGCATTAAATAATGCCATGAAGATAAATAAAGGCAAATATTTGCAGCTACTTTAGCCTTGAGAATGTGAGATGTGAGATCCTCAAAGATATGAATCTTGTGTTTTAGTGATGTGGTTCAGGGAGCTTGTGTAGGTAAGTCAGTAATTGGCTCAGGCAGCAGAAGAGGCCAATCATTATTGGATGCTTTTTGTGAGGGCGATGAGTTTTGGACTGGAGCTTGTTTACTTGTTTGATGCTTTCAGGCAACATGGCCATAAACTGAATAGCCTGGGAGGGAAACTCCAGTGAGCCTGAGAATTCCTGCTCACACTGTCCCTTAACTCTCCAGTTCTTGAATTGCTACTAGGAGAATGGCAGCCAAGCCAACTAAATACAAGTCTTGGCTTAAAGGCACTCTCCTCCCCGACCCCCTACCAAATCACAACCTTAGGATATATATTAACCATCCTACCAGCAATGTGTGCTACATGACCTCTAAACAAATAATGCCTTTGTCCTTTTATAAATCTCAACAATCTCCTGTTTCTATCACTCACGTGGCATCCCAAGTGATGCCTTACTCTTGCTTTCAGTCTCCCTTCCTGCTTCCCTCCCCCCGCACCCCCCTGGTTCCTCATCCCCTACCCCAGTACTGGAGATTGAACTCAGGGCCTTAATGATTGCTTGGCAAATATTTGACTTCTGGATCCACATCTAAATCCCTTTAGTTTACTTTTTAGATTGTGTCTCACACTTTTGCCCAGGCTTTCCTGGAACTGGGATCCTCCTACCTCTGCCTCCCAAATACCTGTGAGCCACAACTCTCTGTAGCCTTTTTGTCTTTTCTTGGACTGAAAAGGCCCTTTTAAGTTAAAGTCAGGGATTTTTTTTTCTCTCAGAACTTGGTAGTTTGGTAGTGCTTTCACTACCAAGATGCCATGTTTTAAATAAGTCTCTGCTAGTGATATGTTCCTAATGTTATCTTTTAAATTATATGTTAATTGGTATTTGGTGGTGGGCCTTTGAGAAGTAATTAGATGAGACAAGGTCCCATGATGACATTAGTTGCTTTATTAGATGAGGAAGCTTTGTCGCTCCCACATTGTGCCTTTTGCCATGTTATTATGCAGCAACAAGATTCTTGCCAGGTACTGGCTCCATGCTTTTGGACTTCCCAGATTCTGTACCATGAGTTATATAACATCTATTCTTTTGATTGATTGTTAAGGGATTGTACAAAGGGGTTTTCATTCTAGAACTCAAGTTATGAATTCAACAACATCTATTCTGTATAAATTGCCCAGTTTGTGGTACTTAGGTACAGCAATGGAAAACAGGCTAAGATACATGGTGAGCCATATGTATTGCTGGCAATCAGCCTATAGTTGCTGAGCGAAAGTTACAAAGGCTAAATAGCAAGTGTCATTTGCAGTCTCTTAGCATTTTCTTTTGGATTGTCTCTAACTCCTGATGGAGTTGGAACACCAAAGTCACATCAGAGGCTGAGGTGCTGCTTGTCATTAAGTTTTGTAACTTCCCTTCAATCTAGACATCAAGGAAATTATAGTACTCTTGTGGATATGTGTGAGTGTGTGTAGTACTTATATATACACATGCATACTTGATGTTGTATACAACTACAGTGGATGAAATTACACATACTTTTAAACTTCGCCTTCAGTAGTGGGCAGGGGATGAAGCAGATTTATTCGGTTGTTGACTATTCATTGATTGCCATGTTCCATGAGGTGATGTGTACAGCAAGGAAATAAATATGACTAAGAGGTGGTTTCTACTCATTGAGAGAGTCTAGCTTGATAGGGAAGATAGAAACAGTAGTCATTTAATCTCTCCCATGTTAAGAGGTTTGGGAGAGAGAATGGATTCTGTTTTGGAGTGGAGAAGAGAGGCCTTCACATTGGGGTGGAGGGTGCCAGGCACAAACAAGGTAAAGAATGTGACTGGAGTGTCCACATTCCAAGCAAGAGAAGAGCCTGTGCAAAGGACAGAGGAAGGCTTGGAGCTCTCTTGAGTAGAGTTCTTGGATTCCAGCATAAGGCACTAGGGCTCAGGAACAACTGCAAATAAGGGCAAACAGCCTGAGAGTACAGTATGTATACTGTGGATTATTTTTGTTTGTGTGTGTGCCAGGCACTGGATGTTCGTGGATGGATAAAAGCAAATTCTAACTACTCCTTTGCTTTATAATAAATATCAGAACCCAGATCTGAGGTCTTCAGAGGCTGGAGCCTGGGGCAGATGGTAAATAGAGACTGTCATTGGCCAGAAAAGCTATTTCACGACATCACCCTTATTCTTCAAATTAACTAGGTAGCATACAATTAGGTGTAGGGCAGGGTTGACTGTTTGAATTGGCACAGATTCATTGTACAAAGTGGAAAGGGCCTCTTGAATTTAAGCATATTTATTGCATAAATAAAGAGAAGTGAAGAGAAATACAGGACATGATTTTTCTCCTTGTAGCACTACCAGAGCCATTAGTGCTTATTTTTCTAAACTGATTCGATATGCACTCATGTCAGAATAGTGGCTGGTAGTGTTGATGAAATGGGAACAACAGCAATGAGAATACTAAATCTGGTCACCTGATCCATAGTGGATCAAACACTACTCAGACCCCACACCTGTATAAACCTGCGTGACTGGATTTTCATCCTCCAGCTCCTTTACAGTGCCTAACAAAGTACTTTAAATTACCCAAACTCAACATTCTAATATACCTACTGACACGGTGGTCCTGTTGATTTTTTTATTTAATAACAGATATTTATTAAACACCTACTATGTGCTACTTTTGCACACAGGAAACTTTTTTTTTTAAAGAAAACTCATCTTTTTGTAACATTTCCAGAAAAAAAAGAGTGAAGAAAATAAAACCCATAGAAATGTTAAAGACTATTGAAGTGGAAACTTAATAGTTTATTCAATATTTATTTATTTATTTTTGTCGGTCATGGGGCCTGAACTCTGGGCCTGGGCGCTGTCCCTCAGCTCTACAGCTCAAGGCTAGTGGTCTACCACTTGAGCCACAATGCCACTTCTGGCTTTTTCTGCTTATGTGGTGCTGAGGAATGGAACCCAGGGCCTCATGCATGCAAGGCAAGCACTCTACCATTGAGCCACCTTCACAGCCTTAGATATTTATTTTTGAATGTGGCCTGGAACTGTATGTTTAAACTAATGAGTGGAGTATAGCATGGATAATACTCTGAACTGATTCCCGTGAAAGTGAGAAAGTGAATGGATCAACCAACCCAAGAAGAAGAATGACTGAGGAGGAAGCCATAGTTCAGCCTACACATGATGAAGAGTGAGTCACAGGAAAGAGGAGGGGAAGATGGCTCAGAAAGGATTTTGTAGGTATCACAGAGGTAATAGCCAGTGGTCAGGGTGTGTGTGTGTGTGTGTGTGTGTGTGTGTGTGTGTGTGTCTGTGTCTGTGTGTCTGTGTCTGTGTGTCTGTGTGTGTCTGTGTTAGGGGAAAATGAAAGCTATCCTGTAGGCTGGCTGTGGTATGATGGGAGAGGGGGAAACAAGGAGATTTGACTGGAACACTGTAGTGTTTGTCATTTGTCTTCCTACTTCCTAGAAAGGTCACTGAAGCTTGGTGTGCGGGGGGGGGGGGGGGGGGGGGGGGGGGGGGGGGGGGGGGGGGGGGGGGGAGGTGGGGGGTGGGAACACAGGTAGACCTGTCAGGGGATTC
>NW_012267422.1:3151303-3315892 GCF_000151885.1 Dipodomys ordii | reverse complement strand
GCTCCAAGAGGTAGAGCCTTAGTTTTGAGCAAAAGAACTCAGAAATAGTGCTTAGGCCATGAGTTCAAGCCCCACAGTTGATTTTTTTTAAAAAAGCAAAGCAAACAAAAATGACAAACTGGTAGAAAGCATGGGAGTTTGGGCTTAACACCCAATATGTAGGTCCCTTTCTTTTGAAATTTGCTTTCAGGGCCATTAACTAAAGTTAAAGGGAAAAAAAAGGACTTTTCTGAAAGTTTGGTGTAGGTCCTAGAATTGTGTATACCTTTGCCATATGCTCATACTATATACCATATTATAGACAAACACAATGTATCATACCTTGGGTCCTTAGCCCTGTTTCTGACGCAGGTAAGATAAAAGACTTTCTCCTTGGCTACTGAGGATTTTATCATGTAAAAAACAGTTTTGCATATTTAAAAAAAAACTCTTGTAAAATACAAATAACAAGGTTAATGAGGTGACCCTTTTAAAATATACAGTGCAGTGGCATTCAGCACAATGCTATCTTCGTGTCACCATTACTGCCGCCTGGCTCAACGGTTTCTCCTATCTTAGGAAACTAAATCTCTGTCAGGTAAAATAGTTTGTGTATACAAATAAATCTCTTAAGTCAGAAGTAGTACAATTCTTACGGTAGGAAGTGCAATGGTGACATCACCAGGTCCGTTTATAGTCTATTTCTTAACGTCTCCACCTCTTCAAGTACCATGAATGTGGTGTTTTATTACAGACATCCTCAATATTCAAAAATGCACATGAGGTAGGCAGTCCCATTTCCATTTTGTAAATAAAGAGATGGAAGTTGTAATAGAAGAAAAGTAATGAAGGAGTCAGGACTCCAGTGTAGTGATGTTGATTTCAAAATCAAGTTTCCATTGTCTGGCCTTTCAGAAAACTGATGTTTTTCCCTGTGTGTTGTCTGTCTACCTATCTGTGCTGCCTGATCTCTTTTATTTCGTGGGCTCAGGGTGAGCGTGAAGAGGCAGGATTTCTGGAGTTTTGTTTTAAATTATGGGTTTTGTCTTAACAATAGTCTTGTTCATAACCTTGGGCAGCTCATCAGATCAGGGGTTATTGTGCTTTGCCTAAACACTTAGTAGATGCAGCAGATGTCTATTCAAATATTACTTTAAAAATGCCTGGAATTGTATTTAAATTGCTTCAATTATTCACTAATTAAATTGCAGATTGTTTCTCCTGGGGGATTTTGTTCTGCACTGAGTTTCTTTATTGTTTGCATTGGACAATGGCAAAATAAATCTTTTGCATTGTAGCATAGTGAAAAATCCTGCTGAATAGGCTAAATAAGTCCACAATCTTTCCACAACAGACTTAGGTTTAATAAAACATTTTTTTCTTTTCTTTTTTTTTTTGGCCAGGCCACTCATGAACAGATAGGGGCTTTCATTTGTTGTTATTTCTGTATTTGATTCTGGTCCCTAACATATCTGGAGGGGTTGAAGATGCAATGGCAGTTCATGTGTGTTACTGTCAGCTTGGTTTGCATGGCTTTTACCAAGGAAAGCACAATGGGATTCAGATATTTGAAAACCACATGTGTCTCTCATATGGCTGCCATAATTTGAATCCTTAATCAGTCCTTTCAAAAGGCTGAATGTAGCAACTCATTTGCCCTAGGACTTCAGCTTAGCATCCTTAGAATTTGTTGTTGTCTTACTTTAGCGTTTATAAAATATTTCTCTTAGGTGCTATTTTCATTTACAGACTGAAGGGGAGGAGAAAGAGAATTGAGAAAAGGAAAAAAATAAAAGCCAGAAGTTCAGTGTTTCTGCAGACCAAAGGCTTGGCACAGTATACCCTATATGTCCTTGGTATTAAAAACAGGAATACTTAACATGTAAATTATTTCCATTCCTCTTAAAAATTCCAACAATTTTATGCTAATATTCACCTCTATCCAAATAAATAAATATCTAACACTTAAGAAACTGACTTGGGGAAGCCCATTATCTATCATATTTAATGCTCAGATCTTGGTGAAAAAGGTCCATTCTCCCTATTTTATAGACAAGAAAAGAAGGATTCAGCAAGGAGAGCATGCTCAAATGTCAATATCACATGCATAAAAAATGGCAGGCCCAGGATTATGTCCTTCCTGTGCTACAGTGCTCAGAGTTTAAAAAAAAAAATAGTTTGCCCAGGATTGTTGTTGACAGGAAGTGATGTGGAAGGAACCCTAGCTTATGGATCTGATGAATACCCTCAGATAAATGAAAGAATTTAATTCTGATCAACAATGTGCTGTTATTGGCAGTGCTCAAGTAAGTGGGGAGCTGGAAAAATACCAGAATGTTGGATAAGAAACTGAATGCTTTTTCAAATTAAGTGTCTCAGAGTGACCCTAGACAGTTGGCGAGAGTTTGTCACCAACATAAATAATTGGAAAGAAGTGTTAGATATGTCTGATGCAACTCAGAGATTTCCCCTGTGAAGCTGTTGAGAAGAGACCAGGGAGTGTGAAGAAATGAAGGATGCTTGGTGTCCAGTATAAAATAAGAGATGGATCTTAGCACCACAGATTGGAGCTATGGCAGCAAATCACAGAAGAGAGACATTGCCACCTGGATTCAGGCAGAAAAGGATGGAGCAATCCTCTCAGGAAGAGCAAATGAATCCCTGTTGGTTGCTGTAGCGCAAATGCAAGGGAAATTTTAAATGGGCTTTCCACATATGAATTCCTTTTGGGACACCGTTATACCTTAAAAATTATGTTGTAGGAAAAGTCATGTGTTAGTTTTGTGTATTTAATTCATAAAAGAAAGAAAAAACAAACCCAAAGACTTCTTTCCATAAGTCTCTCATCCTTTTGTTGTTAGACATAAATTCTCCTACTTAATTCTTAGAACAAAACAGCTATTTTGCTCCTAAAATGCTTTCCCGGGTAGTTAGAGCAGATCCTCTGGCGGATGTCATATTGTGGTCCTCTAGCAGTGGTGGTAGTTTTAGTGAGCTTTTCTGATAAAATTCAGGGCTGAAGGATAATTTAGAGGTCAATAAGAATAAAATCATGGTGTAGTTCTCAAGTCATAATGATGATCCCCACTTATCTTTTTTATGATTCAAGCTTTTCTTGTGATGATTTGAAAACATTTTTTTAAAAATTTCATTTGATACTGCTTCTCATAGAGGCTTTGTGTTCTGGCACTGTCTTGGTCCATAATATGGATTTTGAAACATATTTTCAATTAAGTGGCATGGTAAAAGAGTTTGTTATGCTTAGTTAGACAAATGGAAATTATGTTATGTTTCTGGACAAAAATATTTCCTTCACTAAAAGTAGCAGGGTTTCAATTAAAACTGTGTGTGTGTGTGTACAAGTACATACATGCAGACCCTTTAGAGAATTTCTTGAAAGCAATAAGACCTTTTCCTAAGGGGGAAAATGCCCATTCACTTGTGCATAAGATTTTTTTTCCTGAATGATGGATTTATCCAGGTTGGTTGTAAATCCTTCCTTTTGTAATATCAGTAATCTTTTTAGATATATGTGGTTTGGGGCATTGGCTGTTTATATGGTCCCCAGAGGAAGATGGACATTTGAAGTTGTACAATTCGATGGAGTTCTTTAGTGCTTTGGATTTCAAGAGTAAAAGAGAAGAAATCTTTTGTGAATGACAGCCACACACACTACAGAAGGGTTAGGGATAACTTGAGTTTGAGTGTCATGGAGGAAAAATGTGACTAAGAAATAGTGAAAAACAAAACAAATGACTATACATTTTTTTAAACTTGTAACATCCTAAACCTGAAGATGTGCATTAAATAATGCCATGAAGATAAATAAAGGCAAATATTTGCAGCTACTTTAGCCTTGAGAATGTGAGATGTGAGATCCTCAAAGATATGAATCTTGTGTTTTAGTGATGTGGTTCAGGGAGCTTGTGTAGGTAAGTCAGTAATTGGCTCAGGCAGCAGAAGAGGCCAATCATTATTGGATGCTTTTTGTGAGGGCGATGAGTTTTGGACTGGAGCTTGTTTACTTGTTTGATGCTTTCAGGCAACATGGCCATAAACTGAATAGCCTGGGAGGGAAACTCCAGTGAGCCTGAGAATTCCTGCTCACACTGTCCCTTAACTCTCCAGTTCTTGAATTGCTACTAGGAGAATGGCAGCCAAGCCAACTAAATACAAGTCTTGGCTTAAAGGCACTCTCCTCCCCGACCCCCTACCAAATCACAACCTTAGGATATATATTAACCATCCTACCAGCAATGTGTGCTACATGACCTCTAAACAAATAATGCCTTTGTCCTTTTATAAATCTCAACAATCTCCTGTTTCTATCACTCACGTGGCATCCCAAGTGATGCCTTACTCTTGCTTTCAGTCTCCCTTCCTGCTTCCCTCCCCCCGCACCCCCCTGGTTCCTCATCCCCTACCCCAGTACTGGAGATTGAACTCAGGGCCTTAATGATTGCTTGGCAAATATTTGACTTCTGGATCCACATCTAAATCCCTTTAGTTTACTTTTTAGATTGTGTCTCACACTTTTGCCCAGGCTTTCCTGGAACTGGGATCCTCCTACCTCTGCCTCCCAAATACCTGTGAGCCACAACTCTCTGTAGCCTTTTTGTCTTTTCTTGGACTGAAAAGGCCCTTTTAAGTTAAAGTCAGGGATTTTTTTTTCTCTCAGAACTTGGTAGTTTGGTAGTGCTTTCACTACCAAGATGCCATGTTTTAAATAAGTCTCTGCTAGTGATATGTTCCTAATGTTATCTTTTAAATTATATGTTAATTGGTATTTGGTGGTGGGCCTTTGAGAAGTAATTAGATGAGACAAGGTCCCATGATGACATTAGTTGCTTTATTAGATGAGGAAGCTTTGTCGCTCCCACATTGTGCCTTTTGCCATGTTATTATGCAGCAACAAGATTCTTGCCAGGTACTGGCTCCATGCTTTTGGACTTCCCAGATTCTGTACCATGAGTTATATAACATCTATTCTTTTGATTGATTGTTAAGGGATTGTACAAAGGGGTTTTCATTCTAGAACTCAAGTTATGAATTCAACAACATCTATTCTGTATAAATTGCCCAGTTTGTGGTACTTAGGTACAGCAATGGAAAACAGGCTAAGATACATGGTGAGCCATATGTATTGCTGGCAATCAGCCTATAGTTGCTGAGCGAAAGTTACAAAGGCTAAATAGCAAGTGTCATTTGCAGTCTCTTAGCATTTTCTTTTGGATTGTCTCTAACTCCTGATGGAGTTGGAACACCAAAGTCACATCAGAGGCTGAGGTGCTGCTTGTCATTAAGTTTTGTAACTTCCCTTCAATCTAGACATCAAGGAAATTATAGTACTCTTGTGGATATGTGTGAGTGTGTGTAGTACTTATATATACACATGCATACTTGATGTTGTATACAACTACAGTGGATGAAATTACACATACTTTTAAACTTCGCCTTCAGTAGTGGGCAGGGGATGAAGCAGATTTATTCGGTTGTTGACTATTCATTGATTGCCATGTTCCATGAGGTGATGTGTACAGCAAGGAAATAAATATGACTAAGAGGTGGTTTCTACTCATTGAGAGAGTCTAGCTTGATAGGGAAGATAGAAACAGTAGTCATTTAATCTCTCCCATGTTAAGAGGTTTGGGAGAGAGAATGGATTCTGTTTTGGAGTGGAGAAGAGAGGCCTTCACATTGGGGTGGAGGGTGCCAGGCACAAACAAGGTAAAGAATGTGACTGGAGTGTCCACATTCCAAGCAAGAGAAGAGCCTGTGCAAAGGACAGAGGAAGGCTTGGAGCTCTCTTGAGTAGAGTTCTTGGATTCCAGCATAAGGCACTAGGGCTCAGGAACAACTGCAAATAAGGGCAAACAGCCTGAGAGTACAGTATGTATACTGTGGATTATTTTTGTTTGTGTGTGTGCCAGGCACTGGATGTTCGTGGATGGATAAAAGCAAATTCTAACTACTCCTTTGCTTTATAATAAATATCAGAACCCAGATCTGAGGTCTTCAGAGGCTGGAGCCTGGGGCAGATGGTAAATAGAGACTGTCATTGGCCAGAAAAGCTATTTCACGACATCACCCTTATTCTTCAAATTAACTAGGTAGCATACAATTAGGTGTAGGGCAGGGTTGACTGTTTGAATTGGCACAGATTCATTGTACAAAGTGGAAAGGGCCTCTTGAATTTAAGCATATTTATTGCATAAATAAAGAGAAGTGAAGAGAAATACAGGACATGATTTTTCTCCTTGTAGCACTACCAGAGCCATTAGTGCTTATTTTTCTAAACTGATTCGATATGCACTCATGTCAGAATAGTGGCTGGTAGTGTTGATGAAATGGGAACAACAGCAATGAGAATACTAAATCTGGTCACCTGATCCATAGTGGATCAAACACTACTCAGACCCCACACCTGTATAAACCTGCGTGACTGGATTTTCATCCTCCAGCTCCTTTACAGTGCCTAACAAAGTACTTTAAATTACCCAAACTCAACATTCTAATATACCTACTGACACGGTGGTCCTGTTGATTTTTTTATTTAATAACAGATATTTATTAAACACCTACTATGTGCTACTTTTGCACACAGGAAACTTTTTTTTTTAAAGAAAACTCATCTTTTTGTAACATTTCCAGAAAAAAAAGAGTGAAGAAAATAAAACCCATAGAAATGTTAAAGACTATTGAAGTGGAAACTTAATAGTTTATTCAATATTTATTTATTTATTTTTGTCGGTCATGGGGCCTGAACTCTGGGCCTGGGCGCTGTCCCTCAGCTCTACAGCTCAAGGCTAGTGGTCTACCACTTGAGCCACAATGCCACTTCTGGCTTTTTCTGCTTATGTGGTGCTGAGGAATGGAACCCAGGGCCTCATGCATGCAAGGCAAGCACTCTACCATTGAGCCACCTTCACAGCCTTAGATATTTATTTTTGAATGTGGCCTGGAACTGTATGTTTAAACTAATGAGTGGAGTATAGCATGGATAATACTCTGAACTGATTCCCGTGAAAGTGAGAAAGTGAATGGATCAACCAACCCAAGAAGAAGAATGACTGAGGAGGAAGCCATAGTTCAGCCTACACATGATGAAGAGTGAGTCACAGGAAAGAGGAGGGGAAGATGGCTCAGAAAGGATTTTGTAGGTATCACAGAGGTAATAGCCAGTGGTCAGGGTGTGTGTGTGTGTGTGTGTGTGTCTGTGTCTGTGTGTCTGTGTCTGTGTGTCTGTGTGTGTCTGTGTTAGGGGAAAATGAAAGCTATCCTGTAGGCTGGCTGTGGTATGATGGGAGAGGGGGAAACAAGGAGATTTGACTGGAACACTGTAGTGTTTGTCATTTGTCTTCCTACTTCCTAGAAAGGTCACTGAAGCTTGGTTTTGTGGGGGGGGGGGGGGGGGGGGGGGGGGGGGGGGGGGGGAGGTTGGGGGGAGGTGGGGAGGGTGGGAACACAGGTAGACCTGTCAGGGGATTCTGTCCTTATCTGCTTGGGATGAAACCCTAACCCAGCTGGGGTCTTGAACTCTTAGGGAGCACTTAGGAACTGACTGGAGCCAGCCAGCATTCTTGGAGAACTGTCGGGAAGGCGTTGGCAAATATGATTCTAATGTAATTCTGCTCCTATGGAGGTGGGCAGTATTTTACATAATTCAAACAAAATATTTTTTAAAAAATCTTTGTTCTACAAACCCTTTAAATTTTCTGTTAGCTCAGCCAGTAGTATATGGATGCATTAGAGAGAGAAAAGGAATAACTTGATAAGGGTGAATGAGCTCCAATTGTGATTTGTCTCTTTCCTTTCAAATTTCAAGGCCAGTTGCATATGCCTCATTAGCTGGAAGGAGACTGTGATCCCATAATCTTTTTCATTTTCAGAGAATGAGAGAGATGTTACACTTCCTTGGAGAAGGTGGTTTTCACAGACTTTGGATAAAAGCTCTTGTAGTTTGAGTAGCTGAAAATCAACGATGTGTGATGTTTGTGAGAAACAAACCCAAGATTCTTGGGTCCTTATCACCAGCTCTTCCATTTTATACCATAATTTGAAGCCTGATGATATCCAGTGGCTTCCAACTGTTAGGATTTCGAATCCTATTCTCCTAGTCAGACTTTATCCTCTCTTCTCAAAAAGTGTCTCTGATTTGTTGCAGACTTACTAAATGTTTCTCCTTTGAAATACGTCATTCGGATCATGAATGCAAAAATGTTGTACATGATGCTTTTAATTTTAACGTGCTTTATATATAAAATATCAGCATCGTCTGTATTTTGTTAAGGGAATGTAGAACTGGAATTTTAATTTGATGATTGTTTCCAATTCTTCCCAGGCTTTCCTAGGCAAGTACTTTGTTTGAACAGCTGTACTTGTGTAAATCTCCGTCACAAATGGATGGGGAGTCATTTTGTGTAGCAAGTCAGATGAAAGAAACTTCCTTAGAAAGACAGGTCATTAAAGGAATGAAGAAAGAAAAACTAAGCAAAGATTTGAGAAGTTTAGCAACTGTTTCTTTTCCTTCCTAAAAGTAGAGCAGTTCTAATATTTTTTCTACTATATTTCTAATATTTTGTAATAACCTTACAATATACTTACTATTTCTTTTGAGATTTTTATACTGGATAGACAAAAATTGCTGTGAAAATCAGTAGGAAAGGAAGAATGTTAAAACCTAGGAAAGCACAAAAATGGTAATAGAATGGTATAATCAGTTTCCTATCTGTGTTATCTAAACATGGGTGTGGGGGGGCAGCAAAATATGTCTTCCTCCAATATCAACGCATCAAGTTAACATGTGAAAAGGTATTTGGAAGAGTTGGTAGCTTGGCTTTTACCATCTTATCAACTGGATAGGTTTGAAAGAATAAAATAAAGCTAAACTAATTTTAGGGATTCACTCAATTGGATAAACAATGTGCTGTATTTTCTAATCTAATTACTCAAACCCCACTTCTCTTTTGCTAAGGAGATTCATAGGGAGTAAAATAAATAAAATAAGTATTTACCCCCACCTGACCTCCTTACTAAAAATAAATTTGCCTTCTTTCTCTGAGTAAATTGGTCATTTACATTCCCAAGGCTGTACTTCTACAGGCTTCCAGAAGTAACTGCTGGGTATAAAATTGTCTCTGCCGATCTCAGAGTGTGAGTTCTGAGCCCCATGTCTTATTTCTATCACCTAAACGGATGAACAAAACACAATTTAATGGTTTATTTTTACAAATAGGTACACTCTGAATAATACTGATTTGCAGATTAGAGATGCTATGTACTGACGAATCCTTAATAGACTAGAACTATATTGGTGCTGGGCACTGGTGGCTCACGCCTGTAATTCTAGCTACTCAGTAGGCTGAGATCTGAGGATCAAGGTTCCAAGCTAGCCTGGGCAGGAATGTCTGTGGGATTCTTCTGTCCACTAAACTACAGAAAGAGCCACAAGTGGAGCTGTGGTTCAAGTTGTGGTAGAGCAGTAGCCTTCAACAAAAGAAGCTCAGGGTCAGAGCCTAGGGTCTGAATTCAAGCTCCAGGACCAGTACAAAAAGTAAAACCAAACACAAAAACTATATTGGTAGCAAGAAATAACGACTTTGGGTAAAAATCATGGAAATTAGAAATACTTAAAGTTTGAAAGCAATTATAATTGTAAAAACTTAGATACAGAAATAACATATCATTTAAGTGAGCTGCCTGGTACTTTTATCTGTACTATTAACTCCTGAACTCAGTTCTTCAACTACTCTACCTCTAGTACCTTTTGTTTGCAGATTGTTTATGAAATAGGCCCTTACTACCTTTGTTCTGGCTGACCTCAAACTAAAGATCTTCCTGTCTCTACTTCCAGAATATCTGTGATTACATTTTGTACCACCATACCCTGCTCAGATCTTGTACTTCATGATGGCTTTGCCTAATTGTTATTCACTAGATTAAAATTTAGTTTTAGATTGTACTTATATTACATGCAATATAAAATTTTTACATGCACAGGCATTCATAGAAATACAGCATACTAGGAAAAGTGAAGGTCAAACAGGGATGAAGATGAATCAAAAAATTGCAAAGTGGTAAATGACAAGCTTTATGTAGGGAAAAATATAAGGTAGGGATATCCTAAATGATGAGTGTGAGTCAAAACTCTACCCCTGTGGTTTTCTTTCTTTCTTGTCTTTTCTTTTTGTTCTTTATTTTATTTTTAAAGATATGATATTGAGATGTGTGAATCCAGGAAGCCTGAAGTTCAGAATTGAGGAAGAGCTCACTTTTTAAAGTCTGGCTCCTAGCTCCTGATTCTTTTCCTTTGCTATGAATGGGTACTTCCTAGGACAATCTAAATGGAGAGTTTCTAGTCAAGTTCTTAATGCCAGGGCTTTGATGCTTTTAGTCTTAGGACCAAAGGGTCTTCAGAAATTTCCTCCTGATGGATTCATTCTATTATTTTGGGAAGGGGACGTTAGACTCAAGGGTTCATAGTTTCTTAGCAGGCAATCCTACCCCTTGAGCCAGTCCCTCGGCCCTTTTGGTTTTAGTTATTTTTTTTAGCTAGGTCCCTGAAGCTTTGATTCCCTTACTTATTCTCCTTACGTAGCTAGGTTTACATATGTGTGCCACTATGCTTCATTATTGGTGGAGATGGGTCTTGCTTCAGGGTGTCCTCAAACCTGGATCCTCTCAAACTTTGCCTCTCAATTAGCTAGGATAACAAGTGTGCACAGCCTTGCCTAGCCATACTCCCACTTTTCAGCCTTTCTTAAGATATTGTACTCAGAATTTACTTACACACTCTACTGATCTTAATTAAAATGTAAAGGAAGATCAGAACATGATCAAATTAAGTTCTAACCTCACCTGGATAGTTGGATGTTCGTTTAATGGATTAATCAGTTCTTGGATTGCTTGTCTTTCCTGACAGTGAGTCATGATTGCTGTCACTTCTTCATAGTTTCTTCTTCACAAGAAAATTCGATGGCTCTTTCTGTCCTGAGCTCATCTATATTATAAACCAGTTATACTCACTAATGAAGTTGTTATAAGAATTAAGTAAAGCAATAGGTGGGAGACTGCAGAGCAAACTATATGGCATGATGTATGTATGCTCTACTATTTATTCTTTAGTTTGATTTGCATCTTTGGCTAAAGCATAAAATCCAGTGTTTAATAACTGACAAATCTCTATCTTACTCTGGAACGATATTCTATACCTTCCACAAAAGCCATTTAAAATAGACAAGAGAAATGGAAAACAACAAAAAATACTTCTTGTATTAAAGTTCCACCCTCATAATTTCCATTGTCTCCACATTTTTATTTTATAATGGAAACATCCTAAATGATGCCAAGCATAGAAATTGTAGGTAAAAAAAAATTGAGTGGGTTTTTAGCTGCTTTTAACTTGTTTCTGAATTTTAAAGCTCATTTTTATCTATCCCCCTCATTCCCCACCACCACCTTGGTTTTTATCATGAATACAACTCTCTTGTTTGAAAATAGACAATAGGCTTATTCAGCTCTTCAGCACCCTTTACATAGGGTTTTCCTGCCCATGGCCCATGGTGACTCCACCAGAGGTATCATTATCTTGGGGAAAAAAGAATGTCCTTGTGACAGCTGAGTGTTTCTTGCACAAGCAATAGCAGTTGTATAACCGGGGCTGAATGCAAATGGTCATCACACTCGGATTAAAGCTAACACAGTAGTAATCACCCACATGTTCAGAGCACGTAGTTTGGTCCCCTCAGTGATGAAGTTCTCTGCAGAAGGGAGAGTCAGTTGCATTCTAATTTTAGAGGAGAAAGAACAGTGTGCAGGACTGTGTTTTCTGTCTAGTCAAAATGTTTCCCAGTGTAATATGTGGGACTTTGGAGTTTGGGTACTTAGTTTTCATTTTTTTGTAAATATTGAATATGGCTAGAAAAAAAAGCACAGCATCGTCCAACATCATAACCCTGAAAAACAAGCTATTATTCCCACATTGTGAGAGACTAGATTTCTACCATCTTGAAGTTATATTTTATTCAACATGGAGAATTCCAACACATGGAGAATTGCAATTACTTTATTATGACAGTCATACTTTACACTAGGTTGCATTACCCTGAATTTCCAAAGCTCTCATGTTGACTTTTGAGGAATTTCTCTTTGATATACTCTGCATTGTCTTCAGCTCTTCTCAGCCCTTTTGTCCTCATCCACATTCACCAACACAGACTCACACACACTTGACTGAAGTAGGATGTGGATTTCAGGACACTGGAAATTCTAAATCTCTACAGGAATCTTGGAGGTTTGTGTCTGGAGGTATTGACTGCCTTTGCAATTGAAATGGGATAAGTACAGCTTGTTTGGAGATTCACAACACCCTAGGAAATAGCAGGTTTTGGAGAATCAAAATTTATTTTGTTTATCAGATATTTGTAAGTATGTTTGGGGACATAGCCATTTTCCAGCTATAAAATATTTCTGGCTTCATCTCTTCAAATACACAGTAATCACATGTGTGAATCTAGGCCAGGTATTCCTGGTTGGAAAGAAGGTGGGAGATATTGAGATACAAATGGAAAATTCAATGCCGAAGCTTTTCCTTTAATTGGTAATGTTGAAAGTAACCTCTATCCTCCAGGGTGCTCTCAGGTGACAGTGGGTGTATTGTGATTGCCTTTCATTTTATTGACTTAGTAAATTCTTAGATTACTCTTTACTATTTGATATTGACAAACCATAAAATTCTTATAGAACTTGCCTCTTTATAGTGACTTATAAAGAATTATCTTGTTAATAAACTCAGCATCATTTGGAATTCAAGTTTAATTAAAATGGAAAAGTAAATGATGATGTAAAGATTTTTCCTCATTTAAAGCTTACATCTTTTTATTGTCTCTCTGCCTCTTCTTTACAGTCAAAGACAGATTTTGTGTGTGTGTGTTTGTGTGTGTGTGTGTGTGAGGTACTTCTTTAAAGTAGAACTTGTATTATTAGGCTTTTGATTTCAGGATTTTTTTTTTTTAACTAGAAAGGTTGGGAAGAGGGTCTAGGTTGGGTAAATGTAAAACAAAACAAAACCTAGGTTATCCAGGGATTTTAGTTTTTAGAATCTTGTCTAAAGATAATGATAGTTTATGGATGCTTGAAAGGTGTTTTCTCATAACAGTTGCCAGATAACAGATTCCTTATCAGAGGGTGGTTTGAAGGACCTTTCAGATTGCTTTGGGTGACAATACTACCTTATGTTACTTAGAAGCCTCCCTTAAAGTTGGCTTTTCCTATTAAGAGACCAATGAATATTTCTTTCATTAAACAGAGAGCATTGCCTGTATGAGAGGTTTAGGGAAATGCTGTAGAAGATAAACATTGGTAATGCTGGCATTGGACTCCAGTGTTTCATCTTTCAGCCTTTGTGGGTTTAGGATTTTTTCTGAATTAAGGTTCTCAGTATAATGTGTATATTGTAAATTATATATACTAGCCGAGTACATACCACCGGGCCTCAGCATTTGAGGCCTTGTTCTCCTCCTCCCCCCTCCTCCCCAGATACTTTGGTATAAAGCCACTGTCCCCAAGCTTAGTCCTTCAGAGAACCTTTGGATTAAAATAGAAGTTGTAGGCCATGTGACATTCCTTCAAAACCTTTGTTATCCACAGTCACCCTGAAAGAACAGGGTAAATGGAATGGGCCATGAGGGGTCAAGGCAGGAAACTCACAGAGGCAGATTCCGCAGTTAAGAGTGAGCAGAAGTTTATGGCTGTCCTCTTCAGTCCAAGCTTACTGACTGGGCACACAAAGGAGATTCACGGTCCATTGCTCTGCAAAAGCTATTTAGGCAGGCTTTTCTCCCGCCCCTCCCCCCAACTAGCTTTTTAAATGCTCCTGGGGCCCCGGGAGCCTATTCACGAAGGCCTCTCAGATTATGAATACCTAAGCCTTAATGATCTTGGAGTTCTACCCTCTGATAATTTGCGCACCGGCAAAACACAGGCCTGCTAATAGAATTCACAAATACATTTCAGGGTATCACAAATTCATCTACTTCCAGCAGTAAATAAATAAATACATTTTCGCCACCCTTGAGGAACGTTTATTCCATTCTAGCATTGACAGGCTGGTTGCTATTGATTATAAATTTGCATTAAAATAGTGGAACAAGTGGCCTGATACGCGATAACTTCTGAGAGCAGCAAAAATGATTTCCATTCTTAATGGTTTGGCCAGATATGCAGGCCGTGGGTGGATTGTCAGGTTGGTTTTCTCAAGCATCTTGGAGTTCCAGCCTTCCTCCATTTAGCGTTTAATGTTTCTCGGTTCTTATAATTGATCTTTCAAAGTAGAACTTGTTTTTTTTTTAAATTATAATAAACACATTGAAATGAAACCCATTAAATTTGTTTGAAAAGTATGTGTGTGTGTGTGTGTAATCAGAAAGAGTAATAGAGGAGGCAAATTTGATCAGAGTACATTATATGTATGTGTGGAAATATCACAGCAAGCCCCCTTTGTACAATTAATACATGCTCATCAAAAAACACATTGATTCCCTTTATAGTTTAAATAGTTCAGCTATTTCAAGCAGTGTTTGATATCACCTAAATTCAGCTGCGAACATCTTCTTAAGAGAATAGAAATAGCCATAAAAATTTGTTATAATAGGATTTAACCTATAGAATTCTGATTCTTTCTTCCCTTCAACTTTTATCAAGCATTTAATTGCTTACCAGATGATTTATTTTAGAATTGGCCTACTTATTTTTTTTTGTTCCAGTGCCTGTGGGCAAATGTAAATGTGTAGCTGAATTAGCAAACCAGGAATCTCTGTATAAGTTAATAACCACAATAGGGAATCAAATAACTTTGATTTCCTGCTTTTTCTAGATTGGCTGTATATGTAAGGCGACAGAAGTAGGGTTGAGATATAAGGGGGCTTATGGGACCACGATTAACTTCAAATTGTTTCATTAATATAAGAGGAATGTGTGTTTATTGTAAAAAGCATAGCAAAGAAAATCCATTATTTTCCCACTCCAAGATGGTTAAATGAATATTTCCATCCTCTTTATTTCAGTTTTTTGAAGTACTTTATATGTAAAAAATAAAGTGTGCATGTATTTCCGAAATATGCTAATAAAATGCCTCTATACACATCCTCCGCCTGTGTAATTGTTTTATTCTCCAATCGTGAGTCCTTGCTTGGCCCCATATAAAACATTTCCTTTTTAGTTAAAATTTGTCTTTCAAAATGAAATCAATGTTGTTTTGATGGTGATAGACAAATTCTTAATATATTTTACCTACTTTGGTATCTTCATGATTTTACCATATATGTATCCCTGGCTAATAGCTTTTTATTTTCTTTCATGTTTTAAAACTTTAAGGGAATTGTATTTTTCTTCTTCCTACTTTCTGTTGATGTTTGCTTTGTTGCATGATATGTATAGCAATTTTATCGTTTGGTGAGGTTTTAACTTGTACTCTTGGATAGTTAATGAGATTGTATATCTTTAGATCTATTGTTCGTTATATTTACTTGTAGATATATTTCTATCTTTCATCACCTCTTCTATTGGCCTGTCATTTTTTTTCATAGAAGTTCTTTATATATTCTATATATCCTATTTGCTTCTGTTGACAGTACTAGGGTTTGAACTTGGCACTTGGCACTTGCTAGGAAGGCATTCGAACCAAGGCTCCTACCTTTTTTGCTTTGTTTATTTTTGAGATAAGGGATTAATTTTTGCTGTGGCTGGCACACAGATATTTCCCGCTATAGCTGGGATGGCAGGCACACAAAGCTTTTTCTGAGAAAGAAGGAGATCTCAAACTTTTTAATTTTTTTTGCCTAGGCTGTCTTGGAACCTCAATCCTTCTGATCTCAGCCTCCTGTGCAGTTGGGAGGGGGATGGAGGGGAGGGGAGGGACAGATACATATCACTATAGCCAGCTATTGGTTGAGTTAGGATTTCATAAACATTTTACCTGGGCTGGTCTTGAACCACAGTCCTTCTAATCGCTGCTTCCTTAGGATTTCAGGCCTGAGCTACCAGTACTACCTGGCACACATGTATATGTATCTGTATCCCTACCCCTTATAGGCACTAGTATTTTATGTGCTTATAGACATTTCCTTCCAGTGCATGGCTTGTCAGCCCATTTTCTCTGTGGATACTTGAGAAAACAAGCATTCATTTAAAGTAGGTGAATTCCAAAGAGAGCATCTGTTCTTTCTCAATGAAGTAGATGTGACTTATTAGTTGTCCTTTTAACAGTTTAGATCTTCTAACTGGTTAAAATGTTTAGATCATTTGTGTTTATTGCAATTCCCTGCAAGGCTGGGCTTAAAAAAAAATCTACCATCTTACTATTTCTTTTCTCCTCCTCTCTCTCTTTATTGCATTTCCTCTCCACTTCTCTTGTTCACTTAATATTTAAGAGGGAAAAAAGCCAGTACATTAAAAATTTAATGGCATTTTTTATCATGTGGACAGTGGAGGATTTCTTTCTATATTAGGAATATTTCCAGATGTGCAGTAGATAACTGGAATAAAGTGTTTCTGATGAAGTGGGCTGGGATATCTCTCAAAGAGTAAAAAGCTTGTGAATGTGGATTTGCGATATTGAGCTACAGTTGGGGATTGACACTGGTTGCTAATAAGGTGGTTCTTGAGAAGCCACAGAACCGAACAACTAGGCTAGAAAGCCCCAGACACTTGAACATGATGAGACAAGTGACGGACAATCTGTCAATGTATTAAGATGATAAGGGAGTATCTCTGGTAACAGCTCAGGCTCCTAGTCACATTGTGGGCCCATCGAATGTCCCTGGTAATAGAGGCAATCCCTGGTCACTTCCAGCAGCAAAGGACAACTCAACTTTCCATTATTCACTTTCCTATAGGTTCAGCAAAGCTCCTTTTTGTTATTTCAGAAAGGAATTGAAATCACATGAGAGAGTGTTATCAGTCAGCGTAAGTCTGGCTTTCAACAGGCCAGCTAGAAGGAATTTTCATAATGTTTTATAGGGTTGTGTGAGGTCATTGGAATGGGGCTGGCTTTTTCTACTACATTTCAGCTGCAGTTCTAGGCTTTGGGGAAGTGTGATACCAACCTTCTCCTTCTCCTCCTCCTCCTCCTCCACCTCCTCCTTCTCCTCCTCCTCTTCTTCCTCCTTCTCCCCCTCTTCTTCTTCTTCTTGGGTCCATATTTCCAGAAGCCTTGTTTGATTCTGTGTGTAGATAATGTGGTATGTAATATTTCCTGTGATTTTCCTAATAGAATTGTATGTAAGACTTCAAATGGGTGTTAGTCATTGTCCAGCTGCTTCACTGCAAAAAAAGAACCTAGGCCTGTGGAGGTTAAAGAACTCATTTTAGACATACCAGCTAGGAAATTTTAGTAGATCCCATAAAAGAGAGATTTGCCCACAAAGTGTGTCAGAAAAGTTTTGAACATGAGAATGTCAGGCTGTTTTGGAAGAACATTGGAAGGCATTCAAGAAAATGGTGGGAGGCTGAGCATCATAAATCCAAGCTTAGAATGTTGTATTCAGTCTCATCATATTCTGAAAGTCAAGTCGCGGGCTTGTTGCTGTGCAGCCCCTGTCAGAAATTACGATTAAGAAGAAAAGCTGGGCTACATGCCTAGAAGCCCAGCATTTGACAACATGAAAAAGAAGGATCACAAGTTCAAGGCTTAGCCTGGGTTCCATAGCAAGCAAGACCCTGTCTCCAAAAACAAAACAAAACAAAAACATCTTTAAGAATAGGATAGATGTTAAATTTTGTTACATATATTTTGCCAGAATTTAAGAAAGAAGTGCAAATAAAGACAAAAGAGATGTCTGTCGATTCATCCCATTTCCCCTAGTTCTTTGGATAAAAGGCAAGGCAGGTACTAATGGATGCACCTCTGTCACTTTCCTGGGCGAGTTTCCCCCTCCCTGTACCCAAGCATCTCTTCTGAAGGGAGGGCTGAGGACCAAGCGCTTCAGTAGGCCTTCTCCAGCATGTGTGAGGCTCAGGGTTCCATCCTCAGCACTGTTGAAGGGAAAGCTGAAGGGATCATCAGCCAATTGGTGAAAATGTTTTTTAAAAATGTACCTGTTGGGGCTGGGAAGGTGGCTCAGTGGTAAAGCACTTGCCTTGCATGCGTGAGGCCCTGGGTTTGATTCCTCAGCACCACATAAGCAAAAAGAAAAAAGCCAGGAGTTGCGCTGTGGCTCAAGTGGTAGAGCGCTAGCCTTGAGCTGAAGAGCTGAGGGACAGCGCCCAGGCCCAGAGTTCAGGCCCCACGACCAGACCTGCCCCCCCAAATGTACCTGTTCACTAAAGCTGTCTAAATCCATTTTCTTGTTTCTGTCACATCTGGTAAGGACTTTGTCCTGTTCCCTGTGGCAGTGCTACAGAGCATCATTCCTTTGATGACCAGGACCGTAGTGACTCATGAACTTGAGTAAAGTAAAAGTGAAGGTATTTAGTGAATGATGGTCATATGTGTGCAATGTGCTAAAAATTGTATGTACATTATCACACCATAACCATGATACTATTCCTAATTCTTACATTAGAAAAAATGATTCAAGAGAGCAAGTATTCTCTCCAACAGAGCAAACACCAATTAAGAGAATTAAAATGCATGTCTCTGATTTTCTTGCTTGCTTCCTTCCTTCCTTCCTTCCTTCCTTCCTTCCTTCCTTCCTTCCTTCCTTCCTTCCTTCCTTCCTTCCTTCCTCTCTCCTTCTCTCCTTCCCTCTTCCTTCCTTCCTTCCTTCCTTCCTTCCTTCCTTCCTTCCTTCCTTCCTTCCTTCCTTCCTTCCTTCCTCTCTCCTTCTCTCCTTCCCTCCTTTCTTCCCTCCTTCCTTTCTTCCTTTCTTTCTTCCTTCCTCCCTTCCCTGGGTTGCTATTGGAACTTGAACTCAGGGCTGCAAATGCTTGCTTAGCTTTTTCACTCAAGGATGGAGCTTCATCACTTGAGCCACATCTCCACTTCTGGATGTTTTGCTAAGAGTTTTTGTGTGCCCATGCTGGCTTCGGCCTCCTGAGTAGCTAACATTACAGGTGTGAGCCATCAGTGCCTGCTCTGGTAGCATAGTTATCTCAAATTTTTATCTAAACCAAGCTAAATAAGGGCAAAAATCCAAAGTAACTTAACTCATTAGATTAAAAAGAAAATTTCATTTGGCACTATAGAGTTTGAACTCCGGGCCTTGTGATAGTAGGTTTGCATACTACTACTGAGTCATACCTCCAGCCCTGCTTTCACTGTCATTTTTAGGTCTTGTTCCCTGTCTGGAATGTGCCTTTGCCACAAATCCACTTTCTTTAGGCTTCCCATAATTACTGAGATTGGAGGCACATGCTACTGTGTCCAGTTCTTTAAGTGGAGGCTGAGACTTACAGACTTTTTTTTGCCCTGGCTGACCTGGAACCACAATCCTTCTATATCAGTAACTCATATCACTGGGGATGGCAGTCACTCACCACTGGGCCCAACTGTGTGTTGAGAAAGGGCCTCAGACCTTTTCTGCCTGGACTGTCCTTGTTCTACAGTCCTCCAGTTCTCAACAGGACAAGAAGCAGCCTGTTTTTTGCACTTGAAGCTGGTGTGTGTGTGTGTGTGTGTGTGTGTGTGTGTGTGTGTGTGAACAAGGAGAGCAAAGGCCCTAAGACAGGAAGGAACTTGGTGTCAAGACCTCAAAGGAGGTCAGATGGCTGTTGGTTTCAGATACTTTCATACATGTAGCCTGAAGTTTTTTTTTTTTTCATTTTTTTTCTGTGCACCTGCATCTTGACTGGTATCACATGATATCCTGTCAAATGGGGTATCATGTCTGTGCTAGAGAAGTTTCAGCTTCTGGAACACTGTGAGTTTTAGATTCTTGAATTAGAGATGTTTAACCTGCATCTTCCAGGACACAAAGGCTGGACCGGAAGAAGTTTCCAGGTCTTTGCTAATTCCTAACGTCTATGGTTTTATGATGGTCATAAGTGATACAGACTGCTCAAACCCTTCAGGAATGTGGCAAGGTAAACAAAAAGGTACTATAACTTTACTGCCTTTTGGCATGCTGGTAACTCAGTAGAGCTGCTTTGAGCATTTGACACCTCATTAACCAATAGTGTGTTTCCCTTAGTTGTCTATATTCCTCTTAATTCCGGTTGAGGTAAAGCTTGTAGCGAATGGATTCCATGTCTGCCTCTCATATTCATTAAGAAGCAGAGATTGAAGAGGCTTGAACTTGGGGGGGGGCATTTTTGAATTCCATACAACACAGTTTTTACATGTTGTATTTACCAGATGTCTGTCAGTGTATTTGGTGAAGGCAGATAAATCAAATTGGCCTTTTCCAATATCTTCTGAATTTTTAATGAGCTGCCTATATGTCTTGTCACCTTTTCTACTCCTAGCTATGATTTTTAATGTATATGCTGCAATTTCTTTTCCCCCGAAAAATTTATTTTTACTTATTTTTTTTATTTTTACTTTTTAAGGTGGTTTCTATTGTATGTGAGGTCCAGGATATTTGAGACATTATTACTCTTTTTTTTGTTTAATTGAAAAGGTATGGAATCAACTGCCTTCAGGGATGGAGCTGTGGCATATTTATCAGATAAAGGACTTGTCACAGAGATGGGGCTGTTTGCCATTGTACAAATTTGCAAATGCATCAGTGCTTTAGAAATTGCAGTTGTGTTATTTAAATGTGAGGGTGTTTTTTTTTCTCCCTCAGGGGGGAAAAAGTGTTCTGAACAGACCTCCATTTATTTCTTTTATCATAAGTTTTATATTTCAGATCTTAAAAATCATTTTTTTTAACAAGCTAAATGTTTTTACTAAACATGCTGAAAATACAATTAGAAGCTACTGCGTCAACTAGGAATTAGAGGTCCTTAGAACAGTGGGTTATTTCATAGCTCTACACACATACTAAGACTGCATGCTAAATTCATTTAGACATAATTAAGGACAGAAGTAGAATTTTTAACCACTTCTCTGCTAGGTTTTGACAGTAGCAGTGAGGGTGAGTTTAGTGGGATCAGATGATGGACTGATTTAGCACAAGAACTTTTTAAAAAGAGAATGTTCAAAAATACAAGTACTATAAAACATTTTACTCTAGTCAAAATTTCCTCCGTTTATACAACATTATAATTTAGTTATGGAAAACACCTTGATTGTATCCTAGGTTTAAACCCCGGAAGGAAGAGTCCAGTCCTTGCTAAAACAAGAATGAACAAGTTGATGAGCTGGCTAGTTTTGTGAATGACTCTACACTTTGAAGATGATTTAAGAAAACGGGGGTCTGAGTTGTGTGATGGTTATAACTTAGAATCACGGACTAGATAGGAAATTGTGGCTCTGTCTTCTCCCAACTATTCTTCTACATGCAGAATATGTACTCATTGTACATAGCCCAGTAGTTTATACTGAGAAACTGTGAATACAATTCCAAAATTTGGGGATACAGCTCAGAACATGCAGTTTCCTAACAGTAATTTTGTAGTTTTGTGAGAAGTTCAAATCCATTTATTATCTTTCAGTATATGGGAGCTTCTGCTATAATCAATTCAGTACTTTTGTGTGCCTTTCACAAATGGAAGTATACATTTGTGATTGTGGCAGTAGGCACACAAAGGAAATAGTATATTTTTTCTTGATGCTGGGTATGGAACCCAGGTTTTATGCATGCTAAACCCATCCCTACACCTTTGCCTTTAAATGTATATCTAGTATCTGGATCAGGACCTGTTTGACTTGTGACCTGGCAGCAAATACACAAGAAAAAGTCACATCTGGTCTTTAGGCTTTTTCAATTTGAAGACCCAAAGGTGATTACTTAAATGGTTGCATGGACTTGAATGAATCCTCATTTTTATAATACCTATATTCATGATAGGAAGATTTATCTCATTATCATTCATACCACTTACCTCAGGTATATTTATATTCTGTCATTGTCTATCATATTGTACCTTCTAGAATGTGGAATTCATTATGGTTTAGCCAAAGTTTCCTCCTCTCTGCCCTTAAGAGATCTTGAAAAGTCTAAGCCTGCTTCTCTTCTGCTTCCATGTCATGATTTCTTCTTTAAATTTCCAGAGATCTTCCAGCTGGTTTTGTTTTGTCTTCATTTTCTACTGAATTCACTGTCTACAAAACTCACCCCATGTATTTGTATTCCTCTCTCTGCTCTGTATAAACACAAGCAAACACCTTAACTTCCAATGTTTTCTTTTCAGAAAATAAAGTCACACAGTAAAGCACAAGTGTAGAGATTTTACACAAAGTTTAATGAGACCAAGACTCAGAGGAAAACCAGTAACTTCAGACTCCAAGGCAAACACCCCTGCTCTTCATGTCTTCTTGGCCTGTCTTTCTTCCACAAACTTGGCTTCACAAATTGCCTGATCATTTTCTCTCTCCTCTTCTCAGCTTTCTCTACTTTGTTCTCACATTTCCATACCATTATATATGGAGAGGTCTAGCTTTTCTTTCCTGCCTCGCCTTTGCTCTCACACAGCTGAAAAAGACATTTTCCTAAACAAAGTGAGCTCCCTCCTCAAGAGAGATTCTGAGGCCAGCTATAATAATACTTATTTTCCCTACCATAAACAAACTAGTCAAGCAGGATACTCCCTAGTTTTAGGCCTAGTACTACCTTGCAGTGTCTTAGAGTGAATGTGTGGGTGGATTTTTTTTTTTTTTTTGGTTTTCTATTACAACAGCCTTTGATGACTTTGGCCATCTGTCCCTGGGGGGAGGGGAAGCATGGTACTCATGGACCCGGCTGTTAAGTACAAGAAGCATTCTGGTTACTTCTCATGCTTTCCCATCATGGCACATAACATGTGTGTATGGCACACAGAATAAAGTGTGTGTGTGTGTGTGTGTGTGTGTGTGTGTGTGGCACACAGTTTGCACATGGCCAAAGATAACTGGACTAGGGGCTCCCTCTAGCTATTCCCAGGGCTTTAGCTACTCAGATTCCATCCAGCCAATACAAAGACTGGGGTGTGGAAGACCATTTTTGAAACCCACCTGGGAATGTCTCCTGCCTCCTGTTGGAATGCTTTGGAATATATTTTAGTTTCACTCAACCTAGAGAAAAACCAAAGCCTCTCTTAAAGCTGGCTGAGGTGTGTCACCTCTAATTCTAGAACTCTCAAATTAACAAACATAAAATCCCACTTTATGATATCAACAGGAATGAATGATATTTTATTTAGTTATACTTCTAAATAATCTATATAGAAATGTAACACATAACCAACATTTGTATCATTATTTTAACATTCTAATTATTTCTCAACACGAATTCAAGGGGGCTTCAGAACATCACCACATGGGTGGCAATTCCAGACTCCATTAAATGGCAGGGCATGTTATTATTCACTTAATGCATCTCTCTCTTTTCCTTCCTTCCTTCCTTCCTTCCTTCCTTCCTTCCTTCATTCCTTCCTTCCTTTCTTCTGGCCTGCCTTCCTGCCTGCCTTCCTGCCTTCCTGCTTTTTTTGTACTCGTCCTGGGGCTTGAACTCAGGGCCTGGACACTGTCTTTGAGCTTTCTTTTTTCTTTTTCTTTTTTTTTTTCTCAAAGCTAGTGCTCTACCACTTAAACTACAGCTCCACTTTCAGCTTTTTGGTGGTTAATTGGAGATAAGAGTCTTGGGCTTTGCTGTCCAGGCTAATTTCAAACCAAGATCTACGATCTTAACCCATTAGATAGTTAAGATTACAGGTATGAGCCACCAGTGCCCAGCTTCATTCATTTCTTTTAAGAAGTTTTGGCTGACTGCCTAGGAGAGAGAGAGAAGTAGAGCAAGTTATAATTGGTCCTTCTAGGCACTGTGGAACCTAGAGCTGAATGAGAAGACAATTATTAGGTATTAGAAGCATTCAAATTATAAATAAAGCAGTGACAGTGAAGTGACAAAGTAATAGAAGGATAGTAATAGAAGAAATTCCTCTAAAAGAGTGTTCAGGACTTGGCTTGGCAGGGCATATCTGTAATCCCAGCTAATTTAGAAGCAGGGGTAGGAAGATCACATACCCTTAAGGCTGGCCCTGGCCAAAAAAAATGCAAGATAGTATCTAAGAAATAAACGAAAGCAAGAGAAGTGGGGTCATGGCTTAGGTAGTGGAGCATATGGCCTTGGGTTCAAACTTAAGTATCACCATAGATAGATAGATAGACAGATAGACAGGCACACAGACAAGAGTGGGATGTTTAAGTAAAGAAAACTGTTAGGAAATAAAGTAAAATGTAAGTTCTCTAAGATAATTAGGATGCAGAATAGCTAAATCCACTAATACTCTGGGTGCTAGCAATGTTCAGCTGAACATGAGAGAGCTTGTTGTAAGTAAAATATCTCTCAAAGGTGGGCAAAAATGAGACCTAAGATTGTTCTCTTTCTCTTCTTTAGTGTGAGAGAAAGAATAGAAAAGAAATGATCCATGATGTTAGTATAACTCTGGTGTAAAAATGATCCAGCATAATTTATTCAGTAAATATTAGCAAAGGATTGTGTTTTAGCTGTTCAGATGGGTGGTTATTGTTTCTGTAATGAAGAAAAAGTCTCAGAATGGTTGCTCACTAACAGAGCCAAAAAAGGAGTGATATGCATTTTTAAGATCTTGTACATATTTCATTTGTTCATAGACAGTACCTTTATTGAGGGGGCAGTGCTTTTGCTACCTTGGGGACAGTTTTTCTTGTTAGACATGCTGCAAGTTCTGATTAATGACAAGAGAAATAAGAGTTATACCGTTCTCTTCTAACCCTAACCCAGGGGAACCCAATTAGTGGTTATTTATTTTCCCTTTGTCCTCGAGTTTGCTTTAGGGCCTATAATGGAAGTAATACAAAACTGATTTGGGGGTTCTTTTGGCGTAGGGGGCCCTGCCAATTTTAAATCCCTGAAAGGAAGAATAACTATATTTTTTATTGGTTCTTTTATAAACATGTTGATCATCATGAATTCTTCTCATGACTTTTGAAATTTAGTTTGAATTCTTGGGAAAAATTTCTTAAGAATTACATTGTACAGAAGCCAGAAATAAGGGAGGGAGAGTTATAAGACAACAACAGCTTTTGTATTTTTGTTATTTTAATCAATAGAATAAAAATTTGTTTTTAAATGGAGAGGATTCTTTTGCTAACTGTAAGGAAGTAGACTCCACATCTGTTCGGCAGATTAATCTTGCTTATGAAGGTTTGCAGTGATATTTGTGGTAATATTTTTTCCTTTACTCTGATTATATTTAAAAAATATAAATTGCTCCCCCCAAAGCCAGCGATCTCATTTATAAAGCAATATCATTCAAAACATGTAAGATGCATTCATCTTTCATTGACCCATTTATCCTTTGTATGTTATAAGACTGTATCACAGATAAGGCCTCCTCAAGAGAGTGTAAGGTTTAAATATACCAGTAAAGCAAAGGTAACCGTTACCGATTAATTTCCTGTTAGCTAGTTTGGATTTTATCTGGCAGGAAAGTAGAGTGGTATGATTTGATTTGTCTCACTTCCTGATGGCATCACCAGCAGCTAAGAATGTGTGTCATCCTTCCTTTCTTGCATTCATACATACCATTCACATCATTTATTTTCCTGATTATTACTAATTAATATTATTATTATTATTTTGATGGTGGTACTGCAGTTTCAACTCAGGGCCCTGTACTTATTAGGCAGGCAATCTACCACTAAGCCATACTTCTAACCCTCATATAATTTATTTACTTTAATCAAAATGGGGTCACAGCACACTGAGTTTTGTATTCTTCTCCTACTTGCCTTTTTTGCTTCACATTTCCATTCTCAATGCTCATTTTTCCAAGTCAAAGCATCTAAAGCTTCCTTATTCTTGTGAATGGCACTATCATATGAAGAATTGAATGTTTCTATCATCATTTATATAAGGAGCTTCCTTAAAAAGGATAAACACACACCAAAAAACTATTAGGTATCATACATAACCCTTTTCAAATACAAAATCTGAAGCTAAAATCACCCCTGCAGGACAAATTCTGTCTTTCCAGTGTCATAAACAGCAACAGAGCAAGTTACCACACGGACTGCACTAAAGTCTCTGGTGATATGGGCTGACATGATCCTCAAGGAGGAGCCTGTCTTCAACCATTGACCCTCACATCTGTGCATATTCAGTCATCATGGGGCTTTTGCTCCCTGACTCCTCTTCATATATATGGAAGGAACAACTTGCTCCTAACCTCATTTCAAAGCACTGTAAATAATCACATGTTTGGATATTCTGGGGATCTAAGGGAATCCACCCATGTGGCATCTTCTGTTTAAGACATAGTTGGCTGTTTGCTTGTATTATTGTGAATGGACCCAGAGCCACTTTTCTGTAAGATATGTTCTTGATGTCAATGAATATTCAGTCCTTATTTTCTTCCAATATTCTGAAGACCTTGATAATTTCTCTTCCTAAATGCAGTCATATTTCACTTAATGGCTGGGATACCTTCTGAGAAATTGTTGTGGAGTGATGTGGTCATGTGTGAATGTCATACGATGTACTTCTATAAACTTAACTGGTATGGCATAACATACTTAGTCTATAAGGTATCGCTGCTATTGTATATGAGATCTGTCAGTAGCTTGAACTTTGTCATGTGATGCATAATTGTACAGTGATGCTATTTAAAATTCTTTGACAATAATTTCAAGCTCATCTGTTCAAATCCATGTAGTCATCATTATGTAAAAATAATTTAAATATGATTTTTCTTGCAAGAAGAATAATATGTCTTTATTTTTGGTCTCAAAGTCAAAATGATTGAGAAATACATTTTAACAGAAAAATAGATTTATGGTAAATTCAAATGAAGCTGAGAGGGAAATTTGGTATATATTATCTCTTCCACAAGAAGTAAATAAGCTACTTTTGTAATCTAAGAAATAGAGCCTGCCAGAGATATACAGAATTACACTTACCTTTTGAGTTATCTTAGTATGAGGAGGGTTTTTTTTTTCTTTTTTGTTGAAGACTTTCAGGTGAAGTCTGATACTTTTGTCATGAGTCCATTTGGCTTCATCCTGTTTGACAGCATTGGACAGGACAATGCAACCTTATACGGTGTACCTTCCATTCCTTAAAAGAGAAATTAAAATGGTTCAGTGAGAAGATAAAAGATTTCATTTCTCTTAAGTAAAGGAACTTGAGAAAACTATAAAGTACTTACCCAAACTCAGATACTTCCACCGATTTGGAGCTAAGTAATTTAAACAGATTGGTTCATTTCTAAATGTAAAATGATATCGGCACACTAGAAAGTCTCCTGAAAATAATGAAAAAAAAATCACAAACCATGCCCGCAGGCAGTAGTCAGCCAAACTGTAGAAAGATAAGAAGGCAGTGATAATCCTAGCTATGGTAGGGAGCAGAGAAACATTGAGAATTACGTACACTTAGGAACATTGTTATGTGGACAACATGTCATACTATAGCAGCACTGATGGAAAGTATTTCTCTTTATATTATTTTCTGGCACTTTAGATATACCTGCATATTGTCCCAGAAGAAGTTTCATGATAACTATTGGCAGTACCACTGCCATGTATTTTTATTTCCCTGAGATGTATCCACTTCACAGGAAATGATGTAGCTGATGGTGCGAAACATGCTGACAGAAACATTTGATGTGAACCATCTAGTATCTTTTTGTACTCTCACTTCTTGGTCATATGGAAGATGTAAGAAGTGCTCATGTTTTGATTTTCCCGCCCAGAAGAAGAAGACAGTCTTCAACTCATCGTTATTATTTAGGTAACTCTGGTGTTAAAGCAATCACTTGCCTATTTGTTGAGTATCTACTAAGCATCTCACACGTTATTAGGTGTGACACTAACGTTTTCATGTCACTTAAATTATCTTGATTGTAATTAGTTTGTTTATTCTTGGTGGTGTTGAGGATTGAACCTACAGCCTAGAACCTAGAGCCTTCATTCATGCTAGGTGAAGGTGTGAACCACACCCCAAGCCTTTATTTGCTTGATTTAAAAATAGGCATTAAGGGGCTGGGAAGGTGGCTCAGTGGTAGAGTGTTTGCCTTGCATGCATGAGGTCCTGGGTTCAATTCCTCAGTACCGCATAAGCAGAAAAAGCCGGAAGTGGCGCTGTGGTTCAAGTGGTAGAGCACTAGCATTGAGCTGAAGAGCTGAGGGACAGCGCCCAGGCCCAGAGTTCAGGCCCCACGACCGGACCCAAAAAAACCAAAAAAACTTACCCTGGGCAAATTTATCCTGCACTGCTTTTATTCTGGGATGACCCTGAAATATTCTCTCTCTCTCTCAATCTCTCTCTTCTTTTTTAGTGTCTGAGACTCATAAAGTAAAGAAGGGAGAATGTGGTATGTTTTGTTGTGGACGTTGTAGGGGACCCTTCTGTCTCGCTCAGCTAACTCATAGACAAGGCCCAGTGACTATTCAGAGGAACTAAGAACAGAACTATGGGTCTTGGCTGGTCTTTTACTCCAAGATATTTTTCATGAAACTCTTGAGTCCATGTTCACTTTTGAGATACTAATACTGGATCTAACTGGTGCCATCTTGGCATCTTGATGGATGAGGGAGGCTGTGTGAAAACTCCCTGGGTGAAATCTACTTCCCACCCTCAGCCTCAGGTGAGTTTAAATTCCTAGAAGTAGGACTGGGGTCTTGGACAATAAGTTCTCAGACCCTGCCAGACCTTATCATGAACGCACAAGTCTCTTAGATTTCCCTGTGACCCTGTTCCTTGACCATGACCCTGTTTAGGCCCCATCACCTTAGCTGCTATTGGGACATACCTCATGTCTCCTGACTCTCCTCCCGTCACCATGGCATCCCTCTTCAACTCTCCACTAGAGTCGAGCTGGTTTGTTGAGGTTGTTTTTCTGCTCTTTCTTTACTACCCTCGTGGCTCAGTTTTCTAACAGTATTAAGTGCATTTGAGGCTGCAAGCTTTTTGGGGACATGGGTCCACTCACAGTCACCGGCTTTCTACTACAGATTCCCAGTTCAGCCTCTCAGAATGTGGCTTCTCTGTATCTCACGATCCAATTCCTGTATAACACTTTCAAACCAACTGGCCTATTCTGCAGTGGTGTTATCAGTCCATTTACTTTGCATTGTGCATCTTGTTTTAATAGTTCCCCTTTCTTAGCTTCTTCTCATCCCAGCGATCAGTTTCTCTGCATGTGTCAAACTTCCTTTTCTCTCCTCGTATTTCATTCTTCCAGGATCTGTAAAATGTCCAAGTTCTCATAGCTCCCTTAAAAAATGAATTGCACCCAGAGGGACCTGAGCTGCCTGTTCCTTAATCTGTCGAGTTTCAGATTTACAGGCTTGCTCCAAGAAAGGTGGGAGAGGAGAAGAAACAGTTAGGCCTTACCTCCAGGAAAGGAAAATAGCCACTTCTGTTTCTGTATTAAGGCTGTTGCTTTAAAGCTGTGAGCTGAGTGGTCTGGAGATAAATCAGCCTGAATCTGGAGGCATGAGACAAGAGTTTGGCTAGACCCTGTAAATATGTAAATTTACCAAATTCCCAGGCATGTCAGCCCTCAAGGAAGAGGATTAAGGGAATCCAAGAGTCCTGACCTTACTGTGAGACCAAATTATAACTGGAGCCTGTTGTAAGGAACACAGTTTGAGTTTGCTACTCGAAATCATGCTACAATCCCAATAGCCTTCACTCTTAACCATATTCTGATGGGAAATTTATTAAATGTTAAAGTCTAATCTGAAAAGCAAACATTACTTTAAATAAAACTATGCAACGCCATTTAATAGTGTTTATAAATTGAGGGTCTGGGCCTAATAACCTTGATAGGAGGAATTCCAGGGCCCTCTTTCCCAATCCAGACCTGTCAGGAAGCGTTTATTTGTACTAGGCTTTCCAGTCTGAAAGCTGGTGCCATTGTTTAGACTCTGCATGAATAAACAGACTGAAGGATAAACTTCCTCTTCAGGTGAGGTTTATATCTTTTAAAACAGACCATAAGTTTTACACCATGGATTTCCTATAGAGAGATGGTACAACTCACTTCTGCAAAGGCTCATGGGAGACGCTTCCCTGTGCAGGACTTGTATTGTGTCTTTTAGGCTTAATGACAATGAGGAATCATGGCCCCTAAGAAAGTTGTGGTCCTTTCTGAGAAAGGGAATCAGACACACATGAATTAAGATACTTACTGAAGGAAATCTAAAAAAAAACATTTGTAATGAAATAGGATGTTGCTCAAGCAGCCCTGCGTGTAGTGAAACATACCTGTAATCCTAGCACTTGGGAAGGTGAGGGAGGAGAATCATGATGATAATCATGAGTTTAATGCTAGCCTGTTGTATATCATGAGTTCAAGGACAGCCTAGACTACATAGTGAGAAATGAGTCCCTGTATCACAAAATAAAATGAAACCAAGCCAAATTCATCTCAAGCAGATACGTGCTTTGTAGTCACCACCACCACCACCACCAACAACAACAACAATAAACAACATTGAATTCAGTTATTGGGAAGAGATTTGGTGGACTAAATTGAATTTGAGATGATCTGTGCTAACGTGTTTAATTTTAGGTGCCAGATTTTGACCAATAAAGTTCACAGAGTTTCTCATTTAGATAATCATGTATGATTACAGAGACTACCAGAGCCACCCCCTGAGCTTACAGTTTCCAAGTTGGTCAGACCGGCTCCAAACTCTTGTCTCATTTTCCAGTATGCTGCACAGATAGGATTGTGGTCTCTCTCTCTCTCTCTCTCTCTCTCTCTCTCCTCTGTATGACATAAATAATAGGTAGCAACAAATTAGATGTTTTGCTTGAAAAGTAAAGGGGCTAGAAGCCATGTCCTGTGAAGAACAATTGAAAGGCCTTGCCATATTGTTTAGAGTAGAGATAAGAATGAGCCTCATAGATGTTTTCCAACATTGCAAAGGCTGCTTTGTTATTTGCTATGTAGACCAATCTAGGATGCAGAATTAAGCATTTTGGTATATATAGGAATGAGCACGCAATATTCCAGCTCAAATAAGTGCTTTCTTACAACTAAAATGTTGAGCAAAGCAGTTTTCATAGTGAATTCTCCATCCCTGATATCATTCAAGAGAGGTTAGATACTGCCTTGAGGGCCACTGTAGAGACAGTAGCAGAGCTGGCTTATGTAGTTTCCAAGGATTTTTGCCGTTCCACTTATCTTGATTGCTGGAGCCCAGGCAAATACAAGAAGTTTCTAGGAAGAGGTAATTAAAACGCAAAGAAGCATGTCAAAAAGAGCTATGAAAATTAGAGATCTTTGTGTATCAGGAGTATATGAGGATTGAAGAATGCATGAGATACATGATAGGAGCTTGAAGTATTGTAGTAGGCAATCGGGAGCCATCTTAACCTCTTATCCTGTTCAAGGGAGATAAAAACCAGTATTTGAAGAGGCTTTTCTTTCTCCCCTGTACCAAAAGAACATGGGAGAGAGAATCCAGACAGGGAAACCACTTTTGACCTTTACCCAAGTATTCTACATCCTCACAGTGTGGTAGATGTAAGGAGTAAAACAAACAGAGGGAAAAAAGAGAACAAATTTAGAATTTAATGGAAGAGCTCATATGAGCTTACTTGATAATGGCCCTGAAATAGAAAATTTCAAATTATTAATTGAAAGTTATATGCTTAATGTGTTGGATCAGTGGACCAGAATCAAGAATTTATATCTTGGTCTATCACTCAGGCTGACCAGTGACCTGAGACAAGTCATTAACATTCCTTATATTTTAATTCCCTCACAGTATTATCCCAGCATGGGAGAATGTTTACCAAACACTCGGAGTCCTGGAGGAAAGATGCCTTGTTAGCATAATATCATCCTGTAATTATTTGTATTATTGGGAAAGTTGTTCTCAATCACAATACTGATGCAAGTCAGTATTTTTCTACCCGAGGGATACTCTTGTCTTACAACAGAATTCTGAAAAAGTGGCTTTCCTGGGAGGTGTTCTTTTTGAAAAACGGACAAATCTTTCAAATATTTGCTTCGATATTGGTCTGCCAAGAGAAGCTGAAAAATATATAACATTCAGAATTATTACTCTTATTTCCTAGGTTGATCTAATATCTGGAATATGTTGAAAATACTTTGGCCTTACCTACTTACAAAAGGCTATAATGGTTTAGATTGGTGCTACCCTGGGGTACTGATGCTTTTTTTCTGTGGAATTCTCTGAACAGGGCTTCCCTGAAAAGAATACATTAAGACTGTCAGAATGATTCTTTTCAGCAGATTAAGCCTTGCAGTTGCCCTTTGTTGAGGAAAAATGCATTATTCTGAAAGTCTTTCTGATCTTCAGGCAGACTGAAAATTTCAAATATTCTCTATCATTTGAACTTCCTTATAAGAAAATCCCAGATATTTGTATTTTCTAGACTACAAATAAATCTGAGCCTCTTGCATTTTCAAGCATGAAGAGAGACATGTCTTTAGGAAAAATTAACTTTTTACGTATTCATTGAATACGTAAAAATACACCTGCCCTTTAAAGTAAGAAGTTGTAGAGCCTTGTTTCTGTTTCTCAATAATTATTCTTTTAGTTGAAGGTGTGAATATTCTTTTCCTTGAGTGTTTTTCTGGGTAAATAGATGTGCATGATAAAATTATCCTAGACTACACTTACTTAATATGTGTCCATAGTGCATGATACAGATATTTACTGAGTTCTAGTTATCTGTGTCCTAAATAAAATCATGCCACTGCAGGAAGGTAAGAAATAATGCCTGTGCATCAAAAAGCAAGCAAGCAATTGCTCAAAAAGAAGCTGGTGTCACAGGTTTAGAAATCCATTTCTTTGCCTGCACCAGCAGACGGTGGTTGGGTGTGAGAGGACTCATTTTGATTTATAGGGGTGTGTAACATGTACTGCTCTTTGTACCCAAAGCTACAAACCTGCTGTTAATAGGGCACACACCCTGAGTTTTTCTGGTGGTCAAATTTATAAAAACCAAACAATAATCTCTTTGGGAAGCTCCACAAAGATGAAACAGTCTGTTAACTCCAGTTTGTACAATGTCTAGCAGAGGGACCACGTGTTGACAAGGCCTCATAAATGTCCGGGTTGTTGTTGCTGTTGTTGATGAATGAAGGATGGGAGAACCTGGGATAGCCTGGGGAGCAGAGGGGCTCGTTTTCCAAGACAGATAGGAGGAGAGCTCCCAGATCAGGGGAGAGCAAAGATAGATGAGAGGGTCAAGGACATGCTTTGGCAGATGCTACTGCTATTCTTTAAAGAAAAGGAAAAATAGCCCACATTATCAGCCACTAGTGCCCTGGCCCCAGTGCTAGGAACCACCTTCATGGTTTGAAGGTGTCTGAGGCAATCATTGTGAATAGGGGCAAAGGTCATTCCTGGCTGAATTCTCCTAGCTTTGCAGTCTGCTACCCTAGCCTAATCTTTTATTCAGCCCCTCCCCCTTTTCTCTTCTCCTTCACTCCCTGCTTTAACTCCTTCCCTTCCTTTCTGCCTTCAACTATTTTTTAAAAAGTGCCTGTTTTGTTTTGTTTTTTTTCCTTCTAAACTATAGCAATCTAATTCTTTCCCTTCCCATGGCTGGAGAGCATTCAGGAAGGTAAAAATTCTTCCAGTTTTCATAAAGGAGCAAAGATGAAGTTTGCCTGTGTATAAAGGAAGAAGGTTCCAAGAATATTTTCTTTTTCTTTTCTTCTTCTTCTACTTTTTTTTTTTGGGGGGGGGTCAGTCCTGGGGCTTGAACTTAGGGCCTGGTGCTATCCCTGAGCCTCTGTGCCCAAGGCTAGCACGCGACCACTTGAGCCACAGTGCTACTTCCAGCTTTTTCTCAGTAGTTTATTGGAGCTAAGAGTCTCATGGACTTTTCTGCCTGGGCTTGCAAGTAGCTAGGGTTACAGGTCTGAGGCACCTGATGTATAGTTGCATTTTCTTACAAGGACAATGGGATATCACAGAAATATAATATCCTCTCTGTAGAATGAATGTAATATTTAGCAATAGTATGGTCTATTAGTATTGCTTTTACTTTTTACTTATTATTTATTTATTTCTTTATGTCGGTTGTGGGGGCTAAACTCTGGGCTTGGGCACTGTCCCTCAGCTTTTCAGCTCAAGGCTACCACTTGAGCCACAGCACCACTTCCAGCTTTTTTTTTGCTTATGTGGTGCTGAGGAATTGAACTCAGGGCCTCATGCATGCGAGGCAAGTACTCTACCACTGAGCCACCTTCCAAGCCATTACTATATTTGTTTAAAACTTGTCTCAGTATGAGGTAAAAGATGAGTGTAGAATTTAGAAGGCAGTAGTTACAATATAGAGTAATTTCCCCCCACCCGCCCTGGGAATCAAACCCCAGGCCTCCTGCAGGCTATGAAAGTGCTCTGCCACGCTTGCCTTGCAAGCCAGAGGCCCTGGGTTCAATTCCTCCGCACCACATAAGCAAAAAAGAAAAATGCCAGAAGTGGCGCTGTGCTCAAGTGGTAGAGCGCTAGCCTTGAGCTGAAGAGCTGAGGGACAGCGCCCAGGCCCAGAGTTCAGGCCCCACAACCAGACCAAAAAAAAAAAGAAAGTGCTCTGCCACTCCAGACAAGCATTTAGCTTGTGATTATTTTGTTTTTGAAGCAAGGTCTCACTAACTTTGGGTTGGCCATTGATTCACAGTTTTCCTGCCTCAAGCTCCTTAAGTTAGCTGAGATTGCAGGTGTGTACTAGTTACTAGCTGTTGTTGAATAACTTTCTTTTCTTGGTGCCAGGGATGACCTCAGGGACTCACATTTGCTCAGCTTCCTTGCTTGGATGGCACTCTACCACTTGAACCACACTTTTTGTCCTGCTTTTTGCTAGTTCTCTTAGAGATGGATTCCACAGGTTTTTCTGCCTAGCCTAGCTTTGAACAGTTATCCTTGAGATGTTAGCCGCCTGAGTAGCACTTGGTTATGTTGAATAATTCTTTTTTTTTGGGGGGGGGTTCGGTCGTGGGGCCTGAACTCTGGGCCTGGGTGCTGTCCCTCTGCTCTTCAGCTCAAGGCTAGCGCTCTAACACTTGAGCCACAGCACCACTTCCGGCTTTTCTCTTTTTGCTTATGTGGTCTGAGGAATCGAACCCAGGGCCTCAGGCATGCAAGGCAAGCGCTCTAGCACTGAGCCACCTTCCCAGCCCCCTGTTGAGTAATTCTTGAAGTAGAAAAAGAACTGACACATTTTTCAATTGAATTGAAACACCACTCGGCACAAATGTGCCCATCAGAAGTTGAATTAAAGATTGAAAAACTTATCTGTTGTTAAGTTAATGGCTAACCAAATTTGAGTTTGTACAGAAAAGATGATTTCTGATTGAAAGAAGAAAAGCTCTACTTTGATAGGCTTTTAAAAGAGATTTTACATGCAAAAATTGTGTGACATTTTGCTATAATTTGAATGTTTTCCAACAGTTTATGTTTTGGAAACATGATCTCCAAATTGCTATATTAATGGTGCTTGGAAGTCTGGCTATTAGGGGGTCATTAGAGATAGGTGAGTTCATGAGAATAAAAGTTCCCTTGATGGCTTTATTAGCTCTCTTTTTTTTTAATTGTGAAAATACTGTACAGAGGGGTTACAATTACATGGGCAAGATAATGAGTACATTTCTTATCAAGCATTGTAGTCTCCTCCTTTGTTTCCCCTTCCCATCCCATCCTTTTATTAGCTTTCTAAGAAGAGACACTCATGCTAACACCCTTGCTCTATCTTGCCGTGTGGTTCCCTCCACCATGTTTGATGTAGCGTGGGGCCCACTCTGGATGCTATATACCCATGTTCTAATGCTTCTCAGCTTCCAGAGCTAAGTAAACTTCCCTTCTTATGAATTACTGTGCTATACAAGGAAGCATACTAACATACTAGTTTAAAAACACAATGGTCTTTATTTTTTTTTTGTCTTTTCTTTTTTGGTACTGGGGATCGAACTCAGGACGTTGCGCTTGCTAGGCAAGCGCTTTGCCACTGAGCTACATCCCAGCCCAACACAATGGTCATTATTATTTGCTTTATTGAGCTCTATTCAGTGAGGTTTTTTTTTTTAATTCTGTAGGATCACTAGCCTATACTTTCCAAAAACACATCTTCTAGAGTAAAAACCTCCAACCTGAATTTTGTTCCTGTGTCCAGTGTCCTTTTTCTTAGAATAATTTAGTTTTGTCTCGCATTCTGATGTCCACAGGATACCTGGAGCCAGAAGTAGGAAATGTCACCTCTGGAACTTTTAACTGCTCTCCAAGATGGTAGACAGCATCCTTTACTTCTAAGCCTGTGTCTTCCCAGTAGTGTGCTGCACTCTCTACAACTAAAGTTTTACAGTCATCATGGTCTATGCTGCCCTTCTCCAAATCAGTTTTACTTTCTGGTTAAAGTGACTCCACGCTTCCACTTGCCCAGGACACTTCTTAAGTTCCTCTGCTATCCCTTGGTAAATATTAAAACAGACACTTCCTCCTCTTGGTCTATTCCTGAGTTATCTCAGGTATCAGTGAAAGGCTAAGTCCAGCTTGGATGTTTCTTTAAACACAATATAAAGGGCTTTCCTTACTCATGGCTTTCACAGTCACTGATTTAACCAACTTCACATAAAAAAATATTGAGGAAAAGAGTTACATCTACACTGAACATCTGCAGACTATTCTTGTCATTATCCCCAAGCTATACAATGTAACAACTATAAGTAAGTGGATATACACCATTTACTTATATTGTATTAAGGATAAGTAATCTAGAGATGAATTAAAATGTATGGGAGAATATCCAAAGATTCTATGAAAATGCTATTTCATTGTATATAAGGAATTTGAGTGTTTTTTATGAGTGTTCTGAAGCCAGTCCCCATTCAAGGGATCATTGTAATGCTATGTTGGAATAGAGAAACTATTATCTTTAGAACTTAGTAGAATTGGGTCTATATTATTAGAATAGTGATTGTTCATTTAACGGATTTTTATCATTACCTATTTTGTATGAGATACAGTTCTGGGTTCTAGGAGTACAGATGCAAAGGGAACAGAGTCACTGTACCAAAGAAACATATATTTTGATGAGGGAATCTGACAATCATAATAGTAGTATTAATAGTAACAAGATATGACTTAATGTCTGGTTACAATAAATGCTATAAAGAAAAAGAAATCTGAGTGTGGAGATAGATGTGTGGAATATTGTGTTGGATGGAATAACAGAAACAACTTCTGAAGAAAGGACATTCAAGCCATCACCATCTAGAAAGATCTGGTACATCGGGCCTCCTCTAGTTCTCCTTCATTCTCATGGTGGAAAGTCTGGATCCTAATGAGGGAAACGGCACATAATACTCTCTATTTATACACAGGGGCTGTGTTCTAAGATCTCCGGTATATATCTGAATATAGTGCATATACTATGTATCTTCCTCAACATAAATACCTATCATAAAATTTAATTTATAAATTATGGATGCAATGATTAACAACAATAATTTGAAGCTGAATGATTATAACAATATAGCACAATGAAAGCTATGTAAATGTGGGTCCTCCTCACTCTTTTGAAAGAGTGAAGACAAATATTAATATTTTTGACTGCAGATAGTTGAAACCACAAGTAAGAAAGGACTCTGTGATTAGCATAGTGGTATGGGGATTTGTTTTGTGTGTATTGTCTGTCATCCATTGCCCTGAGCTATCTTTCTGTAGTTTATCTCCCATCTCAAAAATCTACTGGATGAACTACCCAAATCATCTTGTCAGTGCATTTAAATGTCCGGATAGATTTGGATAAAGGTAAATGTTTGTGAACTGGTGGCCCAGTGAAGTGGCCGAACGTTTCCTGGGGCTGTTCCCTGTCAGTCATGTGACCCTGTAAGGAAACATTTTGGGAAATTCTGATGCCCTAGGCCCTAGTTGGAAGCTGCCTTCCATCTGAGAGGTTTATAACATTTCTGGAGCCTTAGAGAATGGAGGAAAATGGGTTCCTCTATCCAAAGCCTTCAGCTCTAAGTGCCTGCCAAGTGCTTTGCAATCTGCCTTCCCATAATTCCTCTCATTATCTCTGTGATGGGGTTTATCATGCTGGTTGTGGCACTTTGCTGAATCAATGTAGGGACAGATGGAGGTGGCAGACCGGAGGAGTAGAACAAGAATTGACATTGAGCCGGCAGCTCTTCACAGGAATGGTCCGTCTGTGGGTTTCCTCGGGGGACACACACAGGATTTGCACATGGTATTGTCACTGCATCAAACCTGTGGCATGAATAGCTCCATAAGGTGAAGGTGAGCTGCTGTTTCTCTGAAAAGCTTTGAATACAAAGAATCTATTTTAAATTAATGAAGAGATCCTGGTATTGAAAAGGAATACTAATTCACATTCTTTTGCCTGATGGATTTTCTTGATCTGGATTTCAGAAAGAATTTTAAAGAAATGCTATTAAAATGTTTCAGTACATGAAAGCTTGAGTAGACATTGTATGGCAGCTCAGTACCCTCCCCTCTTGGGCTGGAATTGCTGATGGTGTCTTGAATTTAGTAGCTGATAGTTGTTTCATCTAGTCCTCTATCTTTTTATAATCATCCGTCCACCTATCCATCCATCCATCCTAAGGATCTATTCACCCATTTGGATGGATCTATTCACCCATTTATCTAACCAAGTTTATTGGGTTTCAAAAGTTTGTGTTACAAGTAATGTTATTGTTCTTCCTCTTACTTGGATTCAATTTTCTTTCTGTATAGAATGGCGAATTTTGTGTTGATTATTGAAAGGGTCCTCTCATTCACAAATCTGAGATTTTACAGTTGATAAGTACAAGACCTTGGAAAGAATATAAACATGGGTTAAAAATGTTTCCTGCCCCCACCAAAGCCAATAGTGTGGTAGTGTGCTGACAGACATGGGAATGAAGTAAGCAGAGTATCCAGGCCCCAACCACAGCTGCAGTGAAAGTATAATGGAATCTAGATGGAGGAAGTATTGGGGGCTGTAGATGCTAAGGAAGGTTTCATAGGAACTTTGTGTTTGGAGTCAATTAACATGAACATCATCAGTTGATTAACTCCCTCATTTCATTATGGGTTCATTATTATTCATTTTCCCATCCCTACTTGCCAGGCCAATAAACTGCATCAAGGAATGAGATCAAGTAACTATCACAAAGCCACAGCCCTCTGGAATGGCAGGGCTGTGCTTCAGGAAGATGTCTGTGAAAACCATTTTATCCTCCTGAGCTAAAATTGGAGTCCGCAGAGCCACGAGAACAGCAGGACAGTTCAGAAGAATTAAGGACTGTTAGTCTGGCACAAGCAGGTATAGGTGCCCTATAGCACCTTATGTACAGCAAGGACTTTTGCTGGGCTGGAGCATGGGTGCCCAAATGGTAGCAGTGGAAACAGAGCCTAGGAAGAAAGCTTGGGTTTGATAGAAGAGGCTCCATATTGTCTAGCTACTGGATCTGGTCTTTATTTGGTTCACATGGTGATTTTATGCAGAGACGAGACAGGATCACAGGGGTGCCTTTCAGGATGTTTATGCTTCTAAGTCCTTCTTATGATTCTAGCACACTTTCATGCTTCTAAGTTCTTCCATGTGATGCTGGGGACAACTCTCTTCCCCAGATGTGTCCTGCATTCTAAGCCCTTGAGCACTTCTATCTCAAGGCCCACAGCAAGGAACACAGAGACCCTGGCCCTGTTCTCCTCCCGTTCTGAACATCAGCACCTTAAAAAAAAAAATCTCTGCTCAAATATTGAGATTCTTAGAAGTAAACTGCTTAATCTCCCCTCCTCCCTCCCACTGTTTCCTAGATGTTAACTATTTTTTCTGCTACTTCAAAACTGCTGTCCAGTAAAAGTAATTAGATCTTCATGGGCTTTGCTGGTGAAAAATATACCATAATATTTAGATTAAAACAGGGTAATACCTACACTTGAAAAACACATCCTGGTTACATGATGAATTCCTCTTTTTCCTGTTTTATTCATGGTATCCTGGGGTGGCCTACAGGAGAAAAAAATACTATTTGATTCTCCCTGGGTGGTCAGGGAGGGCTTATAAAGGCTCCTGTTTGTTTTGTGTGTGCCTTCAAAGGCATGCAGACTTTTCTACATAAAGATGTACTAAGAAAATAGGGATTTTTTTTTGAAGTTCCTATGTATAAAGGGAAATTCAGAGCAACCATCTTCCTTTAGAACTCCAAACTAATGTGATTAGAAGGGCTCTTTTTTTTTTCCCTAGGAGTCTTTGTTGTTTCTATCTGTGGTCATTACCACAGTCTTATGGGAAAGATTTATGCATACAAAACCATCACTACCTCTTTTAACTCATCACACACACACACTTCCATTTTTAAAACTACATTTATTGTGTCCATCTGGGTGTTTTTTAATTTTAATTTTTTTAAAACACCCCAAACTGAGAAATTGTGTGTGTGTGTGTGTGTGTGTGTGAGAGAGAGAGAGAGAGAGAGAGAGAGAGAGAAGGGGGAAGGGGGGAGGAGTAAGGGGGAGGGAGAAAGTCTAGGATGCTCTGAGGTATGTGCTGCCCGCAACCAATTTCAGGCCACGTGCTCTGTGCATTCCAATTAGTGGGGCCCTCCTGCTGTGTTGTGGGACAAAAGTTTGGGTTGGGGTTAGGGCTGGCTAAGTGTAGGACGCTTTTTCATGCAGTCTTTGCAGAACTCCCTCATTAGCACCTCCAGGTCAGTGGGAACTCAGGGAAAAGCTGCTGTACACAGTTGCTATTTTCTACTGTGCATGGTATGTGTCAGCCATTTTATTTACCCATGCTTCTTTTCTCCATTTCAGAACATTAATTGTACATAATGGGGGAGGTTGATAATACTGAATTATTTTAAGCCTGGAGGGAGCAGAGCAGCTGTGCCCTCGATCAGACCACTGATCTATCTAATAGGTTGTCTTACACCTGATTCGCCAGTTGAACGTGCCTTGCCAATTAAGGTGCATCCCTATACGGAGAAAAAAAAAATGACCTTGAGCCCCAGGGGAGCTGGAGAGTTGCTTTATGCAATGTGTTCACATACTGAAGATGTTCATAGCTTTGGCCTAGGAGGAATGTAGTGTATTTCTAATCTGTAGTATATTTCTAATTCTTAGATAATTCTTCTTATAAAACAGACACTAGGTGAAATGGTTGAATCTATCATGAACTCTGCTTTTGGAAGTCAGGTCCTTGGAAAATAAGAACTTTGGGTACAGTCTGTAATGGTTACTTTTTATTGTGTCATTCATTGATGATTAAACTCAGAGCCTCATGCTCTTGTTAGGCAAACACTTTACCACTTGAGTTACACTCCTACCTTAAAATATTTTAAGGGACAATGATATTTCCAAGTTTTCTGTTGATTGTAGTATGACATAACCTGCAGTGACAAACTCTGTGCATTTTTTTAAAAAGGGGAAACGTTAGAGAAAGAAAAAAAATCAAGTTTAAATTGGAATATTTAGAAATATTGTAAGCAAAATGAGTTGGGTCTTCTTTTGGGTAGATGTTTTGTAAGCAAATATGTTTTCATAAAATATCTGATTTTTTTAAATGATAAGGCTGGGCACAGAAAACAAACTTGGCCTTTAATGTGATTTTTAAGTGCTGAGGTCAGAGTTTATTCACGAGAGCACTGATGGCATCCAGCCACTGGTTGGCTTTCAGGGAGGAGTGAGAAGCTCCTCCTCCTTCACGGTCTGCCAGCTGTGGGTTTGTTGGGGAAGTTACTACCTATTTTCAGATCATAGTCTCTGGAGCCTTCTCTTGCTATTGATATTAGCATTATAATTTTTTTGAAATAGGCTATATAAAGTAACTGGATAGGGCTTAGTATGTGTGTGTGTGTGTGTTATATATGTATATATATATATATATATATATATATATGTATGTATATATGCTGGCTCTCTTTTGTTCTGATCACATTCCAGGCCTAGTAATCTTTCAAGTGTAGTATTGTACTATTGGGAGTTACTTGGAGAATGTTTAAAAACCCTTCTGACATCTGGGTTCAGAAAGGTTTAGTGGCTTGCTGGCAATAGCCAAGCTGGTGCTGTACCCTTATGGCTCTAGAAACTTCAGGTTCACCTAGGAGTGGGAGGACTTAGCATTCTGCACAGAACACTAAAGAATGGTGAACTGCAAGGAGAGTTTGAAGGCCACAGTTTAATAAACGATCAACTTTCCAAGCCTTCTAGGAACTTTCACAGTAGACAGAAATGAGTACTGAAATTTCACCTTACTATGTTCTCGTTCGTTTTATTCTTTCAGGGTTTGACTCTGTTTCCCCCTCTCTTTGTACTACTGTCAGGTGACTTCGAAGGGTCCACACCTAGCCCATTTAGGTCAGAGACTTTCTGGATGGGGAAGATGTCTAGCCAAAGGATCTTACTGGTGTCTTTTGTGGCTATAGCCTGTGGCTTGCTCTCCCTGGCGGTCCAACACTCTGGATGGTTGCCTCTCTCTTGGTTATTATGCACCCTGTCATGTTGTAGAACATGCCCGATTCCACTCACATTCCTCAAACCCTCATTCAAGAAGGAGGGCTACCTCTTAAGGGGAGGCCAGTCTACATTGCTCTGGGTGATTCTGTCTTAAACATTTTATTTCAACATGAAGCTCCTCAAAGTAGTTTTGAAAAACATAAATGCAGTATCATCTTCACACTATCTACAGCAGACAGAGTATTGAAGGACATTTGTCCTCATATGAAGGAACGATGTTCAATATTGCACTTGTAGCTAGAATAAAAACAAATCTTTGTTTAGTATTGCCAATGTCTAGAAGTAACAGAAGTTGAATCAAAAACCTTGGTTCTCAAATTGTGGTCCTGGGACCAGCATTAGCATTCTCATAAATGAACTATCAGAAATGTATAAAATTAGCCCCTACCTGAATCAATGATTTCAGGAGTGGTGTGGTCTAACAACCCTTCCAGGTGATTTTAATATGTAGTAGAGTTAACAGAACCAGTGGGCTGAAGTAAAAATGTTATGCTTTCTACACACCTTATTTTGCATTTGTGTTTAACGTCATAACGTATCCTAAGGCATGTAAAATGCTTATGATTATGCACTTACACACCTGAATCACCAAGATAGGGTCCAACCTTCCACAGCCTGCAGAGTTCTGTACCAAACCAGACTCCATCTCCAGCTGTGGACTACTGCCAAAGGCCTACCTCTGCAGGATGACTTCCTCAGGGCAGACTGAGTGCAATTAAAGATCTGAGAGGATTTGTTAGGGAAATTAGCTGCTGCTTTTCCTCTCCCCCCTCCCCATTCTATATCATTAAAGCTATTAAAGCTATTGTTCTTAACTGCAGATTGAATGTTTGAATCTCCCAAGTATTTTCATAGATGCTGGTGCTAATTCTTGATCTTAAGAGATTTCACTTTCCTTGGTTTGGTGGTAGGTGAGTCTGGACCACTCATCCCCCCTTTCTCCCCCCCCCCCTGCCCTGCACCAACACGGTTTAAAGGCTGTCTAATTGCAGTCATGCTTCAGAACCACTGACCAAACACATGACTTTGATTTATGATTCAGGTGGGAAAAGTGATGCAAAGTGGACTCTCAGGGGTCTTCTCAAATGAACAAGTGCTTTGAAAAACTCAGGTTCTTAAGCCCTTGGGCAGCTGATCTGAGGGAATTTTTCTTCCAGCTCTACCTTTTTGTTGTGGTTGTTTATTGTTTTGATCCGAGCAGGTTCAGCAGGATCTTTGGCTAGTTTGTGTTAAAGTGAGGAGATTTGACTACAGTTGTCTACATCTTGGGCAGAATATTTCATTTCTTAAGCATGAAAATGACATTCTCCACCTCCCTCCTCTCATCCTCTTTATTATAAGTAGTTATAGCCTCAGGAAATGAATTTGGGGAGACTAACACTACATTTTGCAGTGTGAAGCATTTTAGTGTTTCAAAGACATCAGTGGGGTCAGAGCCTTTCCTTACAGTCTCTGAAGTTACGGAAAGGAAAAGTTGAGTTGTATTTGCTGGTTGAGTGTTGAAATAGGCCATGGAAAAAGGCAAGGAAAACAAGTTTTACTGATATTCTTGGCAGGATTTATTCCCTGCTTTCCTCCTCCCCCCCCCCCCCCCCCCACAACGTTCTGGCAAGTGTGATTACAAATTGACTTGCAGGATTTGCTCCTACTAGCTTCCCAAGCCCGTGTTTGCTTGCTTGCTGCTGACTAGCAGTAGTTAATTTGCTATCTCTCACACGTGTTATCCAAAAATCACAGAACTCATTAGAAATGAACAGCATGTATCTGGTCGGTCACATTTGGAGGGTTAGCCAGATGTAAATCTGAGTTGCACTTGGGAGGTTTTGTGTGTCTCATTTAAAAATAAATAGAACTCTAGCTTTGAGTGGAAACAGATTTAAAGGGGGAAAAAAGACCACTGAAATATCTTACTGAAAGATACATTTTATTATTCCAATAAAAAATATGATGAAGAGGTAAGTTTTTTTGTGTGTTTTTTTCCTTCCTATTTTTCTTTCTTCTTTCCTTTTCCTTTCTTCTCTTTCTTTCTCTTTCCTTCCTCCCTCCCTCCCTTCTTCCCTCCCTCACTCCTTCTCTCCCTCCTTCCTCTCCTTCCCTCCCTCCCTCCTTCTCTTTCTTCTTTCTTTCCAATGTGTATCTCATTTCAGGTCCTTTCTTCTTTGGGTAGAAATAAAGACACAGATTCATTTTCCAAGATGGGAGAAATTTAATCAGTTCAGGAACTTATTTATCTATAATTGCTAGCAGACATCTAAAACCTGATTGATCTTAGTCAACTATTTCCTTATAGGAAAAATAAACATAGATTTATGTATGTCCCAAGTCATTTTGAACACTCATCAATATATAACAGTTTATGAAAGATGGGTTGCTTGACCTCTCCTGTTCTTAGTTTTTTTTTTAATTATTTTCTCCTGAAGAGATACTGAGTTATTTTTCATGTGATTACAATATATGGTTTATGTGATTAGAAAATTTCTATTTTTTGTTGACATGCAAATTTCCTGTCAATAATTATATGCTCCTTGTTTTGAATTTCAGCAAGCCTATAATCAGAATGAGTATAAGCCATATTACCTTCCCCTTTAAGAATAAAAAAATATTAATTTAAGTATTTTGGAGGTATTGCTCAAGGCAAAGCAAGTGCTCCACCACTTGAACTATATATGCTGTCAACCCTGCTTTTTTTGGGGGGGGTGTAAATTCAAATCTATTGAACTGTTTATCCTTCTGGATCATAGTCAATCAGGTGAGTATTCAAATACCAAGAGATTGATTATATGAGGTCATGTCTTATGTAGATACTAGAGAATTCTTGTAAGCTGCCTTGGGATCAGCCTGGGTTCTAGAACCTTCCTACCCTACCCTTTGACCATTAAATATCTTACTGTCTTCTAGCATCTGTGTGTTAGGTGTATGTGTTATGTGTTATTAAAGTAAAAATGGCAATCTGTAACTGACCAGAACAAACACATCTGCTTAGACCAGAACAGGTCTACCCATTGTCCTGGGTATCTTGTCTATGAAATTTATTTTCCATTCCTCTTGCATATAGGTATAAGCTTTACAGAATATAATCCTATCACTTTCTAGAGCCAAAGCTAATTTGCCTTGCTAGTTTTTATTTCGTGTTTCTAAGGTTAGGTCTGGTGACAGCTTGACCTCTCAGGCTTCTTTCTGTGGAAGCCTCTATGTCTGAGGGGCTCCTGAGGGAGGAGGTGGTGATGGAGATTACTGATCTGGAGAGCTGCAATTCCCTGGTGAGCAGTTGGCAGGAAGGGACTATAAAATGTCAATAAATGTGGCTGTAGGGAAGGACAAAGCGAAAAAGAGAGAAAATGGAGCACCGAAGCAACTAGTTTTATCCTCATTCATATCATGTCCATAGACTTGAGAAATGGATATTGGAGTGGGAGAAGCAGACTTCGCTTTGTTCCTGTGATCTAATGAAATGTATTTTCACTTAAAAAGGATAGAAATGTTAGATCTTAATGGGATTCACCTAACAAATTTCTTGGCCTTGTTTGGCAGTAAGGATTGTGGATGGCTCAAGTTCCATTTTGAGGCTGTCGCTTCCCTTTCCTGTTGCTGCTGTGGTGCACATGTCAGTTACCAAAGCTGTGTGCTGAACACTGGGGCCTGCCATCACATCTCTGTGGAGTTGAAGTGTTCTCCTTTTAATTCCTTTGAAGTGATTAGCATTTGCACTGTTTTTGTACTGAAGCGAGACAAAGATGAGCTTTTATCTCTTTTCCTTCTTTCTTCCTTTCCTCTCTTCCTCTTCCCTCCTTCTCTTTCCTCCTCTCCTCCCCTTTCTTCTTCTTCCTCTCCCCTGCCATTCCCTCCCTCCCTTCCTCCCTCCCTCCCTTCCTACCTTCTTTCCTTCCATCTTTCCTTCCTTCCTTCTTCTCTCCTTCCCTCCTCCCTTCCTTTCTTCCCTCCTCCCTTCTTCCCTTTCTTCCTCTCCTCTCCTTTCTTTCCCTTTTCCCCCTTCCTGTCCTCTCCCTGATCTTCCCCTGCCCTCCCCACTCCCCTGCTCCTTACAATTTTCTCTTGCTCAGAATTATCCAGATGAATGGTTTCTTTAGTTCCAAAGTCATTGATAATTATTTCCTTTCCCTTTTCTTTGTACAAGTTACAAGAACTTGTTAATACAATTGTAAATTGAGGTAAAATACACAGAACATAAAGTTTATCATTGTCATTAAATCCACGCATACTGTGTACCATCAGTACCATCCACCTTCAGAACAATTCATCTTCCTATCCTAAAGCTGCATCTGTTAAACACAAACTCTTTATTCTGGCCTTTTCCCAACTCCTAGCATTCACCATTCTGTCTTTGGATGACTATTCATTTGATGACTCTGTTTGTCCTTCTGTGCCTATCTTCTTTCTAGGTATCATATCTATTCTTGTGGTAGCATGAATCAGGATTTCCTTCTTTTTTTAAGCTGAATAATATTCTACTGTATGTATACTATTTCCTTGCAAGTGCTTTATCTATTCATCCATGGAAAGATCCTTGGGTGCTTCCTATCTTTTGGCTGTTAGGACCCTGCTATAAATATGGTACTAATATCTGTTCAAGACTTTCCATGTTTTTGACTTAGTTATGCATGAAAAATGTATCTTTGTGCTTATTTAGTTCTCCTTGGTACTGCTTCAGTGACAAAGTATTAAGTTTATAAGAATAAAGTCTGCCTGCTTGCTTGCCTTCCTTCTTTCCCTCCTTTCTTTTCCTTCCTTCCTTCTTCCCCCCTTTTCTTTCTCTTTCTTTCCTTTCTTTCTTTCCTTTCTTTCTTTCTTTCCTTTCTTTCTTTCTTTCTTTCCTTTCTTTCTTTCTTTCTTTCTTTCTTTCTTTCTTTCTTTCTTTCTTTCTTTCTTTCTTTCTTTCTTTCTTTCTTTCTTTCTTTCTTTCTTTCTCCAGTCCTGGGGCTGGAACTTGGGACTTGGATGCTTTCTCTGTGCTTTTGTGCTCAAGGCTAATGCCAATTGAGCCACAGCTCCACTTCTGGTTTTCTTTGTGTGCATAATTGAAGATGAAAGTCTCATAGACTTTCCTGCCCAAGATGGCTGTGTCAGCCTCTTGAGTAGCTAGGATTACAGGTATGAGCCACTGGTTGGCAATAAGCAAGTTTTTTTTTAATGTAGCATAATTTGATTTACTATGGCCAGTATGGATTATATCCAGAAGTATTTAAACCCATGGCAAAATGAACTTTACAACTTTGGCCGGGGGGGGGGGCAAGGGAAGATGGGAGGGCAGGGATGGTAAACAAAGGAAGAGGCAACAATGCTTGATAAGAAATGTACTTATTACCTTGCTCATGTAATTGTAACCCCTCTGTAGGTATTTTCACAATAAAAAAAAGCTTTTAAAAAGTCTGATTTATTTGTAAATATTCCTGTCAAGAAATTCTCAATAACAAAGTGGGTTGCTGCCTGACACCCCCAAAAATTAAACTACAAAATGATTTGCAGAGCTGATATGCTCCAGTTAACCAAAATTCCCCATGTAGTGCATGAACTATACCATGTCAGGAGGGCTCCAAGGCATGTGTGCAAATTAGAATAACCCTTCACATTGCCAGTGAACACCTCCCACACATTAGCATCCACATCCACATGCTTGGATGTGAATGATGGCACTTTAAAAGTCCTCCTCTAGGTAACCTTGAGGATAGATTTCTGTCAAATAGCTCAAGCTTAATTGGGCTGATACACAGTTCTTCTTGTAGCTAATACTGTATATTGAGTGTAGTACCATGTGTACTATGTGGTATTACTATTAGCTGATACTTAGGCAAAGCTTGGGACATATTAAGTGCTCTGCTAAGTATGCCCTTTATGTGTATAGTAACTTGTTTTTGTGTTTATGTGTGTGCCAGTCCTGGGGCTTGAACTCAGGGCTTGGGTGCTATATCTGAGCCTTTTTTGCCCAAGGCTAAGTGCTCTACTACTTGAGCCATAACTCCACTTCTGGCTTTTTGATGATTAATTGGAAATAACAATCTCATGGTACTTTCTGCCTTGGGCCAGCTTTGGACTATGATCCTCAGACCTTAGCCTCCTGCGTAGCTAGAATTATAAGTGGGAGCCACTGGCATCCAGCATTATAGTAATCTTTAACTGTATGTGTATATTTTTTTTGTCTTTTCTTTTTTGGTACTGGGGATCGAACCCAGGATGTTGTATTTGCTAGGCAAGTGTTTTGTCACTGAGCTAGATACCAGCCCAAACTTTTAAACTCTTCATAATATTTCTGTGTATTTAAACCCAGCAGTAACTTCACTGTACAAATAATGAGAATAAGACACAGAGAAGGAAGCTTGCCCAAGAACCCAGAAATTAAAACTTGAACACAAACATCTCACTTCGGACCATGAAGGGCTTAGTTATATTAACTACATTCTAGGTCAGAGATATACTCTCCACTTTTGTGGGCTGCCTTTTTTTTATTGTGAAAATACTGTACAGAGGGGTTGCAATTACATGGGCAAGGTAATGAGTACATTTCTTATCAAGCATTGTCGCCTCCTCCCTTGTTTCCCCTTCCTATCCCTTCCCATCATCTCCCTGCCTTTTTATTGTCTTCGTTGTGCAGAAGTGTGTGTGTGTGTGTGTGTGTGTGTGTGTGTGTGTGTGCGCGCGCGCGTGTGGTTTATTTTGCTAAAGGCCAGCACTCTACCCCTTGAGCCATTTCTCCATTTCTGTCTTTTTGTGGTTAATTGGAGATAAGAGTCTCACTGCTTTCCTGCTTGGGCCAGTTTTGAATCAGAATCCTCAGCTCTCAGCCTCCTATACCTAGGATTACAAGTGTGAGCCACCAATACCCAGCTAGCAGGTTTTTAGTTTGATGTAGTTCCACTTATTTTTTGCTTCAATAGTTCATGCTTTTGGTGTCATATTTCAAGTCATTACTAAGACTGATGTCAGTGCATTTTTTTCCCTTGGGTTCTTGGCATAATTTTATACTTTTAGGGTTTCCACTCAAGTTTTTTTTAAGTTAATTTTTATATATATTATAAGAACACAGCCCAGGTGTCTCAGTAGTTTTCCACTTATAAAAGATACATACTACAAGAGTTTATAGATATAATTAAGGGCTTGAGAGTCCGCCTTACTTATTTGTGCAAATCCTAGCCCAGCCATCCCTAACTCTGCTGATTGTGGTATGTTGTATTATTTATTGAAGCTTCCATGGAACTTGTTTGTTGAGAGGGGAGTTTCTCTAACTTAAAAAAAAAAAACAAAAAACAAAAACTGTGATAGGGCTGGGAGTGTGGCTTAGTTGTGGAATGCTTGCCTAGCATTCATGAAGCCCTGGGTCTGATTCCTCAGTACTACAAAAACAGAAAAAGCTGGAAGTGGCACTGTGGCTCAAGTGGTAGAGTGCTAGCCTTGAGCAAAAGAAGCCCAGGAACAGTGCCGAGGCCTTGAATTCAAGCCCCAGGACTGGCAAAAAGAAAAAAGAAATGAAATCTATGATGGCCTTAAACTGTGATCTCTCCCATCTCTGCCTCTTATGTTTGGCCAGCATGATTTTTTTTATTATTATTATTTTTTTAAATTTTATTTTATTTTATTTGTGAACAAACTGTACAGAGGGGTTACAATTGCATGGGCAGGATTACTGCATGATTTTTTTAAAAGTTGAAAATCATGGGAATTAAGAATGTTACCTGACCTATAAGATGAAAAGAATTCATCATCAAAATATTTTCAAATCTTAAGGTTGCCACTTTTTCATAGCTCCTGAGTTTGGTCTGTGACTAAGCAAATTTCCTAGAAATGTGTATTCTTGTATATTAGATCTAGCTGAGGTATTATTACCCCCTCTATTCCCCTGTATGTATCCATTCCTAGAGAAAGGAGCTGCGTGAAGAGAGGCTGGTAGCTGGCATAGAATAGCTCGGCTGAAGTGGGTGCCTGTTGCATCTAGCTTTTGTTAATAGTGAGGGATAATTGAGCATGCATAGTCACTTCGCTGATGTTCAGGGAATGGTGCTCTGCTCTACCTAGCAGGATGTCTGTTTATTTAGAGAGGAAGACTGATGGTTGAGGTATCTGTGAGGCACATTTGTATCACAAGTGACAGAGTGCAGAGCATTCAGCCCTGTGTTACAGATTGCTAGGAAATTGGATAGGACCTCCTGAGAAATTCTATCCCACACCTTCCCTGAAGATAAGCTTTTGTCATCCTTTGAAAGGTTGTGGGGGTGGGGTGGGGCCTGGTTTCCTGTATGGGGATGGAGCCCAGTATCCCCTGTACTCACCCACGCTCTGCACATGGCCACCGAGGGTGCCTTTTGCATAGCACATGGAATGTGTTCTGATGCTCCCATGTGGGCCTTATGAATTCTCAGAGTAAATCAAGAAAGGAAGAAAAGGAAAGAGTTGAAGGAAGGATGATAGGAAGATAATCTTGGCAGTTTCCATCAAGAGCCTAAATGCTGCCAGGCACTCATGGCTCAGGCCTGTAATTGTCGCCACTATAGAGGATGAGCTCTGAGAATCACAATCTGAAGCCAGACTGTGCAGGCAAGTCCATGAGACTATTATCTCCCATTAGCCACCAAAAGTGGAAATGGGGCTCAAGTGATAGAGTACTAGTCTTGAACAAAAAAGTTCAGATAACACCCAGGCCCTGAGTTCAAGCCCCAATGCTGGCGTGCGCATGCATGCATGCATGCATACACAAATGTGCACACACACACACACACACACACACACTCACATTCCTTAGCCCCCAAATCTCATGGAGACCAGTGGAAGGGTGTTTTATTCCAGCTCTCTGGACGATTCTGTTATATACATGTGATTAAAAAGGCAAAACTAAAGACAACAGCATACACAAATGGACAAAGAAAGGAGTAAATAAACAGAAAACCCCCAAGCTCCACACTGGGTGAACCAGTCTCTTATTTCCCAGTGAGTATCCCTAATTTCCATTTTTTTCTTCACATTCGGGAAATAAGTCCACTAGAGTCTACTGAGGCAAATGCCCTGATGATGCTCAGCCCACCCAGCTGTTTCCTCTGTGGATACTGCTGTTCTATTTGTCCCCTGGTGGGGAGTATCCTGTTCACCCTGGAATCCCCATGGAAAGCCTTGGGCCTCTGGCTTTAAACAGAAATATATGTTATGTTCTAAGGGCCATTGTGTTCAAATCTTAATAATTTGTCTTCCGCATAGAGTAGAATAGCAGCCTAGGGTGGACAAATCCCTCTGAGGAAACCATGTGTTTCCCATTTACTAGCAATATGTCACTGGTCTTGTCTTTTCTCAAAAATTGTCATTTGGAAATATTTTTGCCTGTGAAAACGACAAAGATTTTCCCCTAGCTTCATTCCCCTCCCCCCCCCCCCCCCCCCCCCCCCCTGCCTGCTGGTCCTAGGGCTTGAACTCAGGTCTTGGGCACTGTCCTTGAGCTTTTGTACTCAAGTTTAGCACTCTACCACTTTGAGCCACAGCTTCATTTCTGGCTTTTTGGTAGTTAAGAGGAGATAGAAGTCTCATGGACTTCCCTGCCTAGACTTGCTTTGAACCTCAGTCTTCAGATCCCAGCCTCCTGAGTAGCTAGGATTACAGGTATGTATGAGCCACTAGCACCCAGCCTCCCTTTGTTTTGTGAGCTGTGATAAAAGTTCATGGAGATGAAAGCATGTTTTGTTTTGGTATGATGCAGTGGTCATATTTCCAGAGATTTCCAGAAAAATGCATGGGTGTGCCAGGCTGGGTGTCATACACATCTTTAGTTTCTCTCTGCAAAAAAACTCTAGAAGAAACAAAAATCAGTTGATGGCATAGAGTATATTTCAAGAACATTCTAATGGGTCTGTTTCTGAGGTACTGAAGTCCAATGTATTTGCTGACATTTATTGTCCTGTGTCAAATTATTAAATGTCTTTCTGATCATGTGTTGCACATAGAGTGACATATCTTTCCTCTTTTAAATGCATAGGAATTGGCAACAATCTCTCTTCCATGGTGGGTTTGCAAAGGAATTATCACGATACAGAATGATTGGTGAGTGCTCTTCATGTAGGGCAATGCTGCCAACTTCATTTGTTTGTTGTCTTATCTGGAATTTTGCTCCTTAATTTTCTATTTCAGTAAGAGTAATCCCCCTTTCATGCTAGTAGCCATAATCATATTATAGAGGGTTTAATTTTTGTAATTTTGTAAGTAGTATTTCTTACAATGTAAGCAATTTTAGTTAATGTAAGATTTTCCCTTTTTCTTTTCTTAAAAAATGTCACTATGAGAGATATAAAAAGCCAATATTAAGATTTTTTCATTTGAAGAACTGAAGGTAGATTCTGACAAAGTAGAAAAGGAGAAACATGATGAAGGGGAGATCTGGACTCAGAAATAGCAATATGAGACAGGCTTATCTGGACACAGGTTTGGTTTTTTTTTTTTTCTGTCTTGGACCTTAAACTCAGGGCCCAATCTTTTATGCTTAAGCTTAGTGCTCTTCCACTTTGAGCCATAGCTCTTTTACTTCTGGTTTTCAGGTGCTTAATTGAAGGTAAGAGTCTTACAGACTTTCCTGCCCAGGCTGACTTTGAACTGTGATCCTCAAATCTCAGCCTTCTAAGTTGCTAGGATTACAAGCATGAGCCACTAGCACCTGGTGGCCCTTCACACAATTTTTGGAAAACAATATTAAAATGGCATCTGAGCTCCTGACTTTGGATAATGTGGGATCTCCTAAGCCAATAGTATTCTCTTCCTCTAGATTTCTCCCATCATATTTGCTGTTATGTCTTGAAATTTACGATAGAAATAGCCATTCTTGAAGGGAAATTACTACAGATCTCTCTCTGTGACTGGCTAATATCCATTGTTATGTTATTTATGCAAGAAGTCTAAGAGAATTTGGGGGGCACTTAGCTGTACTTTTGAAAACTACATTTGGGCATAGAAAATTCTTAAGTAAATGTGGGTCACAACCAACCAAAATCCCAGTGTGTGCAAGTAACACAGAAGAGTCCTCTGGGCCTTAAACGATCATTTAACTTTGGATGTGCAGAATTTGTCTTTCATGTCACCTTTCTCTCCCAAAGAATTTTGGTGGCATATCATTCATAGAAGAACTCTTAATTTATCTGGACACTTCATTAGGTCCTGTTTCATTTAATGCTAGCCATTTAGGAGGTTTTGTACAGGTCAGTAGAATATGCAAAATTACTCATTGATGATTTGTATGAGTTGCCATTTGGATTTATAGATATTGTAGCTAATGTAAATGTTCTTGTTGTCAAATGCACGGTGAATCAGTATATTTTTTTTGTGAATCAGTATATTGTATATGTAAATATATATTGGCTTTAACTAAGGGCCTGGGCCTGTCCATGAGTGTTTTTGGCTAAAGCCTTGTACTCTACCACTAGAGCCACAGCTCCACTTCTGGATTTTTGGAGATAAGAGACTTCCCTCCCTGGGTTAGCTTTGAACCATTATCCTTAGATCTCAGTCTCCTGAGTAGCTAGGATTATAGGTATGAGACACCTGGCTGGGACCCAGTATTTTAAACTAGTACAATAGTGACATTAAGTGTGTGGTTCTCTGATAAATTGTAAGTAGTAATTGTTTTTATTTATGAATCTGCACCTCTTGGTAGGTTACTTAGTCCATCGGCTTTATATTACTGTCATGAAATACCTGAGATAATTCACTTACAAAGAAAAATGTCTATTTTGGCTCACAGTTTTAGAGGCTCCAATCTGTGATGAGGAGGACTATGACTTCTAAGCCTTCGATGGGGATGCTAAATGGCAATGGTAAAGAGAATGTAGAAGAGAACACTGCTCACCTTGTGGCTAAGAAATAAATGTGAGGGGAAGGGTCTGGCATCCCACAGTTCCCTTTGAAGGCATGTTCTCAATGACTGATGAACTGCCCATAGACTCCTTCAAAAACAAAATATCAGCACCTCCAGTAATATACAGGTCTGTGGAGAGACATTCAGCATACAAACCGTAGCTATAAGCAAGAGTGAGCACTTCAGACAGTTATCTCATGAAGGCCTTGTGATTGTAACTCCATAGAAAGACCTGGAAATACATGTTGTTCATTTCTTGTTGAACCTATGCTTTTGTTTTTCCTTGTTCAAGTTAATTTTGCTGGAAGTTCTCAAGGCTCACCAGATAATCAAGTTTTAGATTCTAGTTTTCTTGCAGAAAGGCAGCAAATGGAGTTCAAATTAAGTTCATGAACATTCTTCCCAGGTTGCAAATACTTACAGGATAATGATGGAGATGAGGGAATGTGGAGTGATCCAAGAGGAGGGAGGGGAGGAGAAAAATCTGGAAGAACTCAAGTAGGCCTTCAAGGCAATTAACATAGATACGTTTCCTGTTTTCCACAAGGTGACTAAATTCTACCATCCAACTAAAGGAGACGTTAGTTTTCTTTCTGGAATGGTCCATTTGATGGGTAAGACCTCGCCCCAGCTATTAAGTTAGGAAATTCAAGTCTGTACAGATGGATATCTACCTTACGTCTGATTTTCTTGTCTTGTCTTCCTTTTAAGCTTAAGTAAGTCATCCAAGAAATGGAGAAGGAAGAGTTGGAACCTTTCCAATTTAGATTTTACTGATTTGGAGTTACGAGTTAGTTTCATTGGATCTCAGCTTCTTTTACGTGTAATTTGAAGAAAACCAGAGAGTGTATACAGAATTGGTTAACAAAAAGAAGTATTTTGTGACTTGCATTTTCCATTGGGTATGATACACCTATTTCACACTAGATGTATTTAAAAAATACTATTTTGCACCAACAATTGTTACATTAATTACATATTCACTTTAGTAAGCTAAAACTGGGGAAAAAATCTTATTTTGGCATTTTATGCCTTTGAGACACTATAGCTATTTTGGTGGTGATTTTGGAATTCAGATGGGCTTTTAAGATCATGCATATGAGTTAGGCTATGTAGAATCTGCATCTAGAGATAGATACATCATATGTCAACTCGTATTTTCACTTTAAAACCAGCCCTGGGGACTGGGGTGTGTGGCTCAAATGATTAAAGCATCTGTTTAACATGAGTTCAAATCCTACTACCACCAAAAAACCCAACAAACAAACAAGCAAACAAAAATCCCAGAAACAAATCACAGGTGCCATGATGTAGTATTCATTTTAGATGCATTCTACCTAGATCTGAATTGACATTGACATTGACATTCTACCTAGAACGTGAATTGACATTGTTTGTAAGTTTGGTAGAAACCAACAATGTCAATTCCCATTCTTTGGTTACTGTTCAGTCAGTCATTTGAGAGAAATTTCAGAGGCTTTTTAAAAGCAAAGTTCACACAGATGCACAGTCTTCTTTAATACCAAACTGTTTTGCACCAGGCTTTGAAGTTAAATGACTGTGCCACAGTAATGATGATGAACCAAGATGTCCAAAAGAGTCAGCTTACCAAAATGAACTCTGAAGGAAATTAAAAAGCAAAACAAAACAACAACAACAACAAAAACCAAGGCCAGCCAGATCCCAAAAATTTGAGGGAATGCTGATGCTCCAGGCTGGCAGAATCTCTGGGCAGCTGAGTTCATGCAGCTGGATCAAAGTTGCACTCTGTATTTTCTCTTTCCACTTGGACAGAAATGGAGGTGTTGGGCCTGTAATCTGGTCCTTGCCCTAAGCCAAGTTAGTGTTATGCAGTATTTCTGTTTTGAACACATTTGTCCTTATTTTCCCTCTTCTCTGCCTGCCCACTAGAAGGGAAAAAAGTAATCAGAGGTACTGCTTGGGTGGAGCCCTCTTTGATTGCAATGCCCCTGGGTTTTCTAGGTTAACAAATTAGAGCTTTGCGGCTGGCCGAATCCGGGTGGGCTTGTAGCTGCTCTCTTCTGCCTTCTCATGTTCCAGGCTCCCCTTTCCTCTCCACAAGAGAGCCCAGAGCCCCATTTGCTGAGGACAGGTTGGTTTCAGTGGGAGGGGGGTGGGGAAGAGGCAGGAATTGTTGACAAGAGCTGTGTGTGTGTGTGTGAAGAGAGAAGTTCCAGCATTTTCTTGGAAGGCATGGGATGAGAAATAGAAATAGACACCTTCTAGCTTTCTACCTCTGGAATGTAGCTCTGTGGGCTTCAGACATAGTGGGGTGATGGGTGGTGAGGAGGACAATTACAGAGAAGATGGGTGGGGAGGAAGGACTTCCCTCTGGGGAAGGCAGGAATAAACACTCAAGGAAAGAGAGACAAACCCTTTGGCTTCTGTCCTTAGGTTCCCTGGGTGGATGAGAAAGGACCCTGGTTAGTTGTGTGGGAGTGTGGAAAGCAAGCCAGCCAGAGAGATTAGCCATAGAGGAATAAGATTTCTCATGCTGCCTCCTCCTGCTTCTCTCTATTGGGGGTGTGGGCAAGTGGGAGGTTTTCTGCTGGAGTTTATTGAAAAAACAGCTGCCCTATTCATCCCCCACCCCCTCCCCTGCATCTCCAGCCAGCCCTGGCCTTCATTCTGTGGCAGGATATAACTATGCTGTAAACTTTGGCAGAGTTGAAAGCATGCTAATACTTTTTGAAACAGCAACTTTTTTTTTCTTTCTTCTTTTTTTGGCATGGAGCTGTTAGTTTAAAGCTGAAAAAAAAGAGAATAAATAAAATTTGATACAGTCATTCTAGAAATGATTTGTATTGGTCCAGAAAAGGGTCAGAGTTCAGTGGTTTCAACCTGAAGGAGGCACAAGAGAAGATAAGATACCAGAGCCAGTTTTCCAAACTGGCAGGCACTTGCCAGGACTTGAAAGCATGTTTGCTCTCTTCCGTTATTATTATAACCTCTTGAACAGAAAACGCCATTTGAACAGGCAGTAAATGCTTCTCAGCGGTAAGTTTATGACCTAGTTTTTGACCAAGAACACTTAGGGGATTGAACGGTAAAAGGAAGAGCAGAGAGCCTGGACATCATTGGCCAGAAGTTCTGTGCAAATCAGGCCGCGCAGGACTAATTAGAACCCCAGACATTAAGCAGCAGCTGTTTTATGGTGTGAACTTTTGCGCAGAGGATTTTCAGGAGGCTAATTCTCCTTGGAAGTCTGTTTGCAAAGTGGCTCCTTTCCTGGCGTTCATTTCATTCTTCTTCAGAGGCCTCTTTTCACTCAGAGTGTGAGTGTTGTATGCCAAACCTAGCCATGACCTTGAGACTCTTGGAGCTGCTGGCCTGGCCTGACCCCATGGGTCCTGGGAGGGGTGTGTGTGTGGGCAGAAAGGAAGAGACTCTGTTGAAAAGTCTTGAAGGCTCAGTTTGTGTCCCACTTCTGACCTAGAGTTGAAGAATAGAAAGGACAGGGAATGTTGCAGAAAAAAAGTTTCTTCTGCTCTTTTCCTCCCTCATAAACTGCATGCTTGGCCTCCTTCCTGACTACAGCTTTCCTATGAACTTCTGGATCCCCTCATACTCCGCCTCTCTGCACCCTATTAAATCTGAGCTCCAGATCTTGATCCACTTAACACAGAAGTGAATTAAGATATCTCTAAAATTCACTAATGGTATGAAGTTTTAGGGTATGGTTAATGAATTCTGTTGTTTTCTTCTTTTCTTCCTCCTTTCTCCCTCTCTTTTTCCCCCATTGTTCTCTTTCTTCTCCTTTCCTCCCATTACAGTTGTTTTTATTTCTCACTTGTAACTTGTATTTGCTTTGCTCTGTGTGTGTGTGTGTGTGTGTGTGTGTGTGTGTGTGTGTGTGTATAGGGGGGTGTGTGGGGGCGTGTGGCTGTGGGTGTGCACATGCCAGTACTGGAGCTTGAAATTAAGCCTTAGAAGCTGTCCCTTAATGTTTTCACTCAGGGACAGCATTCTACCACTTGAGCCTTACTTTTAGTTTTTCTGATTGGTTAAGAGTCTCATGGACTTTTCTGCCTGGGCTAGCTTCATACTACAACCTTCAGATCTCAGAATCCTGAGTAGCTAGGATTAGAGTCATAAGCACCAGTGCCTATGTTGCTATTTGCTTTTAATGGTGGAGCTACTGAGCCAAGAATACATAGCCATGTTATAAGAAGCAGAGTCACTCTATCCAAGAATGCCATTGAAGGTGTGCTGCAGAACATGTCCTGCAAAACTGTGCCCATGTGAAACTGCACAAGTACAGAGTTCATATCAATCCTTTGTTGTTGGTGTTCTGGAGATGGAATCCAGAGCTTTGCATATGTACACACAAACTCAACTGCTCAGCTCCACCCTCATCCCCAACATCAGATTTTAATTGGTTATTAGTAATAACTGCTACTCAGAGTACGATGGCAGAATGACCTTCTTTTTCATATTTCAGAGATGTATATCTTAGATATTTCACAAGATAAAAATATGCTTATTTCTATCCTCTCCATGGGCACATGAAGTTTATGCGGAAAGCTCTTTAAATAGGTCAAGATCAAAATACCATTCTTATCATGGGCCAATAAAATCATCATTAAGGAAGTAAAAATGTGTGAGAAAATGTTGAAACTTGGTTTTTACTGTTTAGACAGTGGCTTAAATTCACATGTAAACTTCATTTGCATAATGGAAAAGGAAAATATGGACTGCATAGACACTATTATCCGTGCGTGAAACACACTGTTGAATGTACCAGGGATGCTGTTCCATAGTTATCAGTGTTTGAATGTAGATAGTGAACTTTACATTTTTTTCTTTTCATAATCTCCCCCTTTATTTTTTTTCAACTCTTAGAACACGTACCCTTTATTAAAACACTTTAACAACAAAGTATAAGAATGGCTTTATTTTTCTGACATGGTTCAGTTGAGTACAAGAATTCTACAACTTGGAAAAAAGTGCTTAAATCAGCTTATATTTACTAGGTGTAACTTAGTCCTCTAAGAAAATCGGGTATTTCTTGTCTCCTGTGGTTGGTTCCTTTATCCCTTTCCTTTAAAATACTCATTTCCATTTTTTTGTTTTCTCCACAGTGCTCAGTAAGGCCTTTCTTTCTTTGACTTCAAGGACAGGCTCCTTTTCCCCGGTTCCATTCTGTTTCAGTGTTTCTGGTTCCCCTCCCTTCCCTTTTTGTTGTGTCTGTGCATTCCTCTTCAACCACCAAGGAGACGATCTCAGTGACTTTATTAGGATGACTCATAATCAGGGAGCAACAAGTCACCATTAAAGTTAATAGTGCTTCTTAGGGACCCCATTTGTGGCAGTAAAATTTGCAACTAGGCATAAGCAATTTCAATTTGCAGTACAGAGTTTTAATTGTTCAGAGACGTCTATAAAAATATACTATGGCAAATTAAAATCGCTTATGAACTGCTGAGATTTTTCTGACCAAAAAAGGTGCTCCCTCGAAAGTACTTTTCTCATCACTCCGTTGTTGGCTCTAGTTATTTCCAGCCTGAAGTGATCAAGCTGTACTTGACACGAGGTGCAGAAGTACATGTTTCTTCCATATCTCGATTAAGAGGACATCTGAACTAGAAGTTATGCCACCCAGGCTGGTGGACTGAATAAATCCTCCAGTTGTTGATGAGTTTTAGCCGGGAATCTGCCTCTTTATGTGCTACCTAAGGAAAATGACATGGAAACTATTCGAATGGATTCTCCAGCCTCCCTTTTTATGAATCCTCAAAGCATACATAATAGAAGTTAGAAATGTAGGAATCTCTTTGTCTTTTCTGTTTCTGTAATTTCCAAAGGTTGAAGGGACAGAGGGCTCTGTAGTATCATGCATTCGCCTATAGTCATGTGGTATGTATACCATTTCAGCATATGCAGTTGCCTCTCACTGTACAGCAGGGTTATATCTCAGTAAACCCATCAGAGGTAGAAAATACTGTAAGTCAAAAGTGCATTTGATATTTTCTAGCTTGATAACTATAAAATTCAACAATTGCAAAAATGGTATATGGTGAAAAAATAACTTCTTTTCTTTCCCCCCCTCTAGATACTCAGTTTCTGCCCTTAAAAACAACTAACCTCTTAGCCAATTTCTTTTGCACACTTAAGATGTATTATGAGCCCACCTAAACATTTGCATTCTTACATGTGTATATGTGTTAGTGTGTATGTATCTGTGTGCGCACGATCGCCGCCCATTTTTATATTTTCGGATAGGAGAATCCAATAATAGGTTTCTGTAACTTAACTTCTGCACTGACTATGTGGATATAATCCCATACTAAATTTTGGAGAACTTTCTTCTTTATATGGATGACATGGCATTGCTCGTATGAACATGTTTTTAATTCCTTTTGTGGCAAATAAGGCTAGTATTGGTGTTACTTTTGCAGGACTTGGTTACTTTAAGCAAATGCTTCAATAAATGCTCTTGTATGCATTAAAAAATGTTTTACTTAACAATGCCTACTTTACAAGCCATCACAGCTTAACAACACAGCAGCATACTGTGGAGTATTGGGTGTTTTTCTTCCTATTTACATCCACCACTGGGAGCTGATGGCCAGCTTCAAGACAGAGGATTATACTACATATCATTACACTAGCCCAGCAAAGGATCAAAATTCACAGTACAGTGTTTACTGAATACGTATTGCTTCTGCATCATGGTAAAACTGGAAAAATCCTAAATTGAATTATTATTAGCCTGAGACCATCATTTCCAATTCTTGCCTACATTTGTACTTCTTACCTGATTTCTCATCTTTTACTTTGTGTCACCCTTCTTCCCCCTAATTTGTTTTTAAATTCTTCCAAAGGGTTGTTCCAATAAGTAGCAAAGATCATTGCCTTTTATTTACAAGGCTCAAGTCCTATAGCAGTTGTCATTGCTAGTTCAACATGGACATATCAGCTAATCCCAAAAGGAATAATTTCCTACTAGGAAAGAATACATTGTAATCAGTGGGCTACTAAAGACATTCTACATATTTTGAAACCTGGAAAGGAGTTGAGGACACATCAAGTTGCTAACTAGGTGAATTGCATAGTTATTTATCCTCTGAGGCTTAATACAAGTGGCTGATTTGGGAAGTGAGTTTTGAGAAGGGTTCTGTTTCATCCTAAAGTTAATTCATGGCATGTACACATAATATAATACACAGTTTCATTTTAGAGCGATGGGGAGCATAATGCTGTCTGTGTGAAATGAAATATCAAAAGAGCAGGAGCTATTTTGCGAGCTACAAGGAGCTTCCTGAACTGTCATCACTAACAATTCTTGTGTGGCAGAGAGAATCTGTGACATGTGCTCTAGGAACTCTCACTAATAAAATGGTTGTTGTGGAGGAGGCTGGAAAGCACACACTTTAAGATCAAACTGGCCAGGTTCAAACTGGTCCTTGGGCAGCAACTGACCTTTCTGAACTTCAGTTGCCTTATCTGTAAAGTGGGGATACCACCGAGAGACATCCTGGATTCCCTGCTCTGAATGCTGTCCAGGCAATCGCTGCCTGAATGACAGCTCTGACTCTTGGCTTTGTCCTGCAAGCTCCATGAAGGCCTCAGACACCATTCCCCCATCCTGGTTTTGGCCTTGGCATCATCTGTTCTGACAAGTCATTGTAATCTCTCTAATTTAAGTGACATCTCTTGTTGAATAGAATGGTGATTCTCTGTGTTCCTTGCCCTTAAGACCTGGCTAAAACAAATTGGTCCAAGCTTAAATCTGACTTTCTACATTAATGACTCCATTGAGTGACAGAGAGTGGAGGGACAAAGAGCCACAGGAAATCTTTACTGTGGGAGGTGCTTGGCCTTCTCATTGCCCGAATGAACAAACTAGACGAAAGTAGACCTAAACTAACTTTCTTGGTTCCAATTACCTTCATTCCTCTTCCACCATATCTATGTGACTTAAAATTACTTGCAAAAAAAAAAAAATCAAACAGAAGAAAGTTTTGAAGGAACTGCAAATCAAAGCCAGGCATGGTAATACATGCTTGCAATCCCAGTTCTATGGGGGAGAAAGATAGGATGACAGTGATCCAGGACTAGCCTGGGCAAAAGTGTGAAAATGTATCTGAAAAATGAATTCAATGAAACAAAAGACAAAAGTACGGGAGCATGGTTCAAGCAGTAAGCACTTGCCAAGTACAAGGGCTTACAAGGGCTTACCCCAAACACTAATATTAAAAAAAAAAGCCCTGTAACTTCCCACTGTCCACTGTAATATTAAAAAATAGATGAAAAAATAAGCATTTCAGACTTCTGTTCGTGCTTGTTTATATAGCAGGACACAGAACTCCTTTTCTTGGTCATTCTTTCCAGTCCCCTGCAGGATCCTTGAACCTTTTCTTTCCTTCAGATAGTCCCTGGTGAGACTTAATTATGAACACCAGTGCTGTGGGGTGGTGTATTGGTCTGTAAACTTAGGCGAGGCTGAGAACAAAGATCCATCTGTCTCCACTTTCTGAGACTGAGGAGTGGTCCCACAGCAGTGTAGCCTACATTTGTGCTCTTTGTCAGGCTATGTTTACTCTTTAAGGAAAGTCACAGTTCATAAGCATGTGAGAAAGAGAAGACATTTTATTTTCTGCCTACCAAGTGGGTCTCCATCTTTCTGTTTATGTCATTCCAGTGGGATATCTTAAGTAGTCAGTGACATGGATAGTTAATGACCTAGTGGGAGAGGACTCCTGTATCCTATTGAATGTCTATCCATCTCTTGCAGATCAGGTTTTCTAAGGCAGAGAAGTGGTAGTTTTGGGGAAGGAGGTAAAATGAAATTTTTCTCTGGGGACTGATTTTGCTTTCAAAAGATACATCCTAAGATTTTTTTCCTTTCATTTTTTTTTTGGAGGGGGTCAGTTACAGTGCCTGTGCAGTCAATGGTCAATAACCATGCATAAATTAATAATAATTTAATATAATAAATTAATAATAATAAATGAATAAAGGAACACTTTCCCTGGACCTCATTTCCTCTTCAAACTACTTTATTATATCTTCCATTAACGCATGGTTCTTGAAAACCTCGGCTAAAGTCTTATCAATTTAGGTACTATGTTCTGCACAGGTGTATTTCTTATTATTTTGTCCCTTTCCTCTGTCTTGGTTGTCTCCTTTCTCCAGTCATTAATTCACATTTGTTATTGTTGAGAAAGTCTAGCTCCAAACCTAAACCTTTCTCTGTACTTTCAGGGGTTGTGATTGGAACATGTGGCTCTGGATTCCAAATGTACTTTTCTATGGAGGAGGAATTGGGGGGAGGGTGGAATCTAAGTTCAGGTCAGGAAGGGTAGTTCAACTGCTTGGATGGAATACTCTTGGGCAGAGGGATTACAGTGTTGATGTCCTGTTGGTTGCAATCACAATTTCCTGCTTGCATTCCTGGATTCCCATGTACTCAAGATGAAGCTGCTGCTTCTTCTTTTTTTTTTTTTTTCATGAGGATTTTGATAGTCTTCCTTTCTTTGACACCAGTCATTAAGAGATTAGGTGTCTTGAAATATCAGCATTTGTTGGCCCCCTGGCTGACTTAAGCGCTGCAGACTAAAGAGGAAGGGATTTCTAAAGAGGTTTTTCAGCACTAAAGAACTGCTGAGTTTTGAAAATAAACGTTCATGGTGGAACACATCCTCCTACCAACTGCGATTTAGAATTGAAGCTGCTGCCAAGGATATCTTGAGGTGTTTGTAAAGGGCATAAAGGGAGACAGAGAGAGGGATCTTGTATTATTTGAATATCCCAGTTGTTACCCTATAGAAAGCTTTGCTTTGGAAGGGATTAGGCAAATTGCTTTAAGATTTATGTGCTCTCCCCCACCCTGATCAATATTTCCAAGGTGGAGAGTTTGGAAGGTTCACTTTTATGTGAACAGAATCATTCTCTATCCTATTTAGCAACAGGAATGTGAGACTTTATGAATGGTGGTTTATGGTATTGAAATGCCTTCAGATATCATGAGAAGGAATGAAATAAGAGAGAATATTCAAAGACACGGTAATGATACCATGTCTGAGTGGGCAGAACCCATCCACTCAGAGTCCTTCTGGCCCTGCAGCCTGCATTGGCCACTAGTATTGTAGCCCTGAAGCAGGCAATGCCTGCTAGTGTACTGTTTATAGATTCACAGCTGGCTGCTGCTGTTGCCTTCTGGGACTCTTGTCTTACCAACACAAAGAATGAACTCTGCAGAGAATGGTCAAATGCGAGGGAAAAAAAAGTATTCAGGGGGCTGGGAAGGTGGCTTAGTGGTAGAGTGCTTGCCTAACATACATGAAGCCTTGGGTTTGATTCCTCAGTACCATATAAACAGAAAAAGCCAGAAGTGGCTCTGTGGCTAAAGTGGCAGAGTGCTAGCCTTGAGCAAAAAGCAGCTCAGGGACGGTGCCCAGACCTTGAGTTCAAGCCCCAGGACTGGCAAAAAAAAAATCAGGTGAGGAGGGTTTGGCTGAAGGGCACTACAGCTAAATAGCTGAGTCTAAGGACTTTTAGACCTTGGGTTTCATTCTAATTGGTCATACCATATGCAAATGAGGTATAAGACAATTGACCAATCAGAGAAGATCTGCAACTGTGAAACTGTAGTTGTCAATGAAGTCTATTTTCTGTGTTCTTTCCTAAGATAATGAGAAAACTAGGAAAGATGAAGGTAGGACATTCTATTATCAATCACTGGGATTTTTGTCTACTACTACAAAATGTTCTCCAGGGGCCCTCAACCATGACTAACATACTGAACTATTGAGCTCAAAACATTAGCTCATGTTAGTTATGGGAGAGGAGGGTTACATTTCTACATGCAATATATTCAAATAAATTTCAACCCCCTCTCTCTGTCCCAGCCCTTCTTCCCCCCTTTCCAAAACAATTCTAACTTCTTAACTAAATCTACCTATGTTTAGTAAAAATCTAGAAGCAAATTGGGTAAAAGTTACATCACTTAAAAGAGGAAGTGTGTGGGTATTATCCTGAGTGAGCTCCAGGCCCTAATGTAAAATAGCTTAACCAAAAATAGGATTAAGAGCCAGGACTATGTGTAAAGTTTAAGACCAAAATAAGTAAGCACTCAACATTTTAATGTTGTTACCTTGTCTATGCATGGTTCTTAGGGTCAAGCAATCACTTTATAAGCGTCTTGACTTGCCTGGCCAATTAAGCAGACAAGTCTCTACAGTGTAATCCTATTAAGTGGAAAAGGTTGAGTCCTATTGGGTATAGTTGTAATTAAGAGCAATCCACTATCCATCTTTTAATTTTACCAAAATAAACAAATATCCTAAGAAGAACAAAGTCATGACTAAGCAAAAAACAAAACAAAAAATAAAACATGTAACTATTACAGTAGGCCAAATATACATCTATATCAATATATGGACTTTGTAGGAATTCCCCACCTCATTGGTGGGATCTGAGACTCAGTTGGAGGAATTTTGGGCAGAAGAACATCAGATATTCAGACCTATAAAGGATATTTTGATCTGGGGATATAAAAAAAACACATGTAATAATATAACAGCTAATAGTGCCTGAGGTCAATAGTTGCTACATTCATATTGCATATAAACAAATTATTAGCCAAAATTACCTTCAGAGGTGCCTAATTACATCTGTTTTAATTTAATTTAGTCTGATTGAATGATATTCTTTATATGAATTTACTTCATGGCTACTCTGTTGATTGCAATTTCCTTTCTCTGAGAAGAATATGCAAGAAGAGATGGGATAATTGTAACTTCCCTCCCCCCATTCAATTAGATGATTCAGCTAAAACTCTGATCTCTTATTGTATAGTCTTCAAATCTTCAATTGGAGGAGCCGAACAGATACAGCCAGTAATTTAAGCTTCATTTCAATTCTTTTTTACAGTTTTTACATCGAATATTTCCTTGCCATGAAGTACACACACTTACTGGTTTGTTTCTTGAGTTCTGGCTTTTTTCTTTTTGCTTACATGGTGCCGAGGAATTGAACCCAGGGCCTCAAGCATGCAAGGCAAGCGCTCTACTACTGAGCCACCTTCCCAGCCCTTTTCTTGAGTTCTGATATACACATTTAGGTAACCAGAGCTGCTCTCAGGATGTAGAGTATTACCACCATAGCGAGTTAGGTCAGTTGCTACCTCATCGTGTGTTTAGAAGTACCATTCTGTACTATTTTGTTTCTCCCATCCTAGGTTAGATTTGCTTGTCCCGGAGCTTCATGCAAATGTGATCTCATACTATGTATTCTTGTGTTTAAGACTTCTCTCATCCCTCATGAGTTTAATTATAATGAACTTATTTTCACAGTAGATATACTAGACATAATGTTTTTTCCAAGCTTGTAGAAAAAAGAAATAGTCATGTTGCCAAGGACAAAAAGAAAAAATTAATAAATGATTATTTGAAATAGTCAAGTTAGCAAATGCTTGCTTATCAATCTATTTTTTGAGTTGAAATTTCAGTTTGAGATCATAATAGATTTACAGTTGTAAGACATAATAAAATCTTTACCCAATTTTTTCAGTGGTGAAATTTTGCAAAACTACATAGTTCACTACCTTGGCCAGGATATTTGACATTGGAACATTATATCAGTCTTACTGAGATTTCTGTGGTTCTACCTATAATCATTGTATTCAGTTTTATATAATTTTATCTCATATGCAGATTTGTGTTTTCCCACCACAATAAAGATGCTGCCACATTCTAGCAACAAGAGGAGCCCTTGTTAACTATGTTATGTGACTCTCTTTTTCCACACTCCTCCTCCTCTAGTCACCTGTGAATATCACTAATTGCTTTTTCATTTCTAATTGTGTGTGTGTGTGTGTGCGCGCGCGCGCGCGCGCGCGCGCACACACGCATGCGCAACATGCGTACTGGTACTTGGGCTTGAACTCAGGGCCTGGGCGCTATACTTTAGCATTTTTGCTTAAAGTGGCATCCTATCCCTTGAGCGACAGATCCACTTTCTGCTTTTTAGTAGTTAATTTGGAGAAAAGAGTCTCGTGGACTTTCCTGCCAAGGCTGATTTGGAACAGCAGTCTTCAGAACTCAGCGTCCTAAATTGCTTGGATTACAGTTGTGAACCATTAGCACCTGGCTACAAATTTTTATATACACAAATAGAGTCATATAGCTCATACTCTTTAGGAACTGGTGTTTAAAAATCTCACCAATTCACTGGAAATTAAGCCAAGTTGTTGCATGCATCAGTTTGATTGTTATATTGAGAAGCCATGTTCCATGGTTTGGATGTATCACAGTTTAACAATTCACAAAGGACATCTGGGCTGTTTCCAGGTATGGCTTTTATGAATGAAGCTGCTGTGAACATTTGAGTACAGGTTTTTGTATAAAAATAAGTTTCCATTTCTCTGAGATAAATGCTCAAAAGGAAAATTGCTGGATCAAGTAGAAGAATGTTTAATTTTAGAAGCGAGTGATCTGTTTTCTCTGCATCTGTGCCAGCTTTTACTGTTGTCAATGTTTTTGATTTTTAGTCTCTTCTGATAGGTATAAAATGATATAGACTTAACTTGTATTTACCTGATAGCTAATGATGTTGAACATCATTTCACGAGCTTATTTGCCATATTTAAATCTAGCCTCTTTGGTCAAATAGCTGTTTAAATCTTTTCTCTATTTTTTAATTTAAACTAATTTATCTGTCTCCTACTTGTGATGGTTCATGTTTGTAATACTACATACTCAGTGGCTGAGATGAGGATGAAGGTTCAAAGCCAGTCCAGTTAAAATACTTGTGAGACCCCATCACAACCAAGTAAAAAATTGGGCCTGTTTATACTTGTATGTTGTTTTATTTATACAAGAAATGCAAATAGGAGGATCACAGTCCTTCCCAACCAGGTAAAATATGAGACCCTATTTGAAATATAAAAAAAGCAACAGGGTCAAATGGCTCAAGAGGTAGAATGCCTAGAAAGTGTGAGACCCTGAGTTCAAATCTCAGTTGTTAAAAAAAGTCTATGTTTAAATGATTATATAGAACATACTTTATCAAGAACATCGAAGAAAAATAGCCTAAGAAATTTCTTGCTTGAGAGATGTTATTAGAAAAATAAAGCCAGCCATTTGATGAGCTAGATGGATGTTTTGGGGCAAATGTTTGAGGATCTCACATTCTCTTGTTAATAGCTTGAATTTCCAGTTGCTTGGACTTTCCCAAGGTTTGAGTTATTTGTCTCTTCTTTTTCCTCATAATTTTATTTATTTAATTTTGTTTTGTAAGAAGCAAAAGGTAATAAGCAAGTCCAGGTCCTTGAGTGGTAATGCTCAAGTATATCAGAGAATTCCTAAAATTGTTTTTGGGGACTAAGTTATTCTAATTTTCTTTTTTTTTTAACAGCTTGGGAGATTTGAGGTCATCTGTTTTGTGCAGTTTTGCAGTGTTTGATTCTATCACTCTATAAGAGTAAGACAGTGAGTCGGTTATCTTGATGGAAGGGTAAGAAGGACACGGAGAACTCTTCTAGTATACTTGGTAATGAATTTCCTGCAGATGGACATATATTGGTCTTTGGAAAGTATCCTTACACAATGCATTTCTGAACAAAAAGAGTAGAAAGGCACTCTTGGCTTAAAGACAAAAGTACCTAAATTTGCATTCTCGTTCTGTCCTTACCAATTTCTGACATCAGGCAGATCACTTCACCTCTCTGAGCCTAATTATTGGTGGCAATAATTAAGCTCTTGTCTCCTTCTAACTAAAGCACACAGAAACAAAACCTGGAAACAAGAGTCATCTTCATAGAATGAGGCCAAGGGGTGAGAAGTGTCTCTTAAGTATTATTGTTTTCTTAGATGGGATCATTTTAGTTTTGTTTGCTAGTTAAAAAACTGCTAAAAGAATCATCAACTGGCAATTATTGCAGTTAGGCTGTGATATGGCCACTTAGCTTCTAAGAGAGTTAAAATTAAGCTTCTGTAGGAGTCTTCCAATCTTACCCAGTTAAATTCCTGTTTTAGAGATGGGTTATGAATCAAATCACCAGTCAAAGGCTTACCTGGGGTCAGATTGTTCTCCACTCTGGTCTTTCATCATCAACTAGATTAACTTCATGGTACAGTGTAGAAGCCAGTTGGACCTATATTTGTACGCAGTGTGCTATTAAGTGATCTTAGAGCAAAGATAGCATACTTCTCTTTATTTGTAATATAGATCCAGAGGAAAGTTATTTTACTACCAACACCATCAAATTATTTGGATAAATGCCTTAACATAATATCTTTGCAGTAGACAGTAGATAACAGGATATTTGGTGATCTCTGCAAACTAAGAAATTCACAGAACATGTCTATGAAGGTATATTCTAGAGTGAAATTATTTTATTACAGAATGTATTACTGAGGAGCTGGAGGTATGGCACAGGTGGTAGAGTGCCAGGCTTCAAGTATGTTTAAGTCCTAGTCCCCGGAAGATAAAATAGACTACTGCGTACTTGCATTTCTGTAACCCAGAACTTAGTATGGGCAATGCATTTTCATGATGTTGGATAATTATAAGGTCTGAAGGCTGTTGTCAGGATCTGATGAGGTAATGTATGTGCAAATGCCTTGGGATTTGTGGTGTGCTGTGCATACTTTGTTGTCAGCTGTGGAGGAGGTAGCCGAAGAGGTAAGAACAAATACTCATCAAGCTTGAAAAATTGTCTTTCAGACTATTTCCAGATAGTTATGGGATGGGGGGGGGAGGGGACTATATATATATATATATATATGTATATATATATATGTATACACTTTCATTCATTGATATATATATATATATATATATACTTTCATTCATTGACTCCATGTCAGTCAGCATTGACCTACTCTCAGAATGCATAGCCATGAATTGAATCACTGTCTGCTTTACATTTTAAGCAATCCAATTGTATATAGCAACACTTATAAAATTGTTCCTTAAATCTGGGGAAACCAGTGCTATGACTTCAGATAGCACAACAGGGAGAATCTTAATTTAATGGAAACCCAGACAGTGATTAGATTAGGTGGCAGGAAGAGGGCAAATGGATTATGGAAAAATGAGGAAGGAAGTGGATTGAGTCATTATGCTGTTAGTTCCAGTGTATTTTTACAATTGATTCTGTGGGTGGTATGTTGTTTAATTCATTCCAGCTTTTAAGGACCCATTTCAGATTAAAAGCAGGAGGGCCTGAGGCTTAAACCAAACTTTAATCCCAACTTTTAGAAAGCGATGACTTTATTATGTCTCTTAATCTGAAATAGAATATGGCTTTCCCGTAGCTTTAGATTTTTTTTTAAGTGTTCACTTCCTTTAAAATATCTAAGGCTTACTTCATTCTCCTTGCAAACTTCTAAAGTGTGGCTGTTTCCTGTTGTATCTTATAGGATATTGGTGGTTTTTTAAAATGTTCATACTTCACATAAAAATTACATTAGGAATTTGCTATTTGGAGCTCATCCTTCCCTTATTAAGAATAAAAGAAATTACCTGATCATGTAAAGTTATCTTATAATTTGTGTTTATCTCCCTTGTGGCTGATGGAATGATCAATTATTAAACCCAGTGTTTTGAAAAAAGGAGAACGTTAAAGGAATTAATTAAAGAATGGCTTTCCTTTGGGGTCTTTGTTCCTGTAGCCTTGTATTTGTAAGTCAGACTTGAGAATGAACTTGGGCAGTTCCTGTAAGAGAGGGGGTTGTTTATTTTTTTAATCTTATTTTGTTTTTACTTCTCTCCCTCCCCGAACTCCTTAGATGCTCATTAATTCACACATGTATAAGTACTTCACAACTTTTTTTTTTCTGTACTGCCCAATGTGTGTTGGTAACTCTAGGGGACGGATGGAATGAGTATTCTTGTATCTAGATTTTTGTCTGTATTTGTCTGAAAGGCTTTGCAGAAGCTCTGATCACTCTATTGAAAATAGCAGTATTATATCCCAGATACTTTTCCCTCTCTGCCTTCTTTATCCTTCCTGCCTTAGTTTTTCTTCATAGATATTACTGCTGGGAGGATTTATTTGCTGACTGGTTTATTGTTGGCTTCCCTTATGAGGGTGTAAGTATTGCATGACAAAGACTTTGACTTTATCTGCTGAGACAAGAACTGTGTCTGGCACACACACAAGTGTTTGTTGGATTGATTAATCCATGAAACATAACTAACAGATGAGATAGATTTGCCTAATGGTTAAGCTTCACAGTCAAACTCCTTTCAAATTCTAAGCTTGGTATCTTTGGAACTCTGCTTATCTCTCTCTGGCTTCAGTAACGCTGTGGTCACACAAGAGGAAAGTCTCCTCAGGAACATTATTTTGAGAGGAAGAAAGGCAAATGACTATGGGTGTCAGGTTATCGAGTAAATATTGGAACAATTTATGGCCAATGATTGGGGATGTTTATTTTGTTTCAATGTGTGCTTGGCCTGACCTTGCAGTTAGAGTTACTTTATGAAGTTGACTAAATGTTAATGAATGTTTATAATGTGGACTATGCGCTGACAGCACTTAAAATATAAATATTTAAGCCATATGTTAGAAAATAACCAGAGCATTTTCAGCTATTTTGGATGGTGGAGGGAAATTGCCTGATTTATTGACCAGAGCCAGAAATTTTAAGTCCTGGGTTCTATTTTCATTTCTGCTTTTGATAGCACTTCACAAAATGTCTTTGTTTAATAAATGTTTAATAGACAGCATTAATCCTTTAAAAGTAATACCTTTATATATCACTTTGACTTTTTTGGTGCTCTGGTTGCTTTGGCTTTTATTGTTTTTTTTTTTTAGCTTGTTCTTCAGATCTTTCTTTCAATCGTTTTTTTTTTTTTGCGGGGGGAGGGGGTCCAGTCGTGGGGCCTGAACTCTGGGCCTGGACGCTGTCCCTCAGTTCTTAGCATTCTACCACTTGAACCACAGCGCCACTTCCGGCTTTTTTTTCTTTTTGCTTATGTGGTACTGAGGAATCAAACCCAGGGCCTCATGCATGCAAGGCAAGCACTCTACCACTGAGCCACCTTCCCAGCCCCCTTTCTTTCAATCTTGTTTTTCTTTAAACCTACTGTAGTGGGTGAGGGGATTTGTAAGGAGCTTAATGCTACAGTGTAGCCACAATGCTTTCTTCTACCTCCTAACTGCAAAAACACTTGTGGTTCTTAAACTTTAAAATAGTGTGACTGTACCTAATCAATTGTAGCAAATGTGACTTATAAAAGTATGAAGACGAGGTGGCCGAGTGGTTAAGGCGATGGACTGCTAATATAAAAGTATAAAGAGTATAAAAGGTATAAAGTATAAAAATTATAAAAGTATAATGGGTACTGGTGGCTCACACATGAGATCCTAGCTATTCAGGAGGCTGAGATGTAGGGATTGTAGTAGGAAGCCAGACTGGGCAAGTAAGTCCTTGAGACTCTATCTCTAATTAGCTAGCAAAAAGCTTGAAGTTGAGCTGTGGCTCAAGTGGTAAAGTGCCAGCCTTGAGTTAAGCTAAGGAATTGTGTCCAGGTCCTGAGTTCAAGTCCAGGACTAGCACATGCACACACACACACACACACACACACACACACACACACACAGAGTATAAAGAAGAACTAGACAGATTTTTCTGGGGACCTGTAAGAAGGGGGGTGACTGTTTCAGTTGAAAGCAACCAAAGGTGAAAGGTGAAAGTTCCATTCCCAAAGCTGAGAGACACTAAGGCTGAGCTTGGGTGCATCTTGAAAGGAGGTGACTGATTTAAAGAAAGCCCACTTAGTGCCATTAGTGTTATCAGGACATTTATGCCAGACTTCTTTCTGTCAGAGGTGTGTTTGGTGAATTTTTAACTGAGCAGGCTTTACACTTGGAGCAATGGAATAGATCGTAAACAAGGGCAAAACCACTTGTGAATTCCAGAAGCTTGACTCAATTCCATGTCTTCCTTGGCTCTTTCTTCGTACTCATCTCTCTACTGGGCTTTCTCAAGGTGTGGCCCTCGGACCACCAGCATCTGATGGTTGTGGCACTTGATCAAACTACTAATTCCTGGCTTCCAGAGTGGATCTGACAAATCACAAACCACTAGGGGAAGTTTTGAAATGATCGTTTTTAACAAACACATTTCAGGTGATTCTCAGGCATGTTAGAGTGTGAGAGCCACTGGTCCATTCCAGCCCAACACTCTCCTTTCTCTTACAATGGTAGTAACTGACTTTATGTCTGCTTTCAGACAATGGCCATGATGTGAATAGAAGGGAGAAAGCCAGAATAGGAAGCTAGACTTCTTTTTTCTTCTCTTTTTTAAAATGATTTTTTATTGTTATTATAAAGGTGATATACAGAGGGGTTGCAGTTTCATAAGTCAGGTAAAGGGTTCATTTCTTTTTGGACAATCTCTCTCTCTCTCTCTCTCTCTCTCTCTCTCTGTTTTTCCCTTCCATCCTTATCAATAAGTTGTATAGTTCATTTTCAACATAATGTTTAGTACCACTGCTACATTTGTTCGCCCTTTGTCCCTCCATTCCCTTCCCCCCAAAGACATATAAAGGAACAAACAATGCAAAAGGAAAAGAAAACATAACAGCAACAAAGAATTAATATTTATCAAAATACTGCTTTTCTTTTCCGAAGCCAATGTTCTAACACAGTTTGTAGGAAGAACAGGGGAACCCCCCCCAAGTCTTCCCTGTTGCTGCTGTTTAGCAGGTTAGTTTATATCTACTAGATTTTTAACATATATGCTCATAAGCAAGGGAACTCCTGCACACACACCAATGGGAAATTCTATGAGCCCAGTAAGGACATGTTGTAGGTATATTCCCAAGAGGGGTTTGCTATCTGGGGACCAGGCCACATGCATTCAGGGTATGTTAGGGCTGAAATTTCAGTACTGAGTGACACAAATAGCTTTTAAATGTGATTAACTATGTGGAATTTCCTTCTAGAAAGGAGGGGATGCTGGTGTTAGGAGAGAATTGATGAGACATACAGCTATGGGTTCTAATAGGGGATATTTGTGCTCATAACCTTGCTAGTTATTGAATGAAGAATCTCTGTAAGCGTCACTATTTCCTAATGTGTGAATGCAGCTTATTTGTTGTAAGGGTACAATCTTCCCAAGCTTTTCATTTTCCTCTTTTTTCATGGTACTGGCGCTGAACTCAGGGCTAGGTAAGCACTATATCACTGAGCTACCACTCCAACCCTGAGGATATACCTTAAAAGTCATCAGTAAGGCCGAGTAACAGTGGCTCACACCTGTAATCCTAGTGACTCAAGAGGCTGAGATCTGAAGATTGAGTTTCAAAGCCCAGGCAGAAAAGTCAATGAGATTCTCATCTCCAATTATCCCCAAAAGTTGGAAGTGGCGCTGTGGCTCAAGTGGTAGAGCACTAGCCTTGAGCAAAGAAACTCAGGGACAGCACTCAGACCCTGAAGTTCAAGCCCCAGGACCATCCCCACCCCAGTCCCTCCAAAATTAAAAAATAAAAAAGAAAGAAAAGAAAACCAAATGAAACCAAACCCAAAAGCCCTCATCAGTAAGGAATTCTGGAGATTGAAGCTAATCATGGAAAAACTGAGTTTTGTTGTCTTACATTAGACACCTGTAATGGGAAAACATCAGTTTCATTGGTTTATTTAAGTTTAAAAAGAAAAAGAGGTTGGTGTGTGCTCAGCTTCCATTGCATCATTTGTAGAGTTTGTTAGGGGACTTTGTGAGTCAGGTCGCCTGCATGAGGTGAGGGAGAAAGTGATTAAGCTGCTGAACTGGCTCTGTGTTCTTGCCTTAAACATTGCCAGGGTGCAGGGGATTAATAGTCAAAGCATGGTAAGGAGAATTATTTTGATATGATGGATGGCTGGGTCATGAAAACTTGTTGAAGCACTCTACTTAACTGCCAGTAGATGAATGTGTGTGTGTGTGTGTGTGTGTGTGTGTGTGTGTGTGTGTGTGTGTGTGTGTGCGTGAATATGAACAAGCCCAATGACCTAGTAGGTATACTTTTATTTTCCTTTCTGATTTGACAAAGTATGTGAACCCACTGAGTTTAAAGGTAGAGTCAAAGCCAGAGCGTGACTTAGCTGTGCGAGGACTTGTCCTGTGAATACAAACTGGGCTTATTTGTGGGGATATTCAAGTTAGTAACTATCCTTCTTCCTCCTCTTAAGTTTTCCCCAGTCTATGTGGGTTCAGGAAAGTCACAAGAATAGAAGAGATTCACAGATTTTTCTTGAGATCCTGAAGCTGACTTACAATCCTGTTGCCACTTTTAGAAAACAAGGCTCTTTGCCTTCCAGATCAGAATTGGAATTCTCTTACCTATTTTGCAGTCTGTGGGAAAAATTAAGTGAGACCATGTGTGGAAAGCTTCCATTCACTTCTTGGTGCACAATTAGTACTTGGCCAAATGAGTTCCACCCCCACAATGGGAAACTACTGTGCCTTTATGGAGGAGAGGGGAGAGAGCACTGTGGCCACTGGTGGCTTTCTAAGGGTCTTTCCTTCAACCAGTTATGATAAGTAGAGCTCTTTAGTGTCTACCTTTTAGGATATGCAGTTGTATGGGAGAGTCAGGCGTTCCTGGTTTATGCCACCATCATTCTTGTAGATATATTGGTAACTAAGTGATAGAACCTCTGCCTCCTTTGTCTGCGATGGTGTAAACACAAGTAGACCCAAGTGTGATAAGTGTTTCTAGTCCTTGTAAACCAAGATAGAGAGCCACCTAGAACCTCAGACATGTTAAATGGAACAGGCCCATAGTATTTCAGCCCCCGACTGTATTGGACTTTTGTTTCTTGTGGATTTTTTTTTTCATTCTTCTATTTCTAGACTGGTTATAGAGGTTTTGTAGCCTGGTTGGAGAGGTTTTGGGACACAGAGACGAGCATCACGTGGGAGCTGGATTGTGAGCTAGCCCTTTCCTGCCAGCATGGTTGTAGTGGGCAGGAATGGGCACACAGGTGCATTTTGGGAGAGCTGTAGCAACATTAGGAAACAGGGCTCCAAAGGAGAAAATGCTGCAGCTTTAAGCTTGTGTGTGTGTGTGTGTGTGTGTGCACACGCGCATGCACATGAATGTATGCATGCTGGTCTTTAACTCAGGGCCTGGGAGCTGAACCTTAATTTTTTAGCTCAAGTTTAGTACCCTATCACTTGAGCCACAACTCTACTTCTAGCTTTTTTTTGATAATTAATTGTAGATATGAATCTCACAGGCTTTCTTGCACGGGCTGACTTTGAACTGTGATCCTCAGATTTCAGCCTCCTGAGTAGCTAGAGAATTACAACCCTGAGCCACTAGTGTCTGGCTTAGCTTTAGATCTTTTGACTTCAGTTCTCATTACTGAGTTTCAGACTTGTGGAGCTGCATAGCTTGACTAAGGCTAACCGAAGCACCATCTTAATTGAACAAGTAGCAGCAATTGGGGCAACCTAACAGCATTGACTTTGATGTTTTGGAATTCCTTTTCCATTCTTTGTTTGGCTTGAATGTTCTTTGATCCTTAATGATGTGTATACATGAATCACACTAGAAGAGAAGTGTCTGTGTCCATATTAAATATTACCAGGTCGTTCTTTTCCTTGAGTGCTGGAGCGTTTGTATCTCATAGAAAGATGGATTGGGAAGGGGACACTGTGTACTCTGCTAAACACAGTTTCGGTAATAAGTCAGTTAATATCACAAACTCAGGGCGTACTGTGCGTAGACAAATGGTTGTGATATTAGAATGTGGGTTAGACTATAGAGATGGACTCAAAAGACAGCTATTAAGTGAGAAAAAATACAGTTATGTCAATCCTGAAGCAAGCTTATTACATACTTACCTTATATTCAAAGTTGCCTGTGATAATGCTGACCCAGTAAACAGTGAGAAATTCACTGGCTTTTCATTTTCCTACTCATTCCTTTTGCTTTGTTCATGGCTGTAAGTTTGAAGGGGACCTATGCCAATAAGTCAGAAGATAGATGTGGCCGCTGGTCAGGTATGGAAATGATTTGAACCTCACAGAAACTCATGTGTTGGAACCTAATCCCAGTGTGGTAGTAATATTCAGAGGTGGCAGAATCTTTCAGAGACAGGGCTTTATGCACTGTAATTTGGTTATTATTATCCTTCAGAAGGAAATCAATGCTGGTCTCTCAGGTTGAGTTTTTGGGAGAGTAAGTTGGTACAAAAGACCCAAGCTAGCTCTTTGGTTCCCTAACTCCTTACTACTTGGGGTCTACGTGTGTCATAAGGCCTCTCTCAGAGTTACAATGAAAGTGGCTGCTTGATCTTAGACTTCTTTCTAAAACCGTGAGCTAAATAAATCTCCTTTCATATATCACCAAACCCTCGGTATCTTGCTGTAGCAACAGAAAATGGATGGAAATGGTCAATTTGGGCCAACATTTATTATGCCTGAGCTTCATTCACCATTCTCATTAGTCAAGTGGGTATTGCTTTTCCTAATAGGCTGCTATAGGATCAAATGAGATAATTTACATAGAAATACCTTTGGAACTTTCAAGTTCTTTAAAATACAATTAAATAATTATCCACGCAGAGAAAGGGCAGGCTAGATAAAGCAGAAGCACATACAAACTGTTTTTTCAAAGTCCATCTAGGTATCTTCCAAATAATACTTGATGAGGAAGGTTCCCACCTCCAAGTTTCCAGTGCGCAGATCAGAGTCTCCATTTATGCATCTTATCCCTCTATTATTATTATTTTGGAGCTGTGTGACATTAGGGACATATGCACTGTTTTATGGAGTACACTGACAAACTGCAAATTATTACTTCTAGATTAAACTGTGGCCACTTAGAAGCTAATAAAACTCTCTTTTTTTAAAAAAAATAGTCCCTCCCTTTTTTTTCCTTTTCCTTTTTGGAGTACATATTCCAAAATTTACCCCAGATTTCTAGAATATATTAGAGATACAGGAATGTGGATCCATTTTATCCAGGAAATTATATTTTGCGTTTAAGATAGATGGGTCAATTTAGGTCATTGTCCTTTTTCTTTGTATTTGAAGCTAAAGAACTTGAACAGGCCCCCACTATGCATATTCTGTCCTTGTACCCATTGGCCCTCTGGAAACCAGACCATCCTGCAGTGGGTTCACATTTATCTATGGTTTATACTCATTGTCTCAGTGTATATTGGCTTAAGAGGGTGATTTGAAGACATTCGTGTTATTGACTTGGCTTGCTTACTTCATAGTTTGCAGACCGACTCATTTCTCATGTAGAAACTCTTAGCCATCTTATAGGACAGGCGTATGTCAAGTTCTAGATGAGCACACTGGCATTGAGAAATGCTCCCCACTCTCCTTTCTTTAGATGTATTTTGTTGTTTCTGTTTCTGTGCAGCATCAAATTTACACTTGTCCTTTTCTCTCAGAGAGGCGACGTGGGAAGGAAAAAGACAAGATCATAACATTGAGATTGAATGTGTTTCTCAATCTTCACATCCTTAACTAGTTTCTTTGATGCATTTACGTTTGCTGTCAAATGTTAGGGGAGGAAGGAAGGCAACCAGCGATAATCAAAGGGGAAGAAAGATCAGGGCAGGACTTGGTGACATTTTGAGGGTAAGTTTTGGAGCTATTGCAAGAGTTCTTGCTGCCTGTGACTGTTTGGCCTGGCTGCATGTCAGAGCCATTAGCTTCAGAATAACAGAGCCTTTAAGAGAATGTACTCTTTTAGAGAACTCCTCATTAATTTAATTTATGGAAGGGGAGGGGTCTAATGAGCAAAGAGTGGAACTATGGGTTTTTTCACAGTGCTTATATGTTTTTTTAAGAGTACAAAAGTTGGGAATAGTGGGTTCTATGAAAGATTTCCATCATCCCCAGCTCTGTCTCTGGTGGTCTCTGAGTTCTGTAATGTCTGAGATAGAATTGTATCCTCAGTGATGGGTCTTGGAGGCCTACCTCTAACGTGGGTCCTGGGCCGGGGAAATCTTCACTGTTAATTAAGCTTTGGCTTGTTTTGATTCTCTTCCAGCCTTGTGGTTGAATAGCTCTGTGTATTTAGCCTTGTGCTAACAGCTTTTCCCACAGTCAGGGAAATGTACCTCTGCAGTGGCAATCCTAGGAGGGGATGGTAGTCTTTAACTACCACCTCACAGAAGTGGCTGATTTGTGTGTCTACCTCTTCCTGCATCTAATGGAAGGAAAATTCTCATTACTCATAGATGAAGTGGTGTTGTAGATGGGCATAGTGGAGCAGGCCTCTAATCCCAGGTTAATCCCAAGCTGAGGCAAGAAGGCTTCTTGTTTGAGGTCAGCCTGTAGTTAAGAGCCAGTCTTTTTCGTTGTTGTTGCTGTTGTTGGTCTTGGGGCTTGAGCTCAAAGCCAGAGCTCTGTCTCTGAGCTCTTTTTGCTCAAGGCTAGTGCTTTACCACTTTGAACCTCAGCTCCACTTACGATTTTTGAATAGTTAAATGGGGTTTTTGAATAGTTAATTGGAGATGAGAGTCTCACAGGGACTTTTCTTCTTGGGCAGATCCTCAAATCTCAGTCTCTGGAGTAGCTAGGATTACAGGTATGAGACACTGGCACCTGGTAAGAGCCAGTCTTTATATATTAAAAAAAGCCTACATAATAATAATGATAGTCATCATCAGTCAGTGGTGTCTAAGTCTGGGTAGCCTATGACAATGTGCCTGGATTGGCCTTTAGCTCCTTCTTTTAGTTCGCTTTTGCTCTGTCTCCCACTACCAGCATAGAAAAGATAGAACAAGATGAATAGAGATAGAATGTATTAAATAAATCATTCACACATATCTGCTGAGCCTACCTTATATTTGCCATATGCTAACATCCCATGGAGGGAAGATCTTTGTGCCAAGTTATTTGAAGGCAATGATGTTACCGGCATGTGCAGTCTATGCAGGACCCTGATTGCAAAGGGGAAGGAGCCCAGCATGTGTCCTGTGCAGGCCAAGGGAATTTATATTGAGGAAGCAGCATGTCAGCAGAGATTTACAAAGCACATCTAAGCTTGCAAGGTTTAAGAGTTGAAAGTAGGGCATTTGTATGGAAGAATATATAACATAGTAGTAGGAAATGTCTTGTTCGGGGCTGTACAAATAGTTTATACACAATTCGTTCACTCTGTAAAAGTCATTCACTCGCCCATTTGTCACATATTCCCTATGTACCTACTTTGTAACCAAGTGCTGTGCTAGGTACAGGGTCAAACAGTGAAGGAATAGATATTCAGTAGAATTTTGTGATTAAGGGGCAAGAGGAAGAAGCCTCAAGGTGACTCCAAGGTCACTAGCCTACATAACTGGATACATGGTGGTTCATTTACTGATCAAGGAAGGAGGTCTAAGCTTTGAGAAGGAGCAAGGGTGGGGATGGTGTGGGTGGTAGATGATAATGTGATGTAGATAAGCTTTGAAATATCTAAAGTCGATGTCAGTGGGCGGTTAGACTTACAGTTTTGGGGTTCAAAGCAGAGATGAGGTGGGAGATACAAGTTAGAGGAGACAACAGTGTAAAGATGCTCATTGGAACAAGGCGTGAGATTGAGCAGGGAGAGGGCAGAGACTAAGACAGGAAGAAGGCCTATAGGCTATGTTTCCTGAGCCATAGCCTTTGATGAACTTGCAAATAATGACTGGGACACATGGAAAGAAAATTGAGAGCTTATCTTTATAATCACCAAAAGCCGAGAGGGTTAAGGGGAGACCAGCTACAACGAAAAGGTGGGAGAAGCCACGTGTGTACTGGATTTAGAGTCATGAACAAATGCTGCCAATCAAGCTAGAGTTGCTCATGTGGACAAATGGGGGTGGCTGCTTAATTGCTTGCGAAATGACATTGTACATTCTGGGAGTTTTTTTTTAATTTGTGTAATATTTTGGCTGCAATGATGGGAAAGCACCCCCAGCATTTAGCAAGCAAAACTCAGACGCTGGGTACCCAGCAGAGGCCAGGCCCCCCTTGCCCATACACAAGTGTCCTGAAATTCACGGGCTTTCCAGCATCCCCACAGATGTGTGTGTGTGTGTGTGTGTGTGTGTGTGTGTGTGTGAAACAAAAATACAACTTGTGCACAAGTGTCTGAGTCAGAATTCTGATTGACATATAAACATAGAGTATTCATTTGTAAGCATTAATATATTCTGGATTTCTGAGAAATAAAATGACTTTGTAAACTGGGAGATAGATAATTGTACTTCATTTTAGGTGGAACTGTTGTAAATATTGCTTAAAATTTAGGAAAATCATGCCATCAGCCCAAGCTACTCTTGGAATTTGAGTTATCAGATTAACATACATGCGAGTGTGCGGTTATATACATCTTTATGTCTTTCATAGTTTTGCAGAAATGTATAAAATGACGAGCAAATTATTTCATTAAAATTTATATTCCAGTTCTTCTTCTCTGTTATACATTGGATGTTATATTGGCTTTCAGAAATTATTTGCAGCTTTGTTTTATACTACTAATGACTTCTGTTCCAAGAAGGAAATGTATGACATTAGAAAGGGACTTAGGGTTGATGGACTTGAAAATCTGTGCATAATCTTGATTCCCTTACATACCGTTAAAAGGAGCAATCTATTTTATTGTTTACTGTTTCACAATGTGTGTTCTTCGCACTAGATTCTTTTAAAATATTGGGTATGTAAGTAATATTTAGATTATGTATTTTTAAATGCAAGTTCTGAGCCAGGAGCTGGTGCCTCACACCTCACACCCTATATTCAGAAGGCTGAGATCTGAGGATCATGGTTTAACGCCAGCCCAAGCAGAAAAGTCTGTGAGACTCTTCTCTCCAATTAACCACAAAGCTGAAAGTAGAACTGTGGCTCAAGTGGTAGAGTGCTATCCTTGCACACAAAAGCTTCGAGACAGTGTCCAGGCCCTGAATTCAAGCCCCATGTCTGGTACCAAAAACAAAAAAAAAATTAAAAAATGCAGATTCTGGGGATCTAAGAACTATTGAAATCCTTGTGAGAGTTTCAGGAATCTTTATAGGCCCACTATTACTTGAGAATTCAGCAATGTAGACAGAGATAATTTAAAAATTTGGGGAAATGGAAGGACATGAGTAGGTGCTAGGGTTATAAATAATACTCTAATGTCTGTGACACTGAGGCAGGAGGATTGAGAATTTGAAGCCATCCTGTTCTACATGGAGAGATCCTATCTTTTTTATTTTTGTCAGTTGTGGGGCTTGAACTCTGGGCCTGGGCACTGTCCCTCAGCTCTTCAGCTCAAGGCGAGCGCTCTACCACTTGAGCTACAACGCTACTTCCAGTTTTCTAGTGGTTTGTTGTAAATAGGAATCTCACAGTCTTTCCTGCCCGAGCTTGCTTTGAACCTCTATCCTCGGATCTAAGCCTCTTGAGTAGCTAGGATTATAAGTGTGAGCCACCGGTGCCTGGCTGGAGAGATCCTATCTTAATGACAACACATAAACTACACACACACAAAACTAAAATCCCACACAAAGGGGACTGAAGGCCACAGGAGTTTGAGATCCATGATCATCAACTCATAAGATTTCTATTATAACACTCTTGATGAACACATACAAAAATTTTGTTTTTGTTGATACTAGGGTTTGAACTCAGGACATTGCTCTTGTAAACAGATGCTCTATCACTTGAACCACTCCTTCTCAACTTCCCAGTCTTTTTTTTTCCTTTAGTTATTTTTGAGGTAAGGTCTCATATTTTTGTTCAGGAAGAGCTTAGATCCTGATCTTCCTACCTACAAGCATATAATGATTGCATTTGGGGAATAAAAGGGATAGAGAGAGGTTAAAGATGATAAGAACTGGTTTGTGGCCTAGAGATGGTAGTATTAGTGGTGAAGATAAGTAATTCAGGAGGATGGGTGGGTTGTGGTTGAACATGCTGACACTTGATTTCTTGTCATACCTTTCTACAAGTGGAGTTTTGGGTATGGACAGATGCTCCTTTACTTACAATGGAGTGGCATTCCATTGAATTGCAATGTTAAATGAAAAGTAGCCGAGGTTGAAAATGCATCTAATACACCTAACCTTTTGAATATCATCTCTAAAAACATTGATGAGGGCTACCTATTACCCCTTGTGTTGACATGGCTGATGGGCAGCCAAAACTCACTGATGTTGCCCAGGATCACAAGAAGAGATTGAACCACATATCACTAGCCCAGGAAAGCGCAACTCAAGGCTGGAAGTATCTTTCCTATGGAGATTTTAATTGATCGCTTCTGCGGTATTGTAAAGTAAAAAATTCATGTCAGCTATTGTAAGTCAAGGACAATGTTAAGAGAATACTCTCTGAGAGTGAAGAATTAGGGAGTCATTCACACACATATATATGTATACATACATATTACATATATGTGTATATATAAACATGTATGTATATATACATACACATATATACACACCTGCATGTAGTATTGTTGCTCTTTCTGATCTAATCAATTTTACTCGTCAAAAGTAAGAAGGTTGAAGGCTTACTTTAGGCTTTGAGATTGGAAGACAGAATGACTCGAAAAATCAGATAAAGGGACTGTAGTCCTATATATTTGCTGAATAAGCGTAACTGGGGTATAGTGTGGGGAAACTCGTAAACTTAGAGTATAGCATGCCCCTTGTTTTGCTGTTCATTCCAGCCTTGGGACAAGAATGTGCCTGAAAGAGATTAATGATGTGGTTTATGATATGGTAAAGGAGTTTGTAATGCCAGCAGCTGCTAGTCTACAAAATCAGGGCAGTTTATAGGAATTGCATCTGTGAAAACTATTGATCATTAAGACCCCAAACCAATTAGGTTTACTTACCTCTCACTTTCCTTTTCTCCAAAGAATGTATTATCTTAACTTTTGAAATGGTGATCATTTGGGTTGAGGGATCTTTAATAAGAAGGTTCTAGCATTGATGTCTCATAGTCATAGCCCAGGCGATATGTTCTTCTGCCTTGTCCACATCTGAACTTACAAATAATATGCAAAATTAAATACAAATAGACTAGCATTGACTTCTGTAAAGCAGAAATAATAGTTTCTTTCTGTGCTGTCCTTGTTCTCTTGACCATTATAAAGACGGCTTTTCTTCTTGTGGACTCTTCTCCTTTCTCCTATTTCTTTGGTAATTTAGTAGCAAGTTGGGCAAGTGCTTTTTAGAGTATATATTTCTCCATCAGCATTGAATGCCTTTAGCTACAGGTTTACAATGCCAGCTCTTATGGTCTTTTACTATTGGCAAGTTTTGCTTTAATGGTTTAAAATCACACAGTTTTAGGCTCTGGGGACTGACTTCATAGGGGAGGATCAACATCCTTAAAAGCATTTGTGCAGTGCCAGCTGTGGCTAATGTGTCAGCATTTCCATCATTGTTAATTCCCAACATTTGAAGGTTTATAATGAGACTGTTAAGTTTCACCACAAACTGCAGCTTGGTATGCAAGAGCCTGAAGCAAACTTTTCATTAAAAAAAAAAAAGGAATTTCTCTATAAAGCCACTAATAAAGAAGTGAACCTAGTGATTATTGTTGTTACAGTACCCAAACTTCTTGACTTACTTAATATTGTAGAGACATTAGGCTAAAATAGAAAACAAATTACTCCAGGAGTTTGGGTAAAAGGGTATGAAAGTGAAAGATATTTAATTCTGAAGGGTGTCTGTTTAAACATTCGAAACATTTTCTTCTCAATCTTAGGACTGAGCTTTGAAAGCTTGTTTACCTAAATGTCCTGTGGGGAAACAGTAATATTTGGGAACCATGATAATGAACTCAACAGAAGTATGCACGTGCTTAGAATTCAAGCACATCCCTTTCCTCCAACATCCCAAACAAGAGAAAGGATGGGTGCCTCTTAAGAGGGTGCTCCTCTAGTGTGAGGCTTCTCTCCATTAACCAGTGTCCTTTCATTCCCAGCTAAAACTGATCTGCAAGGACCACTCTGGGGACAGTAGGTATCTAGTGACATTTTTTTTCTCTTGCAGCACAGATGATGGAATTCTGTGGATATATCCTTATGCTCTGGCTCTAGCTTCCCTTATGACTAGAACATATGCAAGCTGCTAATTTGAGTTAAGCACAAAATCTATGGCCCTGAAACAGAAACAGCATGATTCACATATGGATGAACCCATGACTCTGGCTTCTTTAGCACTCTGCGTTTAAATCACTGAAATTACTTAGCCCATGGGTTAATGGAATGAGAGCTCATGATAACCTTGGGAGGGTCAAGTCTGTCAGTCTTGTCTTCTCTGTAGATTTTCCTTGCATTCTCCTCCCTCTCTCTAGCTTGCCCGGATTCTTCTTTCCTTATTCTTCAGCTTCACCCCCTCTGCTGGGTGCATTTGTGTTTCTTCCCTCTTCCTTATTACAAATAACTCAGATTCAGTAACTATTGACAAGTATCCTACTAAGTACCAGGTGACAAGTTCAGATTTCACGTTATGTGCATTAACAGATTTGCTTCGGATGGACTTAAATTTACGGATATTGAAATGATACATACAGATTGAGCATTGCTAATCTGAAAATTCAAAATTGGCAATGTTTCAAGATATAGACCTTTTGAGTACTGACATGGTGCCATAAGTGGAAAATTCCATACCATGAAATTTTCTTGGTCTCTGAAATTTTCTTTCATGCACAAAATTACTAAAAGTCTTGTATAAAATGATCTTTAGGCTGTGTGTATATGAAACATAAATGAATTTAGTGTTTAGACTTGACTGTCATCCCCAGGGTATCTCATTATGTCTATTCAAATCTTCCAAAGTCTCAGCTATTCCTATCCAGCCATTTGGAATAAGGGATACTCAATCTATTTATCATTTATGTTTATACATATAAATAAGTATATATATAAACACATGCATATACATATATAATATGTTTATATGTTTACAATCTGTAGCTATCTCTGCAACTAAATAACATGCTGGGTTGTGTGGTTCAGGCTACAGGGTAGTGAAAATCTTGTGAATTTGAAAAAGATGTTTCTTCTGGCTCCAGGGCATGGAGCTTGGCAAGCAGGTAGAGTTTATTTGTGTGTCCTCGCTCATCCTCTTGGCACTTCTGATGTGTAGGGCACATATTGCAGGGTTGTGTGAGGTGGATCTTAATGTGTCATTCATTGCTATTGAGCCTGTTTTGTTTCTTTTTTTAACCTGTGACATTTTTCTCTGTTACTTAACATGTGACACAAATTTTAAGAGCAAGATAAGTATCCGAAGGTCGTGTGTCCATGAAATTTCCAGGTGAAAATACTTGAAAGAAGTAAGTGTAAGGAGGAAAGATTTATTTTGGCTCAGAGTTTGAGTCCATAGTTACTTGGCTCCCTGGCTTTGGGCCTGTCGTGAGACCAAACATCATGGAGGGAGGGAAAAAATGAGAGGTTCGAGCTGCTTACCTCATAGCAGCCTGGAAGCTGGAGAGGGAGAGACAAGAGGGGCCACTTAGGTATACCACAGTGACCCATCTAGCTGGGCCTTACCAGCTAAAATTTCCACCATTTTCTAATAGTGCCACCAGTTAGAGAACTAGTCTGCAACACAAGAACTTTCAGGGGATATTGAAAAGTTTCAACCCCTAGCAAAGCACTGTTAATGTAATGTAGTGCAAGCTTCTTTCATTATATAGGTGAAGATTTATCGAAAAATTTAGACTATTAAAATAGCCAAGTCATCTGAAGGATTGTATTTCCAGAAAGGTGTTTAGGTTATTGTGTGATGATTTGTAGACAAAGGCTAGCCAGGTCTCTCCATGTGATAAATAATTATTCACCTCACCCCAGATTATTGAAGGTAAGTCTCAAGCACTGACACCTTGTTTGGTAAGGAGCAGTTAATTCATATAAATGCCATGACTAGGTGCCCTCAGATTCTTGAAGTATGTTGGTTGTCATTGGGATTTTACACCTGGAAAAGTAAATATTTTTGTATTTGTCTTACGTTCTTATGAACTGTGTCTTCTTTCTAAATACAGTGGCTTAATTAAACAGAGAACTAAAATTCCTAATAAATAGGGAAACAAAGGGACATTGACCCTGTGAACATTTGAATGTGCATGAAAAAATGAATGTCCAACACTATATACACACATACATACATGCAAATAGACTCTTACACGTAAACACACACAAAGACTCACACACACATATAGACACACACATTCTCAGACTCATGCACATACATGTGTACACACATAGAAATGGGCTAATTAATTTATTTTTACCATTTCTAGGCCTTTTCCATGATTATTTTGTTAATTTATTGAGTTCCAATTGACATTAAAAGCTATAGTTAGTAGATTATACAATGTACAAGTTGAACTAATTGAAATTATATCCCCACAATCAAGGCCACAAATTTACCCATCCTCTCCAAGTTTCCTTTGACACTTTCATTTATTTAAAATTCTTTATAGCCTTTTTTCTTTTATGCTAAGAGCATTTAAGATCTAGCAACAACTTAGGCAATACTTTATATTGTTAACAATAGGTCTCATTTTCCTAGCATATATTCAATATCTCATGTAAGGCTGAAAACCTTGTGTACTTTCCTATTCCCATTTTTTCCCCTTTCCTCAGCCACTGTTCTAGTGACAGTTTTCTGCATTCTGGCTCTAAGAGTTTGACTATTTTAGAATTCCTCATCAAAGTGGGGTGGTATACTATTTGTCCCGTGACTGGCCTATTTCATTTAGCATAATGTCCTGCAGATTCATCCATGTTGTTGCAAATGACAGGATTTCCTTCTTTTTCAAGGCTGAATAACATTCTATTCATACACATTTATTTTCTTTCTTTTTCCTGTATGTGAGGAACGTGACACATTCTACTGATATAACTATGCGCTACTTTCATCTTAGCTGCATTGATGTTATAAACATTTCTCTCCGGATACAGATTATGAAGTAAGAATATAAGAAAGAGAATAGTAATATGAATCTGTTTCACATACACACACACACAAACACACACCAAGAGCTTTCTGTATTTTCCATTATGAGACCTTGTTTTTCTATGAAAACCAAATCATCTCAAACAAGATGCACACCATTTAGATTAAATGTTTGTAAGAAGTGATTGAGGTCATTGTAAACAGAATGAGCAACCTGACTAGCTCAGGGTGTATTGTTTCAGAATAAGGAGGTAACTCTGGACTTCTGTGCCTTTTCCTTTGAAAACGACCGGGTACTTCCTCAGCTCTGTGACTCACTTCCTGTTTGGGGGGACAGGATGTTGGATAAATGGAGAAGCCCATAGACTCTCCACCCTTACTAGCTTTGCAAATGGATGGAGTTACCACTGTTTATTCAAGGGACAGGGATACTGTTGCTTCACTGAATAAGAGGAAACTGCTTAGAAACAGAAGTTGCTAAGTGACTGGGAGTTCTATCTATCATTCTATTCTGTGACCGTGTATTTACTTGGCTCTGGAAATTTCACCTTCTCTGTATGTGACAACAACTGGCAATGGACCTGGAGCTATCTGTAAGGTGCAGAATTATACCAACTTCAGATTGTATTCTCCTTACTTTCCTCACCCAACTTGCCAAGGTGTCTAAAAGAGAGTCTTGTAGGTGAGATAAAAAAAATGTTCCTTTCTAAAATTTCAACCTTCCTTCACTTCTGTTGTATACTTGAAGCAAATAATGAAAAACAGTGGACATATTTGATTGGACTATGAATTTCAAAATTCTTTTTCCAATTGTGGGAGCTAAAGGAAATTTTACTTGGAAAAGAAAGATAATGGTGTTTGATGGCAGTATTGTCCTATTTGGGGGAGATCCTTTCTGTGTACATTCTTTCCTTGGCTAACAGTTCCCTCTGATATATAGGAATGTCCCCTCTGCTTTCCTTATAAGCGACTGTTTAACAAGGAAACGACGTTGGGTTGATTTGAGTAGGAAGACAAAAAGCTAAGTAAGAAAAAGAAGAGTAGAAGAGCTAGTGTATCATTATAGGTGCTTATACATCAACTGCTTGCTAGTACTGAGGAAAGAGAATCTGTAGTTATGGCAGCATAGGAAACAGATTCTGAGAAATACACACATAGCCAACAAGAGTTCTCTGTACTTTCCATAAATAATACAATTTTAGTCCAGGTTCACCTGTGTCAGCTACCCAATCACTAGGTAAGTATTCTTTTAAGAGCCTTCAGACTTTAATATAGTAAGCATAGCCTTTGGTATCAAAACTAGAGTCAAGATTCTACATTTCTGACTTGTATGGGTATGTGTTATGATTGTGTATGTTGAATGATAGAGACCGTAAGTTACACAGGCAGCTACACTATTTTGGAAGAACTGGGGGAAAAGTATTGAACATGAGACATTCGTGAAAGGCTATCTATGAATATAAGGAGAGAAACATTGTTGGGATTCAGAGTGTTTCATTCAGTAGATTTCACACCTGTCCATATCTAGTTGCCCCTTTACCTCCACACCCATGATGTCATTGGCAAATCTAGGTGTCTGGATTCTCACCAGCCCTTACATCCTGGGCTGAGGCTAATTGTGTCACCATGATTAGCTGTGTGTGGTTAACTTATCAGTGACAATGGAAAAACAAAATCTGTGATTGGCTCTCTCCTACTGCCAGACGTCCACTGTCTGCTGTTGTTAGTTGGCTCATGCTGAAGGAATATAAAATTTAAAATTATTCTAAACTGAACTTAATTAGGGAAGGAAATTTGTAGCCAACTTTGCCACCCCCATATAATGCAAGTAAAACCAAATGTAAATGATTTTTAGAGGATCCAAATTAGTTTTCTCTTTTGCCAGCTGACAGGGAGCACCCAGCTCAGAGCATAGCAAGAGGGCCTTCTAATAGGTCGGTTTTGGAAAGGGTTCTGTTTGCACTGGGGAAGAGCACTGGGAAGAATGCCCTTTAGAAACATTTGCCTACATATTTATTTTTGGATTTATGATAGCAGCATACTGCATTATAATTTGGTCCTTTCCGTTAACTGCTCAGATTTTCATGTCTGGCTTTCTATTTTATCTCTGATGGGAATTTTTATAACTTCAAAAATGACAGCACCCATCCTTTAACATATGGGGCAAAAGGAACCCTCCCGACTTACCGCTTGTTAAAATAACGCATCTTCCATTTTTTTTCTTTTCTTTTCTCTTCTTTTTTCCTTCCTCCTTTCTTTCCTTCCTTCTTTCTTTTTTTTCCTTCTTCCTTTTCTTCCCTCATGCCCTTCCTTTCTTCCTTCCCCCCCTCCCTTCTTTCTTTCTGTCCTTCCTTTTTTTTTTCTTCTCTTTCCTTCTCTGGGGATTGAACCAAGAACTTCATGAGTGTCGGAAATGGGCTCAATTACTTGAGTCACAGGCTGGGAATGTGTGGATAGAGTGCTTGCCTAGCATGCATGAAGCTCTGGGTTGGATTCCTCAGTACCACATAAACAGAAAAAGCCAGAAGTGGCGCTGTGGCTCAAGTGGTAGAGGACTGGGGTGTGGTGGCGGGGGGGGGGGGAGGGGGGGGGGGGAGGGGAGGGGGGGGGGGGAGAATTCCTTAAGTCACACCTCCAGCCCCCCAAAAAGGAATCTTAAAAAAAATCCAAAAGCAAAATATCTAACAATCCCCCTCCCCCATGCCTCTCCCAAGTCTCAGAGGACCTAGGTTAGATTCTTCTTAAGCACAATCTTCAAATGTGAGCCTTCTGATTTATATGGCACCTGTGCGGGCAGAAGAGTTGATGTGGGGTTGCATGTAAAATATATCCGTATAAGATGTGGTAGAGGGATCTTTATGTTTTAACTTGAATGGGTAGTATAAAAGTAATTAGATTCTTCAAGAAATTATAGCCCATAAATAATGAGGATTCTGTTTGTCCCATTTGGAATCTGTTATTAGTTTACCTTTGAACCATATCAATTTGGAAAAAGGGATAGGCTCTAGTCTTTAAAAGAAACATTTTTTTTTAATGTTTTAGCAACCAGTAAAGTCTAGATCAGAAAAGAGCCTAGTCAGTGGCAAAGCAAAGGAAGCTTGGACACATTGAATTTGCTCTTTGTAGATTATTATTTTTTTTCCTTAGCTCAAGATCTGTCACTCTGGCTCCCGGCCAGCATGCCAAATTCTGTCATCTTTGCTGCATGGCCAAGCATCTTTATTACATGTTATAATTCTGATTTTTGAACTTAATCCAGAGATCCTGATATGACATCAGATGGGTAGGGGGGTGTAGGAAAAAATAAAGGGCTATATTCATCTGTAGATGAGACTTGGGACAGGAAGCAGGCTTGGAGCTGGTGAAAGCAGGAAGCATGGCAATCATCTAGGGCAGAGATGTTTTTCATGGGTGTCACAAACACCTCCTTTGTGTCTCCTAGAATTTGAAATACACTATCAATTTCTGTTCACACAGATAGTTGATTTTAGGCTGAAAACGGATTTGACAGCTCAATCATTAGCCTAAGCCTCAGGAAGAGTCACCATTGTGGGTATGAAGCATTTACCCCCTTTGTGCTCTCTCTCTCTCTCTCCTGTTCTCTTTCTCTCTTTCTTTCTCTTCAGGGGGTACATGGTGACAGTCTCCAGTGATCTACCAGGTCAGGGCTAACTTTTCTCACTCCTTTCTTCCAAACTCCTTGAAAGGTTAGGAAGTAATGGAAGTAGATAATAATTTAAAAGACAAATGGTCTGGAGGGGAAAACAATTGCATCCGTTTCTTGAGTACAGTAGCCCTGACCCTTCCATGTGCACCCAGTCTCACTTGCAGATGAAGTTTTGGCTGAGGCTTGTTGGTGAAGCATTGTGCAGAGGCTCTAGGCCTCTGGCAGCCTTGCAGGAAGCAGAAGCACAGGTTCCAGCTGCTGTCCCGGCTCCTGGCCTTCCACTAATTGTTCAAGATTGTCAGAAAACAGCCTGGGATGAGGATGGAGGAAGAGTGGCTGTGAGATTTTTTTTTCCTTTTTCTTCTTCTTCCTCTCTCTCTCTCTCTCTCTGGCTGAATGAAAGCAGGCACTTTATTTAGAAGTGAGTAGGGAGAAAAATGCAGCTTGGGGTTGACACCCTTCTGGTGCTTATCCATAAATATGAAATGGTGTTAGAACACCAGACACCAGTGAGCTTTCTGATTGGCTGTTGGTGATGTCATCTTGTCATTAATCCTGTGCTCAGAAAATAAACTGATCCGCCTGTTTTTCTTTCTTCCTTTTCTTCTTCTCCCCCCTATTTTTTTTATTAAAGCTGAAATGTATGAAATCCATTTTGTAAATCTAAAATGAGAGGTACTTCAGTTAGCACATTTTGAAGGAATTATTACATTTCTCCTGTGTTCACAATCAGTTTTGCCTTCCCTTGAGCAGAGCAGTAATTACCCAGAAGCCTCCACCCAGTCTGTCTTGTCTTAATGCTTAAAAGGAAGACAGACGCTTTCCAACACCTGGGTACCCACAGTTGACATTTACCCACATTAAGTACAGTAGATGCGAATTTCCTGGCCTGCCTTGAAATGCTCTGATATGCATGGGACTGGGGTTGTTTTGAGGGAGATGAATGGATAACAAAGTGCTTTGCTTATTATTTTCTTAAATCCTGTTTTCTTTTCTCTATGCCTCTGAGAACTCTACCTTCAAATTGAAATGGTCTGCTATTGTATTTAATGTGTGCTCATCCGACCTGTTAACCTCCTGAATGTGTGTGTCAGGAGGAATAGACATTGCCCTGTCCTGAGTGTGTATGTGTGTGTGTGAAAAATTCAGGAGTATCATTGCTTACATAGGAGTTAAATCCTCAGGAGGAAAAGCACTGCCTGCAACTCTCTGACCCCTGCATTGATTTCTGATGCCTGGAGGTCTAGGAAGGTTTGCGGGTCCCCCATTCCTACTGTTTCACTCTGATCTAAGGAAGAATACTTTCCATTAACCACTGGGAAGAATTTTGTCTAGTTCCAGCGTGGTGGGTTTTCCTTTCAATGACATACACAGCTGTCCATCAGAAGAAAAGCCACGAATCTTTTATCCCTTGAAGATTTGCCTAGAATAGCCTTGCCCTTTTTTGGAATATGTAACTTTGCTTGTGAAGAATCCTAATAGTGACACCTTTGCGTGCCCCTGATTGGTGAGTAGCATCTCCTCACATCATACACAAATGTCCAGGGTTTGTTCCCCTCCCCCGTGCCCCTTCTTAAGTGGAAATGTCTCTGTGAGTTGGTTCTAGATGACACGGCTGTCCAGGGTTATTTTACACATGCTGTGGACACATCATTTGGATTAGCAAACTGTCTAGCAAACAGGTGTAGCTGATTTGTGCCATGGAACCCTATCTCCTGTTTCTGGGAGCTGTTGTGTTCCTTTTTGGAGTTTCCCCTCATTTTCGTAAGGTTAGAAACCATAGATTTAGCAACCTTTGGGGTCAAGGGAGCCGGGAAGAAGGTGAGACAATGGGTCCCATTCATCCGTAAAAGCTCTAATGAGTCATGGAGATAGACTCTTTTCCAGGTTCACACTCTGTTCCTGGCAGGCTTTAATTATCTGTGAGCTGAAACAAGAAGTGATAGAAACATAGAAAAGCATTTCAGGAACGGGTTTTTGAAGATGAATCACTCAAGTTGGTGTCCCACTCAGCTCTTTAGAAGGGGCCAGACTCCCTCCAGGCCCTCCCTCCCTCCCTCAGCTGCCACTGGATCACGTGACAGCTGTTTGCAGACCAAAGGAAAGAAACAATCATTCACTAGCAGGAAACCTAATCCTGGGCAGGTGCAGTTTGAGTAAAGCCTCGAGGCCTGAAGGTCAGAATGGTTGCAAAGACCTAAAGCTTTTGCAGATGGTCTGAGGGGGAGGAGCAAGACGCAACACCCCTTCTCCTATCTGCAGCCCCCAGATCCTCCTTCCTGTGGAGAGAGCTGCCACTGCTGTACATACCACCGCTGAACTTTTGAACCCAAGTACAGTACAGTGCTTCGGAGGTTGTTTATAGGCTGCAGATAAAGCAGAAGCAGGCTTTAAGGAAACAGTAGACAGATTCCATTTTCCTCTTTTCTCTCCCACCCTCCCGGTGTGATTAGGGATCTAATTAGAAATCAGTGTTTTAGCCCCAACTTCCTCTCCCTGGGCTTTGGGCTTTTTCTTTCTCCTCTTTCTTCGTTCTTTCTGCAAGACTTTTACTGACAGGCACAAAAGCTGATGTAGGCGCTGGGCTTTCTGACCAAGTGTTCCAAGGAGGTTTACACAACACATTTTCCTCTATCCAGACAGACAAGACCCTGCTGGGTGTTAGGACGCCCTCCTTTCACCCTCAGCTGTATTTTCACTGTCTTAAAAGTGTCCCACTGCCATTGTATTTTATACCCATTGCGAATGGCTGCCTTTTCTCTTTATATGGTTTGGAACTAATTGGGAAGCCAGGTGCACCGGCCTGTCGCACTTGGGGCTTGGGTTCTTGGAAAATCCTACTTGGATTTTTAAAAGAGGTGATTAGTGATCACTCTTTCTGGGAGCACAAACTTTAAAAAGCTAAACAGAAAGCATTAATATAAATATTTGGAGAGAGATGAGTCCATTTAGCATTCTCTCAGATACAAACTAATTTGTTGGGAAATAAAAAGTGCTTCAGGGGCGGGAGGAGTATAGAATATTTGCTAAGTGAATCTGCTTTTCTGAATAGCTCCTTCAGTTCCTGTGGCTTACAGGCCAAAACTTAGAAATCCACAATTATACCATATAGATGAGCCTTGTCCTATATTTAGTATATAATCTCCTCACTCCGGGGCTACATATGGCTATGAGCACCCACTTAAGAGCTAAAAATATATGTTACCTCCCACTTTGTCCTGAATTGGAATCATACATAATTACTCCATGTTTTAAGCATCTTACTTTGAGGAAAGAGTTCAAGATCACATTGTTAGTGGGTGATTTTTTATTTCTCGTATGCAGCAGATGAAGCAGAATAAATTCTTGTTGAAGAAATAAAATAAATGAACAATGACATTTCAGGACAAACCATATGTCTCAATATGTAACCAGAAAATAACATGTAGAATCAGAAAGCTTTGGATTCTTCTTAGAATTAAACACCTGGCCCACAATGGGTGTATAATATCTGGAAAAAAATCCTTACTGAAATATACACTGTGTTCTCAGAATGTAGAAAGACCAATGGTTTCCAAACCTCACCAGAGGAAGCTTGTAAGCTTTAAAAACAAACCAACAAACAAAAAACACAAGTAAAGCTGGGTGCTGGTATCTCACACCTATAATCCTACTACTCAGGAGCCTGAGATCTGAGGCTCTCTGTTCAAAGCCAGACCCAGACAGGAAAGTCCATTAGACTCCTTAAGTCCTATTAACTACCAGAAAACAAGAACTGGAACTGTGGCTCAAAGTGGTATAGCACTAGCCTTGAATGAAAGAGCTCAGGGACAGTGCCCAGGCCTTGAGTTCAGGTCCCACGAACAAACCCTGCAAAAATAAAAATAAAAACCGCACAGGTAACATTTCATGCTGGTGGCTCACAACTGTAATCATAGCTACTCAGAAGGCTGAGATCTGAGAATCATTGTTGGAAGCCAGCCTGGCTAGAAAAGTCCACGTGACTCTTATTTTCAAGTAACCAACTAAATAATCCAGAAGTGGAGACCTGTCTCAAGTGGTAGAATGCCAGACTTGTGCAGAAAACCAAGAGAGAGTTTGAGGTTCTGAGTTCAAGCCCTAGTGCTAGCACCAAAAACAAACAACCCCCCCCCACACAAATTAAAAAACAAAAACAAAAACACAAGCAATGCCCATTTTCTCACTTAACTTCCAGAACTTCTCAGGCAGGGTAAGAAAGCCGATACCTTGGTCCATAGACCAAGGGGAGAAGACCCTCAGGATGGAGAAGATGATTCAGGGAGAGTCTAAACCAGGAAAGAGCAAGGCTGTGCCGGTACAAAATGTAAGAATTATGCCACTTGGAGGTTTTTTTTTTTTTTTTAACCAGGATTTAGTAAACATTTACTGAGCACAATGTATTGTATCCCATATGGGCATGGAAGTAAAGTGTCTGGTGACACTGAAGATGACAGTACCTCTTGTCGATGGTAGGGTGGACCTTTGAGGGAGATCCGCGTATGAATGTAGAAGGAGGTATGAGAACAGCTGGTTTTAAAGCTGCTTTCAAGAGATGCTGATATTTAGAGTGCATGCTGTGAGGGAGGTGGATTTTTCTTCTTCTTCTTTTTAGAAATAAGGAATCCACAGGGGAGCTTAGCAAGATCAAAGTGCAGGAAGCTAGATTCTGCAGTGTTTGGGAAATGAAGGCAGAGGGAACCTAAAGGCTACAGCTCCACCTCTTTTCAATTCTACTTGCTAGACTCAGGTGTCTAGATTTCATAGAATTCCCAGCAACCCCACCTCCTAGGGTGGAATGTGTTTAGGAATGTTAGATGTATCACTTTGGAGTGTAAAGAAGTTGGAAGAAGGTAGCTGTCAGGCAGAAAGGGCTGTGGACAGAGAAAGGGTGTGGGGTTTGTCTCAGGCAGATTGTAGGCCCTCTGAGGGTGGGTAACTTCTCGAGGTGAGTCCCATTCTCTTCAGCATGGAATAGGCACTGATAACTGCTTGTTGGTTAATTAAAAGATGTTGAATATATGCCTCATTAAGCCGAATAATCAGTTTCTCTGAGAATACTTGTAGGCCTTACTTTTCTCTTTTTAATAAAAACACAGATAAACTAAAGATAAAAAATAATTAAGAACAATCTGTTCGCTCTCTTCATTTCTCCCCACTTTGATAATTGTTTCTTTTCTTTTTCGTATCTATATATTGAACTTTCTCCCTTGACCAATACTCCCCCCCTCCCGCCCCTGTCTCTGCTAATAACATCAAAGTTAGCACTGCTCACAGAGCCATGCTAGTTTAGAGCTAGCCAGTGTGTCTTGACAAAGGACATGGGAATTGATGGATTTTAAATATTTGTAATTCTTGCCTGCTCCATCCAGAACCACTGAGAGGCCCTCACCACTCACAAGCCTCAAATGCAATCTCCAGGTGATGTCTCTTAAGAGCTGTCTTTGTACTTATTTTCATTACTAGTACGTTTGCATCTCTGCAGAATATTCATGAGGTGGAGAAGGAAAAACTCCCCCTCCTCTACGGATGCCAAGTCCAGGTGGGAAGAAATGATCTTGATGAATTCTTATTCTTGTCAGTTTGAAAATGCTCAGGGAAAACAAATGAAAGGGAAAGGATGGATTTGTTTACATGCTATCATTCAGCCATTCGAAGCCACAGATGCTTCTTTCTTACTATACTTTTGAAGTTAAGGATTGAGACTGAATACTAGACAACCTTCCAGCATGAAATATTAGCAAGCTTGAGAGACTTCTTTGGTGTATTTGATATTTCATTGTTTCCTAGTTTGCTACTGTCTTTGATCACTTATATTTATGATACAAATTTGATCACGTTGTTGCTTTTGTATTTCCCCCTAAGCTTGTTTTCTATCATGGGAATTCCTTTTCCCCCCTTCCTTTCTCTTACTAATTTTGTTGATTGCAAAAGAGAGTGTTTATCTAGACCTAGATAATACACATTTGTCAGTCAGTTGTAAATCGGCTTTGCTTCTTCTCTCAAATGTTTTCAATTTTCCTCTTAAATTTGTTGATAACATATCATATTTGTGGTAAATTAGAATATAATAACAACCTATTAATCCCCAAAGTTGAACAAAAGTCTACCCTTATCTTGGTAAACCTTTCTCCATAGTTGCAAGTGAAAACCTAAGTCATACCGTCCTATTGTGCTGGGAAGTTGGGCCTTAAAAATCCTGAGTATAAACTGCTTTTATGTGTTCTGTGTCCTTAAGTACTTCAGAAGCCTCTACATCCATTGCCGCACTTGATCTGGTAATTACATAGGATTCTCTATGTTCATTAAAATATGAGCCTAAGGGCTTCTCTGACAATTCGTTAGCTTCCCATTGGTTGAAGATAATAAAACTGCCTTGCTTTTTTAAAAAAAATCAGTAATTCAGTACTTTTTTTTTTTTTAAAGTAATACACAATGGGCTTCTTGTTCACCTTTTTTCCTGTCACACAATGGGAGAATTTTTTTTTTTTACACCTGTGGGTATATGAGGGTAGTTCTGTCATTCTGGGAAGAGAAAATATAAGTTATTTTGGAAAGTAGTTATGATTGCTTTTGTTACTTGTACTTTCAAAGGCATAGTATGTCTCTTCTTCATTCTTGCAGTTTACCTCGATCCCCTTGTTTCCATAAAGTGTGTGTGTGTGTATGTGTATTTCTTAACACCAAAATAAAAATTTCTGTCATCTCAATAAGATAGCTTTCAAAAAATTGATGGAAACATGTTTACAGACAAGTCCAAAAAGTAAAAGCAACCCAAGAATCCATTGGTAGGTGAATGTGTCAAATAAGCAGTGGATACACACATGGAACATTATTTAGCCTTAAAAAGAAAGGAAATTCTATTACATGCTCCAACACCTTGAGGACATTATATACCATAGGCCATAAGACAGACACCAAAGAACAAATAGTTATGATTCCAATGTAATTTGACAATGATAAGGGAAAAATAAAACTGCCTCTCTACCTTTTTTATGGAAGACAGAATGTCAATCTGGCCTCCCAAATCTACTCCCAGTAGAGTCCTATTGGTTTTATATCTTGAATAATTCCTGGGACTGTGAATATGATGGATTTTATTCTTTTTATTAGTTATGTTACATGTCACAATCGACCTTAAGATACAAAAATTATCCAGGTGAGCCTGATTTAATCACATCAGTCCTTGAAAAGCACAGTTCAGTCTTGCAGCTTGAAAAAAGTCAGAAGCAGGGGATGGATCCAGGGTGTGTTTGACTTGGAAATGGACAGACCAGGTGAAAAGGAATGTAGGCAGGCAGCCACCAGAAGCTAACAGCCCCCAAAGAAAATGGAGCCTCATTCTACCACTGCAAGGACCTGAATTCTGTCAATGATAAAACCAATCTTGGAGGTAGAAATTCCCTCCAGAACCCTCTAAACAAGAATTCAGCCCTGCCAACTCACGCAGCTAGAAATTAGTCTTTAAAAAGTCTGCTTTTGAAAATCAGGGTGGTTCTGGCTAGAAGTGGTTCTCCTTGTGAAACACCTGTTCATCAGACTCAGTCTCAGTATTTCTGCTGTGTTTAGGGTGGGCATGTAGCTTTTCTTGTGCCGCACTGTGTGTGAGCCTGGTCTGTCGATCTTAGAGTCATATTTATATCTGTGTGTGTATGTCTGAGTGCTGGGGTTTTAAAAGAAGTGTTTGTAGGGAGCTAGTCTTTTTCTGAGGAGATGAATCTTCACTGTGCTTAAGGATCATATTCACATTGCAAAGTAAAAATCTGCAGAAAATTAAGGACACTTGAGCTATAATATTTCAGGGATATGATGATATTTCAAAGGGAAAAATGCTAATTATGGAGAGCTTTCTTTCCTCCCAACACCTGGAACTCCTTTTCCTGCTAGCAACTTGCTACTGATTTGAATAAATTGGACTGTGAGGGAGGTAACATTCCCAACAGTGACAACCAGCAGGAGGATGATGGGAAGTCTGTCAGTTATTAGGCAGGGAGGCAGGGAACTCCTCAGCTACCTTCCTGCATTCAATGGAGCCTCTAGGAAACCTAGGTTTCCAGCATGGAAGGTAAAGTTGCCTACATAGGGGTATGTTGTAAAAGCATACCTTCAGGGATGCTCTCCTGAATATTTTAGGACACATCATGAAGTTGCCTTCATGCTTGTGGTACATCATTCTTGTGGGTTCTGGCTACACCATAGACATTAACAAGTCCTTTCCTTCCCATTCACCAAGAATATCCCCCATACATGCACAAATCTCCCTCTTAGAGCTGAGCTGTGGCCTGAGTGGTTTCTTTCTCCATAGCTTTGAATTTTGCCCCACGACTGCCAGTTCTCACTTGAAACTGGGCCTGTGAAAACACACTGGGGAACTAGCTATTGTTTTTCCTGTCACATTTCAACAGTCGGAGGACAGTGAGGAGGGGAAGAGGAATCACAGCTCTCACAGAAGCAGAGGTCTATTTGAGAGTGTACAAAAGCAATGTGATGTTCTGGGAATCCATGCCTCATTCTTCTTCCTTTCCCGTTCTTCACCATCGTTACAAGAAACATATTTTCTGACGTTGGTTCAGCTACCAAAAACCTCAGTGCCACATTTTGGAGACATCTGTCTTATAAATGTCCCCCACAGAAGTCTTTAGCTATATTAACAAAAACCATCCCAGGGCTCTGTGCTTGTAGTTCTAGAGCAGAATCCCTTCTTTAGATTTGTCAGTCCATTAAAACAAAGGGATGGCCCCATGCAAATGATGGGTAGGTTATTGTTTCAATGTTGTTGAAGAAATCAAACTTAAGGCTTCACACTTGCTAGGCAGACACTCTACCACTTGAGCCACTCTAATAGCCCTTTTTATGTTGGTTATTTCAAGATAGGGTCTCGAGGTACACCCACTATTGGCCTGGACTGTGGTCCTCCTATTTATACTTCCCCATATCACTAGGGTGATAGGCATGTGTCACCATACCTAGTTGTGACGAAGTCTGGCAAACTTCGTTGCCTCAAACAGTAAACCACTAATCTCCATCTCCCAAGTAGTTAGGATTGCAAATATGAATCATATACCCCCCCCCCAGGTCAATAATTTTACTGAGCATTCACAGCTTGGATTTAATTCTTTATGCTTGCTCTAGGAAATCAAGGTGACATCGAGTAACAAATGCGGTTTGGTCTTAGAATGTTTCTGTGTTTACCTTTGTGCAGAAGTTCTGATAATTCACTCTTGGGCCATATAATGGCTTCCTGCCCAAGTGGATACCATATGTTAGAATACTCTTTCCTCTCATTCCTTTCTCCTGTTTTCACCTGGAGCTTCTTTACAGTGGAATATAGCAAAGGTGATGGTTTGGGTGGAGAACATGCCTTTTCTCCTCTGAAATATGATTCGTACATTCATTATGTGAATGTATAAGATCCTGTGGGGGCGAAACAGAGGTAAATAAATCCTAACCCTGGCCTCACATTGTGTGGAAGACAATATGACTTGGAAATGGTGTTGGTGGAAGATAGTGAATGAATGCTGAGGAGGGGATTAGATGGGCTATATCCTCAATGTGGCATTGATATTGGATTAATTGAACATTGAAAACATAAATATATATATCATTTAAATAATTATCTTTAAGGAGTGTACAAAGGGGTTTCAATTCAACCTGTCAGTTTAATGTGTACAATGTCTTGTGATCAATGTCACCCCTTCCATCATTATCCCCCACTCATATCTCTCCCATCTATCCCTTCTTTTCTGTGTTCCATTTTCACCCATGTACCCTAAGGATTATGAGTGTATTTACCTCTCATTCTTCTCTCTATTCCTTTTTTTCCTACTCCTCTCCCTTTACCCTTATACTCTTGAGACTAGATATGTTTCAGTCTCTTTAGCAAACTTCCTGGTGACTAAATTCACTTTCCAAACATAGTTGTGACTTTGGAAGCTGTGGCATAAATCTTCTCTTCCCAGTTTTTGTTGTTGTTATTGTTGTTTTCCAAGTAAAGATTGAGTATAACCCTAATTAGGCCCTTAAACATGTGTAAGCTGCTTTTAGTTTCTTTGATACTTCCTCAAGAATATACCATGTCTCAAAATTCTTTAGTTATACATTTAAAGCTTCCTGTTGATTCATATTCCTGTCGAAGTTGTGGGCTCGAATTGGTGTACCATATTCAAAGGTTCTAGCCCTTTGAAACCGTGAGTTTGATGGGAGGCTATTCCCCTGACATGTGGACTTCCTTCCTGAGGTGTATGTTTGTGTAGTCCATGTGGTATTCCAGCTTAGATCTTAGGTTTGAATACTGCGTTTGTTTTTTAAATGTAGGCACACCATTTTACTTTCTGGAATCTCACTTTCCGCATGTGGAAGATGGATATAATAATAGCTGTCTCACAGTGGCTTGGGATCCTAGCACTGGAAGTGTAAGGGCATATGGCCAATTAGGAACTTCAGTCCTATATAAGAGTTAGCTCCTTCTTCTAGGTTTGTTTTCATTCAAAATACTATTTATAGGCTTGAGGTAAAGCTCTGTGATAGAGCACTTGCCTAGCTTGAGGTCCTGGATTTGGTCCTCAGCACCACAGATAAAAGTAAACAACCTTCCACCCCCCAAATCCCAAACACACCAAAAAGAAACATGTTAACTCATTCTCCTGTGGATGTTTGTGTCTAGAATGTCCATCTCTGTTGAAGACTTGTTCTCTAGCAATGCATGATTGGAAGGGGCAGATCATTAGGGTGAGTCTTTGAGGGGGATTGTTGGATTTTCTCTATGCTTCTGCTTCCCTCTTTCCATACCACAGGGCCCATGGATTTCTTCCACCATGTGCTCTACCATAATATCCTTTGCTGCCACAGGCCCAAAGCCATGGAACCAACCTATTATGGACCACAACCTTCAAAACTGCAAGCTGGCTTGAATCTTTCTTTTGTATACGTTATTTATGTCAGATATTTGGTTTAGTGATAGAAAGCTGACTAACACAGGATGATAATAAACAAAATATCAAGTAAGAGTCTCTGGTCTATAGAGTGTTGTATATTCAAGTGGTTTAGGTCTTTCTTGCCTTTATCTATTTATCCCTTCCATCCCTCACTGCTGTGTACACAGAGAAGGAATGGTTGATACTCCCCAGAAGTTGAAGTCAAGATTATCTCATTCCCTTCCTTCTGTTCTTGGCCTAAAGTATAATATCTTCAGCCATAGAAGGGAAAGGTCTGTTGGACAACAGGGGTAAATACCCACTGGAGTAGGAGATTGGCCTGGTTGGAATATCTTTGACAAATAAGCTATTTTAAGCTTCCATTTCCTCATCTTTAAAATAGATATAATCAATATAATCTATCTTATCTTGACTCTGGGGCCAACAGGGAAATAAAAGAAGATAAGGCAGACAAGAATCTTCCAGCTTGTAAAATGGGTAACAGACTTGTCCATGGCAATATGCTAAATGTCATGGGAGACTTAGCTTACTCATAGTGGTAGAAACCACACAGCGTATAGATGGGAAAACCTAGGTTCAAATCCCAAATGTGGCACTTCCTAGCTGTGTGACTGTTAGTAAATTATTTAGCCTCATAAAGTTGCTTCATCATCTAAAGTAGGATGATCATGTGAGGTGAAATTTGATGAGCTGTTATGGATCAACTACCATGCATGGTACAGGTGTTAGCTATTTATTATCATCTAAAGTTGGTCAGTGCTCTGGGTCAAAGAAACAGTTTTGTTTATATCTAAAAATAATTATGTTGTTAGCACCTTGGGGAAATTAGGGGAATATTTTCTTTTTGGAATCCAGGTTGTAATAAATATAAAATAAGGGGTCTATTTTGGAATATAGATATCAACAGAAGCACTAAGTTTCTGTAGCATCCATGTGGATAATAGATTTCTCAATTAATTAAGTGCATTCTTTCTTCTTTTTCCTGTTTTGATCTTGAGATAAAGGAAAAGTTCCTTTTTTTCATGTCCTTATAGCCAGTAAGCCTAATTGGATTTCTGTGATACTTTTCAACTCCTTAGTATTTTAATGTTTGTATTTTTAACAGAGAGAGAAAAATACTTGCCTTACACAGTCAAAAGCAAAGGAAGATAATTTACAGCGAGATTTTGGAAACTTGAAAACTAACAAAACACTGTTCCTCTCTTTATAGGAACGTGGCCTTGAGTTTTATAGTTCAAAATAATATGGAATAGCCAGGCACTGGTGTCTTGTGCCTGTAATCCTGAGGATCACAGTTCAAAGCCAGCCCAGGCAGGAAAAAGTCCTTGATATCTTTAATAAACTCAAAAAAAGCCAGAAGCGGCACTGTGGCTCGAGGTAGATTGCTAGCCTTGAGTACAAAGAGGCTCAGGGACAGTGTCTAGGCACCAGAATTCAAGCCTTAGGACTGGCAAAAACAAAAGAAAACAAAAATAATATGAAATAGAGTTAAAATAACTTTTTTATATAACAAAAGCAAAATACTGTAGTTTTTCTTTATATAACAATCTCATAGAAAAAAATGTATAGTGTCACAAACAAAAACACAGCAAAAGTAACATATATATTTGTGGTGCTCATGATAGAAAGTAGGGCCCTCATGTGTTCGGGAGACACTTTACTGCTTAGTTATAACGCCAGCTCTCAAAATGAACTTTTAAAGATTAGGCAAATACATGTTAATATTTGACCAGGAAAATGAACAGATTCTAAATAAGAATACAAAGGATCAGATCAATGTAAGAGAAAAGTAAGAGAATTAAGGGATATATTTTATTTTGTATAACCTTGAGAATAGCCCTTTTTGAATGTACAAGACTTAATGCTGGGAGTGCAATATATTATTACTTCTATATTTGTGTAAACTGGTGAATGTATGTTATTATGTTTCTTCTAGATAGTTCAGTGGGTCTTTTCTTCTGTGTTTAAAGAGATGCTGCAAATGCAATTGTCTGAAGGTAGGCATAGCCATTTGGATCAGGTTCCTCCTTTGTCTTGCAGAAACAAAGTAAAACATATGAGTCTACCACTAGTTACCATTATCTTTCCCCACCTCATCCTTTTCTAGTCTGCACAGTACAATGGGGAAGAGAAGGGGAAGAGAAAGACTCACCAGATATACAGGGGAATCAAGAAGGAAAATCCTGAGACTCATCATAAGGGTTGAGAAGTCTGTAGGAAGGCAGGTCCAACATTGACTTTCCTGGTTGATGTCTGCACAGCTTCATTGCCAGCCTTCTCCAGGGCTAGAAAGGCAATAACTAGAGAGGAAGGGCAGGAGGAGGGACTCAAAGAGTAAGTTCCCCTAGGGTGAAGGGGAAGACTGCTAGTGGGTTCTGAGCCATGAGCCATCTTGCTAGCTGTATTCCCAAGTTGGTTTTCAGTCTTTTAATGGTTGAAGTAAGGAGAAGATGGAAGAGGTGGAGCTAGAACTAAGCTTTGATCTACATTAAGGGAGCCTTGTGGGAAATTGTCTAGGTCCCTTGGAAGAATTCACAGTCCAGCCAGCATCAGCCAGAGTAGCAATTATGGCCACTGGCTTTTCTCCCTTTACCAGTTCTGTGATGGAAGAAGAGAATGGGAGCAAAGTATAGGACCTAGCCTTACCCATCTAGAGCACAAGTAACAGTGTTGCCTGGTCAAGACAGCAGCTTATATAAAACCAGACTTGAATTTGAGAATGAAAATTTAAATGGACCAAGGACCAAATCACCAAAAAACAAGTCCCATATTACGTAATCTTGCCAATGTGTCGTAAAAGATGGAAAGGACTTTACAAATAGCAATTTGAGCCAGGTGCCAGCGGCTCATGCCTGTAATCCTACCTACTCAGGAGGCTGAGATCTGCAGATCGCTGTTCAAAGCCAACCCAGGCAGGAACATCTGAGAGACTCTTATCTCTAGTTAACCACTAGTTAACCACAGTGGCACTGTGGCTCAAGTGGTAGAACTCTAGTCTTGAGCTGAAGAGCTGAGTGACAGCGCCCAGGCCCGGAGTTCAAGCCCCACAACCAACATCAACCAAAAAAGCAATTTGATATCTCTGATGAGAAGGGAGTAAAACCTTTTCATGTTCGTCACTTGCTGAGGCAGTCACTCAACAAACCTAAGATCTTTTATCTTTCATGACATTAAATTTTCATCCTTTATCCAATAGGCCCAATCGGTAATAAGCAATCAGCATCTAGAAATTTTATTTTTATGAAGCTGGTGTCTTTTTCACCTTGTATAAGCTATAGCATGAACAAGAAGATGAAAAGATGACCTAAGTTTCTGGATGTTTGCTTAAGTGAATTATTTGTAATCATCATGTGGCCCCTTTGTACACAAATAGAAATGTTTTCACTTTGAGAATGGGGTTTCCCTTGCCAACGATGTGGAAGGCTGCTCTGAGACGTAAAAGACAGACAAAATAATATGGAGATATGGACAACTATTGCATTGAAGGAGCCTCCATGTACCTTATTTGTTTGAGGAAGACTTCAAGCATAATGCAATACCATGCCAACTCAGCTTCATAAAGAGCTGCTTCCTAAAGAGATACATGGATACAAAACATCTTTCCTCAGGTTTTCCAGAGAGTCAGTCAATGAATTGAGAAGAGGATGTAGTATTCCTTATATCAGCACCTTAGGTTTTTTTTTTAAAAAAATCATTTATAGGATCCTATTTTTCTGTTTCTGTGAAGATTACTATTTGAGGTAGAGTATGAAGTTCAAGCACATGTTACAACATTGTTCTATCTCAGAGGCTGGAGAATTTTTTTTGTTGTTGTTCCTTCTAAGAGTTTGGAAGCAAAGAGTCCTAGGGAATACTATTAGGAATTGCTCCATGGAGAAAATGTAGCTCTTGGCCAGTTAGCTTTTGAAGCTGAGAGGATAATAGGTTGGTGAACAAGAAGAGGAAAGTTGCTTTGGGTTTAGAAAACACACTAGCAAGCAGGTGACAGTCCTGTGCAGGCTTTTTACAGTAATAGTGGAGTAAGTGGTTCTTCAGATTGAGCTCAATTTTCCAGTGAGTGCCTTTTCTGGGTTTTGATAAAGTCCAGGTACCTGCTTAGGGAATGGAAGATCTTTGTGCCCAGATTTTAAGGGCTGTACTATCATCTTGGCCAACTGCCCATTTCCTTTGGGTTTGAAAAGAATACTTCAATTTAAATCAGATTGTGCAGATTTAGAACCCAGAAAAGAAAAAGGAAAAAAGAGAGAAGTATCCACAGCCGTTCCTTTTCTTTCTCAGCCTCCCACTGGGAGAGGTTCAGCCTGCAGAGGATGAAGCAGAGTGTAGATTGCCCATAAGAAGCAAACACATCAGGCTGGAAAGTGGGAAGGTAGAGAGAGGAACTGTCTGACCTGTGCTTTATCCCCAGTGGGAAGTTGGGATCTGGGCATAGTCCTAAGTTAAATGGAAAGGAGGGCGAGGAGGAGTGGAAGAGAGTGGGGTGGGGTTATGGGCATTCCTAGGCAGGGCATTCTAGGACAATTTTCGCCCACTCATGAGATTAAAGGACTCCATGGGGGGTGGGGAGGGAACAGTAGGCCACACCTCAGGCTTTGTGTAGACGAATGTTTTTTTTTTTTTGCTTAACAGGTCTTGAGTCACCTTGTTAAATGCCATCCCTAATACAGAGATGTACTTATTCCTTGCCTCAAAGCTACTCTGGAGCCTTGTTTTGGAAGGCAAGTGCATAACACACACCTGTACCAACACCACAAAAGATCAGTGGTGTTGTCATTCTATTAAGTGGTCTGCCAGGTGGAATGAAATGATCTTGTTGAGAGTTCTCTACCAGAGAATTCTGGCTGAAATCTGAAGCACTTTTTTTCCAGCAATAACAATGTTTTTGGATAGTGCTTCTTCTGCTACATGGTAAGAGATAAGAGAGACTTGGCTGTTGGCATAGTGGGTCAGTTTTTTTCCTTTTTCTATTTTCTTTTTCCTTTTCACATGGTGCTTTGAAGGGATTGTAAGAATAATGCTTTGTCCATACATTCTACTTTCATTGTCAAGATCATGTTTTGTCTTTATCAAAGCCGACAAAACTATTCACTATGAAGTAGAGGTGTCCTGTGCCAGACAGAAGGGTGAATATAGAAATCAGTGAGTTTGTTTCCATGTCAGTTAGAATTCTGTTCTAGAAGACAGCATCTGCTGTCTATTTTACAGATGAGGAAATTTAGTCCCAGAGAAACAGAGATTTGCTCCTTCCCTTGAGATGAACCTTTCAGAGTTGATACCAAAATATAAAAATTAAAAAAAAATCTAGGTCTTCTGATTCAGCCCAGTGGCTTTCCCAGTATGTCTCATCATTTCTCTCATTATCTGGAGATTTGCTGGAGCCACAGGACTACATAATGCTGGTGCATATGTGGGTTTTAGTGCTACAGCTGAATTAATTCATCATGTCAGTCCTGAGCCCGCTCCTACAACACGTGGGAAATCGTCACTCCTTGTGGTCTCCAAATTGGGTGCTTGGAGGATATTATAATCATGGAGTGTAGGGGTTTTTGGTTTTTTATTTCTTGCCTTCTTTCTTTCTTTCTTGCCTTCTTTCTTTCTTTCTTTCATTCTTTCTTTTTAAATCTCTTGCTGTCTTGTGCACGGTACTCCCCTGCTTCAACTTGTCTACAGTGTTTTTTTCCCTCACCAAAGCAGAGACTGAAGGGGCGGAGCCCCATGTCACCCATGTAAGGGCTTGCAGCCTCCACATTAGAGCCTAATTGGAGCCCATTGAAGAGTATTAACTTTGATGCAGTGTAGCTCTGCAAATCCTGGGCATAATTTGAAGGCCGATTGACTCCTGCTTTAAGAACACTGGTTTCAGGTGCTCCCAGAGAGAGCAAGGAGGAGGCTCCCCCTGATTCCCAGGTGAGAGGAAGACTCTGCAGTTTGTCAGAGTGAGAACTTCTCTGTGAGTTGGCTCTGCATTTCAAGTACAGGACGGTTCTTTATTGTTGGTCCGGTTTTGTGGATCGTCTTAATAGGGAATTGAGTTTTAATATACGTGATTAAAGTGATGTATATGATTTTAGGCAAGTACTGTTAATAAAAGATATCCTAGGCCCTGACCAATCTCTGTGTGGTCCTGGGCAGTCATCCTTTATTTATTCTTATTTGAACATGATGTGAAGCAAAGGAATCAGGGATGGTGCTCAAGTAGTAGATCATTGGTCTAACAAGCATCAAGCCCTGAGTTCAATTCCCAGTAGTGGGGGGGAAAACAACAACAAAAAGGTTCTGGGTAATTAACTGAATTTAGGCATCCAAGGTGATAATTTTAGGCAATTACTTACGTGTGAGGTACAATGGCCTCTGTCATTTGAGTTCTGCTAGTTTTATGAAGGCCCCAACCCAGTTTTGGACAGGGAAGAAATGATCTGTCTCTTATCAAGAGGAATCCAGCCCTGCACTCCTCACCGGAGTCTTACACTTGCTAACCAGATGCTCTACCATTTAAACCATGCCTTCAATCCCTTTTTAGGTCGGTTATTTTCCAGGTAGGATTTCACTTTATGTCTGGGCCTACCTAGACTTGCCCAGACTGTGATCCTCCCAATTAGGCTTCCCTCAGGTCGCTGGGAGCTATAGCACCCAGCTATTGTGCTCCCCTCATTGTGTTTTCCTCTGTAGTTGGGATAGCAGGTGAATGCCACCTCACCCAGCCATTTGTTGCGATGGAGTCTTGTGAACTTTCCTTTTCAGGCTGGCCTTGAGCCTCAATTCCCAAAGTTCCACCTCCCCCATGATTGAGCCACCATACCAGTTTACTGTTCTTGCCTTTCTTTGTGTCTGTCTGTTTTCCCAGAGCAGGTTGTATGGGCAACTCACCTAGCTGGACTGTCTGAGGCTTTTTGGCTTCAGCTATTGTGGTAGACAGTTTTTGGCTCTTGCTTTACAACAGCCTTTGAGGGTCCTCTGTGGCTTCTTCCATTCTCATGAGGCCTGAAAGAGGAAAATGAGAGAGAGAAGAGGCAGAGGAGCAAGTGGCTACTTACTCCTGCTATTGTAGCACAAGGGGCTGAAGTGGAGGCAGATTTCTTTGTTCCTGAAGAGCCCCCTTCCTTCTTCTTCCCTGCCCCAGACCCTTAGCTTCTCTTTCTTGCTTTGGTGCTATATATTTATCACCTCGAGTACATTTGGGATTAAAAACAAAAACATTTCTACAGACTAGTCTGGAAACTCAAACCTTACTTACCATAGTGTTTCTAGGAGAAGCTGTATTCTAAGTAAATTATGAAGATTTGTTGGGAATATAATCTATCTTCAAGTTCTGGTAAGTGAATGCATTCTTTGTTTCTGTCTCTTTTGAAGTTTGTCTATGCTTCGTTGTAGAATCTAGACTTATGACATAGTTTTGAAGGCATCTGGAATTAAATCTATATCCCGTACTTCTAAGATTTCTACATGCTCCTTTTCATGTCTTTGAGAGGCTTGTTGTCTTGGTCTTTGTATAATAGTGCTTTCAGAATACAGCATATGGTTGAGAACTTGCTTTTAAAGTATTATACAAGTTTTCTCATTTTAGAATGCTTCCCTGCCCACCCCCCTCCCCTTGGGCTGACTTCACTAAATACTATAAACCCATGAAGAGCTCCATAGTTGGAGATCTGGTATCGATTATCATTAATTCTTCCCTTTACAGTGTTGCCACTTAAATGCACATTTAGAAACAAACCAAATAAACATTAAATGGAATAACTAGTGTTTTAATCTGGGTGGTCCAGTTAGTTTGAACATGTGCTTAAGCTTTGAAAGGTAGTTATAAAAACACAGTTTTATTACCCCTATTAAATGATTGCAAATACTTAAATTTTTTTAAATGTATGAATTCAGATTTTTTTTTAAAAAAGAAACCCTTTGGGTATTAGCTGAAGAGATAAAGTGGAATTTGCCTAGTTTCTATTTCTGTTTGATTTACTGTTTTCCAACTGTGTGACTTTGGACAAGTCACTCATATCAGATGTTTGGTGAGAAGGAAGAGTTCCTGTTGGTTTCCAGGCCCTGACTTTTTTTTTAATTTCAGAAAATTTAAGTACTCTTCCTGTTTGCATATTTAAAAGCTGATACTAGAAACAGTCGTGAGAAGTTAGAAGATACATATGCACTGAGCAATAGAAACGAGGAGATGACAGGTTCTAGAATGATCAGTAAAGGTGTGGATGTTACGTGCAATTTTGAGCCTTCTTTAAATTAGTCATGGCTTATTGCTCTGTGTCTTGAACTGTTCCTATGTTTGGGAAAATAGATGAGGGCATTTGGTTAAAAAAAAAGTGTTCTCCTTTAAAAATGTTTATGGGCAGCAGAGATGATGATAGCTCAGCACCTTAAACATGCTGTCATGCAACACTCAGTGATCTGCTGTGAAGTATGGTGCCAGCTAGGTGAATCAGCCTTGTTAGAATCAGTTTGGATTGGTGGTTTCTGGATAGTGCATTAAAAGCCAGAGCTTCTAGATAAATCTTTTGCTTGGGCTGGTTGGCATTTTGTATATAAGTTTCTAGTACAGACAAGAGTCATGTTCTCCTTTTTGATTTTGTTTCTCTTTCATGTTGGTCCATGATAATCCTTTGTTCTCTTTCTGAATGATGATCCGTTCTATCTAATGATGCATTTCGCCACAGTACAGTTAGAGATTTTTTTTTCTTCCTGGTATAATTAGTCGTTCTAAGTTACATCCACTGAGGGTTCTTAACTGGTTTCCTTGAGTAAGAATTAGGGATTATCCGATAATCTCAGAAGAAAACCATTACAGAGAGAGTGGTTGTATCGAGAACTGGGATATTAAATGTTTAAGAAAAATCAGCACGTTCTGCATTTTCAGAATCAGACCGTGGCTATTATTAAATCTGGTTCTTGCAAGCTGAGCCTCGGGCAAACTATTTCAAGTTGTCGTAGAGTTAGCCCTTGGGCAGATGCTAATGGCACATGAAGGAAAAGTGACCACAATGTTTTGTTTTGGTTGCTTTGATCACTCTTAACTAGTTTTTAATATTATGCCAACATTTTTATCAGAGACCAAACAATTTCTCAAGACTCTTCACTCTGGGAACATTTCCTTTCACTCCTCTCAACCTAGAATGGAAGAGATCTGTTTTATTAACATCTGTAAGATCTTCTTTAAGGAAGACTGCAACGGCGGGGACCTTGAGGGCTTTTCTCTCTGATTAGTGAAGGATGCTTCGAGGGGGAGGAATTGTATCTTTCCAGTGTCTTAGGATAGATACCCAGTATCTGCTATGTGGTTCCTTTGGAATCTTCAGAAGCCAGATAGAATCTAAGTGGTCAAGGAAGTCAAAGAATAAAATACACTTTGTTCCCTCCTCATCATTTTGTATATGTACTTTCTGCATATAGAATATATATATAGATAGATATAGATATATACTATGTTTATATAGATGCATGTACACATGCACACATATAACTTCAGAAATCAGGGGTTTTCTTTTTTGCCATTCCTAGGCTTGAACTCAGGCCCTGGGCACTGTCCCTCAGCTTTTTCAGCTCGAGGGTAGTATTCTGCCACTGGAGCTATAGCTCCACTTCCAGCTTGTTGTTGACTAATTGGAGATAAGAGTCTCATGGACTTTTCGGACTGGGTACTATGACTAGTGATCCTCAGATCTCAGCCTTCTTAGTAGCTAGGATTATAAGTGTGAGCTACTGATGCTGGTTAGGGTTTTTCTTTTACATAAAATGTAGTCACGTATTTTCAAATTTTGGTAAATATAGACTAAGTATGGATTTCATATGTGTACCTGCCACAGATTGGACCCACATATTAGGCACCCACGATTGCTGAGCTATACACTTGGTCCTTACTAATAGAGAGTTGGTGAGAGAATTAAAACACAAAAATTCTACCTTTAATAATAAGCTGGTAGGAGTATGATTACATACTTAAAAACCAAAAAGAAACAAGCATAATTTAAGATATTGTCAGTGCCCTGTTAGGTTAATGGATTCTTCTTGGTGGGAGGGACTTCTGTTTCACCTATTAACCAATTCTAATTTTTTCACTGGGAATGGCTGGACTGTCTAAGAAACAAAAGTTAGTTACCATTTCCTATTGAACTTGTTGTTTTAGTTTGTTATTTTACTTTCCTATGAATTCTATAGGAATGTTCTTTTTTTTTTGGTCATCAATTTGCTGCCCTCTTGTTTGGATATGGTATATTTAAGTTTCCCAAGGATTTATCATTAGAATGATACCTACCATGTAGGTATCCTGCTTTCTCTCATATGTCTACTATCTATGTCTGCATGGAACTGCTGTTAGAAACAGCACCAATCTGTACAGTTACTTCTATACCTTGGGTAGCTGCAGTGTTTAAAGGCTGGACCTGTGTTTATCAGCTGGTGGTTTAGCCAAGTTATGGTAAAAACCACAAAGCCTCTGTCTAGATACCTCTCTCTCTCTCTCTCTCTCTCTCTCTCTCGGTAAATTTGGAGAAATAAAGTGGAATCCTGGGAAAATTCTGTTTAAAATAGGAGTTTTGCCAGCTGCTGGAGGCTCATGCTTGTAATCTTAGCTATTCATGAGGCTGAGATCTGACAATTGTGGTTCCAAATCAGCCAGCCTGGACAACAAAGTCTGTGAGACTCCTATCTCCAATTAACTACCAAAACTATCTGGAAGTGGAGCTATGACTCAAGAATGCTAGCCGTTAGTCCAAAAGCTAAAGGAACAGTGCCCAGGCACTGAGTTCAAGCCCTAGGACTGGAAACAGCAACAACAACAAAAAAGAAGTTTTGGCGATTTAGTGTAACAAAGACAAAGCAGAGTAAGAACTGAAAGTGGGGGAAAGAGGTCCTGTAACTTGACACTGAGAGCTTCATATGTGAACTTATGCCTAGTAAAACATTGCTTGTAAAAGACCAAACCAAGCTACCCAGACTTGTCAGGATGTTCATTTTCCAAGTTACTTGAATGAAATCTCCCACAGTATACCTGTGGTCTCAGAATGGCTTGGGTTTAGTGTGTGTGTGTGTGTGTGTGTGTGTGTTTTCTTTTGTGATATCCTGGAATAAAGTCTCAAGTCTGGGGGCATATCTGCTCTGGAGATGGTAGAGCTTTGATATGGAATAGTTTGAGAGACTCCAAGTGACTATTTGGATTATTTTTAGATGATACAGTGCCACCCATGTAAGGGGTGGAGCTGGAAAGAGCAGATGTCGTGAAGAGGGTATCCTGGAGATAGCTGTAATTGCCTGAAGCTTGGAAAAACTAGAAGCAGAAATTACTTAATATGAATTCATACAAACCTGCTTCTCAAATTATGCCAAATGTCACATCTGTGAATAACTTGGTTTACCTCTTAGCATGTGTGTAGTTTTACAAGGAAGATAATCTGGGTTCAAGGACTTATGAAATATAGTTTAGCTCTCAAATTCTTCTTTTTATTTTAAACCACCACTTCTTTAGCTCAGTTGAAAAGTCCTAACTTTTTTAAGTACAGAAACTGATATCTAAGCAAGTGTAAGAAAATGAAGTCACTTATCTTGAAATTTATTTAAACCTTTAATCATTGTAAACAAGAGATCTAGTTTCTTTAGAGAATGTAGTAATGTCTTAGTTTAGTGGCTGTTTGCTTTTTTGGCTCTATGGAATTGAGTCATCATTTGACTTGCATATCTGGGAGAATGTTTTATCTACAAAGAAATGAATACAGCAGTTGGTCGTGATATCATCAGCCTCAGTTGCATTGAAAGAATTATTTTTAAAAGTTTTTAATTTCATCACTACAACAAGCCTAAAATAAGTCAGTGCTATGTAGATATTGGCAATTTGAAGACAGGCTTTAAATGATCTGTCCCCCGCCCCTCGCTTCCCTGAACTACCATTGCCACATGGGACTCTTGGATTATCTAAGACTCTAAGACTCAGACTGGCCGCCTTTTTCAGTTAAAAAAGGTTTGAGGGCTCTCCAGGTACAGACACACAAGAGATATTTATGACCTGGATGAATCTGAAGTTACGATGGTCAATAATGCCAACTTTTCCCTAATTCCCAGTTACAGGGACCAGGCTCATACAAGGTGATCCTGGTGGGTCACTAGGAGTAGACATTGATTCTTTTGTGTGTGTGTGTGTGTGTGTGTGTGTGTGTGTGTGTGTGCAGACTTCAGCGAAAAGGACTTGCAGTTGACCTTGAACCTTGTTCTTTGATGCCCTTTCCCCCCAGTCACTATTTTAAAAGCTTATGTTGTCTGAGAAAAGTTGTCCTCTGGGGCCTTGTGACTGAACTTTGGCAAAGGATCAACCCTTAAGCCTCATGTTCCAAAAAAAAATTCTCATACAATGAAACTGGTATCAGGATGCTGATTAGGTGAGCACCATTGCCACACTAACCGCTTTAACATTGAGTTTTGTTTTCTTCTTCTTTGAAATTTAAAAGAAAGTGAAATCAAAATAGGCTTGCTTTTCAACCTAGATTGATTAGCTGGCACGGAGGGAAGGCTGGCCTTTGAAATCTATAGGCATCCTGTTGCAGGCTGACCCTGGTAACCCCACCAGATTAGCAATGGTCTACGCAGCCTGCTCTGTCAGCAAGTCTGGCCAGGCACGCACAGATGGTGCCAGTTGGAGAACATCGCAGCCCAACATTGCTAAAACCTCTGCCCTGGCCATTTCTGCTTTGGAGGAGTTGCCGAGACTGAGACTGGGTTGTTTATAGACCTGTCTCTGCCCAACGCCTTGGAAGAGATCTCAGAAGGATGCCAGTTAGGATTTAATTTGCTGATGAGTACTTAAGTAATGCTTTCTTCTTGAAGCCCAGGCCTTCCTGAGCTGCTAGGCATCTGGGAGTTTTACAGGGTCTATGGCCTTGGGCTTGTTCCGTAAGGGAATTTGAAACTAGAACTGATCTCATTCCAAGGAGTCAAGCATAATGCAATACTTGTTTTCCTAGAGTCAATCAGCCTAAGGAAAATGCGAGTGGGTTGGAGGTGGGGGGGGCAGGGAGGAGGCTTCAGAGTTTTGAGTAATCAACTTAACCCAGGGGTACAAAAACTTTTATTAGAGAAGGCAGCACACACAAGGTCTGCCCTTCCCACTGCAACAAGTTTCTAGGTTGCTGAGCAACACCGTGAGAGTTTCTAGTTAATAACTCTATGTGGGGCGAGTCCTGGAAATAATGACTCTGCTCCCCAAAGATAGAAAAGGACTTTCATTAATTGGATCCATTGACTGAAATATTCTCTCCTCTCCAGGTTGAACTGAGCTGAAACAGGAAGCCTGCTCTAAGTAGATACTCTTAGAAAATTCTACCTGTATGAAAAGATGAAAGGAAATCCACTGTTCCCATATGGATCCACCTGAGTGGGTTGAGCAGGACATTAGCATGAGTGTCTGTCATTCCAGAGGGCCACTGGATTCAGTGGACTTTTGCCATCTCTGACCTTTCTTAAGACAAAACTAAAGCAAAACAAAGCAAAACAAAACAAAAAACCCTGAACACCTGCCTCTACTTTGCCTTTCAAGTCCCTATCCAGGTTAGTTCTGGCTTGGTACCTCGTTACTGTTTAACTGACTTGGCTGTTTTCTTCTGGATCATTGTATAAATTGTGGTATTTCATTCCTGGAGGAATTTTCCTTGGAGATACACCTGCTGTATCTTTGTGCAGGTCTTTCGAAAGCTGTGACTTCAGAAAGGTGTGCAGTGGTTACTTCCAGTGAACGAGACTATATCATTTCCTCCCCTGCCCTGCTTCCCTCTGCCCCACATACCCAAGGTATAAAGAAACAGATCCTATTGAATGCTTTTGAAATTGGAATTGAGGAGTGTGGCCTAGAGGGAGATTGGAAAGAATGAGAGGGCATTATTGGCTGCTCTCATGGTGGGCCCAGAGAAGTCCAGCACCACTTGTTGGAATCTGCAAGAGAGGTACTTTACTCTGACAGAAGACATCTCCTCTTGGCTAACAGAACAGAGCTGGGGTGTGATATAACTTCACTGGCTAGATGTGAGGCCGAGAGAGGGAGGGAACAGTCAAGGAGGACTCCCAAGATGGAAAGAGGCAGGAGAAACTAGTGAATGATGAAAGCGGTGGCAAGAGGAAGCTGAGTTCTGCTTCCAGAAGTTTGCATCTGAAATGTCCATTAGTTCTCTCTGGCATTGGGCTTAAGCAGAGAATTCTGGGATAGAAATTATTTGGGGGTTGTTGCCACACAGCTGGTGACAAGGCCACAAAATTGAATAACATTGTAGAGAACTAGGAAGAATGGGATCAGTGCAATCCGCTCCAGAACTAAAAACATACCATGATTTCCTTCTCCCCAGCAATTGACCACCAACAATAGTTACCTACAGAATATGAATAACAAAAACTAGTGATTGATTGTTTTAGGATCACATTTGGGGTGGGGGTATGTGTGATAGGAAAATTCATTGTGACCTTTGGAAAGTAGAAGTAAAAAAATTTTTTTTTTCTGACCCTGGGCCAGGGAACCGTCCCTGAGCTCCTTTGGCTTAAGGCTAGCACTCTACCACTTGAACCACAGCTCCACTTCCAGCTTTTTTCTGTGATTAATTAGAGATGAGTATCATGGACTTTCTTACCTAGGATGGCTCTGAGCTGCAATCCTCAGATCTAGTGTCCTGTGTAGGATTGCAGGTATGAGTCACAGATCCTGGCAGAAGTAGATTCGTGTGTGTGTGTGTGTGTGTGTGTGTGTGGAGAGAGAGAGAGAGAGAGTGTTCTAGCACTTTGAGCCACAGCTCTACTTTGGTTTTCTGGGTGGTCAATTGGAGATAAGAATCTCATAGACTTCCCTGCTGGGGCTAGGTTGGAACCAAGACCCTCAGATCTCAGCCTCCTGAATTGCTAGGATTATAGGTGTGAGACACGAGTGCCCGACTAGAGATAGATTCTTGGCAATAACTTACCTGGCAGTAGAATTTTGGCGTGCGTTGGTCCATTTCATAGATGCTCTACCATTTGAAGCTAATGCCAGAACAAACCAGAAGGTAGATAACTGGGGTTTTTGTAGTGTACAAAGTAAGCATCTGCTAGTTTATTTAGTAGCAGGGGCAGGAATAGCCAAGGGATGTGAGTGCAGCAAAGCCAAGAATGAAAACCTGGTCAAGAGGCCACATGAATCTGGCTTGGCAGAGGGAGCTGGTGGCTTTGGTAATTATACTGGTGCCTGCTCTATGTGTGCCTTTCCCACTGAGTTTAAAAAAAGGCTTTCCTCTAACTACCAGGTCTCCCAGAAGTTGGGCCACTTTTGCCCTTGGTGGTTTTTCCTGTGGAGTCTTGCTCTGTCTGTGCGCCCTGCTTGTTTGCTGACTCCGCCATAATACCCTTGGCCCTGCTGCTTCCCAGAGCTCCTACCCATTCCTGTTCTGGACTGAGCTCATAGGAGGTTTGTGAGGACATGCCCTTCCGGAAGAGCCCAGCACACACCACGTGACAGCATGGCTAGACCAGCACACGTGGACTTGACCAAGATCTTGTCTCTCTTTCTCTTTCTTCCCCCCTTTTACTCTGTATTTTTAGTATAAATATCAGTTAACAGAGTCAAATCTAAAGAAAGTGTGTCTAGTCCATTTTCTGTTGGCTAATGACACAATACCACAATCCGGGTCAATTATAAAGAGAAGAAAGTACTTTGGCCAGGCACTGGTGGCTCATGCCTGTAATCCTAGCTACTTAGGAGGCTGAGATCTGAGGATTGGTCGTGGTTCAAAGTCAGCCCAGGCAGAAAAGTGCCAGTGAGACTCTAGCCTCTAATTAATCACTCAAAAACCGGAAGTGGGGCTATGGCTTAAAGTGGTAGAGTAGTAAAAGAGGTTACTTTGATATATGGTTCTGGTTCAGGTCAAACAAAGGACCTGTTTTCATGATGGCTTTCTTGTGGGCAGAGTCTCCAGAGGTTATGACATGGATGCAAAAGAGGGAGGGAGAGAAGTAGAAGGAGGAGAGGAACAGGAAGAGGGGAGAGGGAGAGAAAGAAAGGGTAGAAAGAGAAGTAAGATGGAGGAGAGGGAGAGAATGGGGAAGAGAATCTTACATGGAGAGAAAAAGCAAGACCTGGAGGTCCAGACTCCCTCTTTTGTAACAATCCACCCTTGCTGAGAGAGACCAGCAAGAGTCTCTGGGGGAGGTCAGTCATGACTTCACCTTCTACTTGGTCCTACCTCTTAAAGGTCCCCCTAACTAGCAGTACTGCCCCATTGAAGAACACACATCCATGATATGAAACAATGGGGGGTAGCCAATTTATAACTGGTGGTGCAGGCTCATGAATACTCAAAATTCTTCTAGATGAATACATTTATAAAAACTCAGGCTCCTTTTTAACATTCACATTTCCTATGAATTCTTTTTTAAGTATTCTAACTGTGGTAGTGGAAGGAAGAAAATGTGCCCTGAAACTTTTGGGGAATGAATCTCCAAAGGAATTCTGTACATTTCCTTCATAGACTATATTGTACGAAGGAATTCTATACATTTCTTCCATATCCACCACTGTATCTAGGCCCATAATAAAAAGGCAAAAGATTTTATTTTTTTTACCTACTGCTAGGCTTTGCTTGTGTTGCTTTCTGGGAGATGTCCATAAGCACTAGCTAATGAAATACATTTTGACCCTCTGTGAATCATAATGACCTTTAGAAAGAGGCATGAAGTACATGGAGATTTTCACATCCCCTTTGCAGGTAGAAATATTTGTGACATTTATTGATTGTTGTTTAAATGCCATTTGGTGGTTCATGTATGTGTTTTCTCTTTTTGCCCTAATCAGTGCTTTATTTATTTTTTAAATAGTCTTCTATAATGTCCTTTTAAAATGCACTAGGCAATGATAACAGTTAACTTCAGCCATTTGGTCTTTCCTTCTCCCTATTATCTGTTAGGTAATGTCCTACCTTCTGAACTCAAAAACGAGGGAGAAGGAATCTGTCTTGAGGAGCTTAGACTGTAGAGAGATGTGTAGGTGGTTTGAAATGGGTGATAAAGCTAAGGAAATATAATTAACTTCATTCTTGGCAAGGACTAAAATCAAAGGGCTGTTGGGAAAATACTCAGTTGCATCTTAAATAATGAGACAGAGTCAGGCGCCAGTGGCTCACTCCTGTAATCCTAGCTACTCAGGACTCTGAGATCTGAGGATGGCAGTTCAAAGCCAGCCCGGGCAGGAAGGTCCATGAGACTCTAATCTCCAATAAACCACTAGAAAACCAGAAGTGGCTCTGTGGCTCAAGTGATAGAGCATTCACCTTGAGCTGAGGAGCACAGGGACAGCACCCAAGCCCAGAGTTCAAGCCCCATGACCCACAAAAAAAAAAAGAAAGAAAGAATGAGACAGAATGAAGTGGAATTAATCTTACATAGAGTGCCTAGTCTGATGGTGTTATCGATTTTGAACATTATTGAGTAAGAAAATGACTGCAGTTACTTGGTATTGGCGAGTTATAGGAGGGGAAGCTCAGTTGGTAGGAAACAGGTTGCAGAACAAAGCGAGGTCAGGCCTTGACTAGGTAATACGTAAGAGTTGGTGACACGTTTACTCTCTCCAACCATGTGGAAGATGGATTGAAGAAGCTTGAAGTGGGAATCCAGTTGGATGGTTATTTCCAAAAAGGATAATAGTCTAGTTGAGGCAGGGGCATTCAAGAAATCATCCAGAAGAGACACATGCGAGGAAACTTTAGAGATGAAATTGGTCCGATTTTGTGATGGTTGTGATATGTGTAAGTAGCTTGAAGTAGCAGCAGCTCATTTTTCTAGCTAAAAGGATCATGTAGCTGTTAAGGGTTGGGACTCAATACAAAAGAAGAAAAGTATTTAGAAGGTGGGGTTGTTATTTGTGAGTTTGTATATTTAACACTTTAAATGTCAACCTTTAAGCAGCATTTAGGGACGTGTCTTTCTCCTCCTTTAAAAAAGCTGAATTTTCTACTCAAACCTGGCAGTAGTGATTTTGAGAGTTCTGAACTATAGAAATTACTGGGTACATGTCTTAAGTCCTTTATGCCTAGAGATTTGGAGTTAGGAGAATTCGAGCGTTTGAAGGCATTTCCATTGGGAGGCAGTTCCTGGAGAGATCCACAGTTATGAGCCATTAGCAAATAACATTTCCAGTGTCTGAAAGAATAAAGGTCATAGTCCTGGAAGGATGTCTGGATGGTAGAATACAGTATCTACACCACTGCCTGCAAGACATTGTGTGCTCTGAGTACTTACCTCCTACCACCACTGAGCTCTCATTTCCTACCGTGGTCTCCCCTTTGCTCTTTGTGCTAAAGCCACATTGTGCTACTGGCAAATATTGCTTGAACATGTCCTAGCCAACAGGATTCTGTTCCAGAGCTTCTGTGCTTGTGCTCTGATTACTACCCATCCGGGCTGCTCAAATGTCACTGTATTACAGATGCTTCCCTGACAACTGATTTAATATAGCACACTCCCCACCCTCCACCCCCAGCTCTTTGTATCTCTTTATCCTTAGGACTTCAAACACATTTAGCTGCTTTCCTGCCAGTGTCCCTCACTGGAATGTGAACTCTGTGAGAGTAAACACTGCATACCATGAGTATGCCATACACATGTCTCTTAACATGTTCTTAAGGTTTTCCTTGGGGTGGAGATCCTATAGAGTTGTGTTTTTCTATAATAACAGCATTTGACAATTTAAAATTGCAAGTGAAGTACAGATTCAATGATAGTTGATAGTTTGGACTGCTTGTTGTTGAGACTCTTATGTTGTTGAATTTAGCTCTAGAACAGTTTAGATATAATGAGCTTCACAGAGACTTTCATATACCTCAATTTGTAGAACTACATCTATTAAATTAAATGGTGTAGATCTCTTGTACTTTTTAAGAGCATTGTAGTTTGTCATGGCAATGTGCTCTTATCGCTGGAATATAAATATGTATTTATTCAATTGAAACAAGTATGTATTTATCTGAAGGCAGAAATTGTGCCATTAATAATTCAGAAGAGTTTTCAATTAAGCATTAACAACATCATTGTTTTTGGGTATGATCTGACTCCTTGAGCTCATAGTAATTTTAAAATTCTTTTTCTCAATGAAGATAAAACCCTGATAAGCAGAACTGAAAAATCCCAACTCTTTAACTAACCTATGCTGTTTGAACATCTCTCTTAGAAGAAATAGAGACATATGATAGTAATATATATTAAGGATTTTAAGTTTGCTGGTACACTAGGGATGTCCTGGTGTCTGTCTGTTTGGCTAAGTATTCAGTGCCAATATAATCTGTAGTTTAGTACATGAAAGATTCTGATTAAAAATATGGTCTTGCACTACATGAAGATTCCTTATCAAAAGACAATTAAATTATATTAATTACATGAAAACATGAACTAATTAATGCATTTCCTAGAGATCTCAGAGATAAACATAGAAAGGCTTTCTTTTGTTGGATGAGAGATTTAATTGGATGATCTACTTTGTCCCTGCTTACACTCTTATTTTCTGGCTCTCTCCTCTTCTCTGCCCCAATCAGAAAGCTTGAACCATAAATGATTTTCTGGTTAACTTTTAATGAAGCAGGCATTTAGGTTGTCAAAACACCTCATTCAATGTAATCATCTAATAATGTTTAGTTCATATGTTTTGGTCATAGAATTTCTAAAAATATTGTGATTATAGACATGGCATTAAGTGTTTTTAATTTCCTTGAGCAAATAGTTGATGTGTCTGTTTTCCCAATAAGATTTGAGCTACTTTTGTCACTTGGCACAATTCTTGTAGATAGATGTGTGTGTGTGTATGCATGTGTGTGCATGTGTATGTATATGCATATTTATAGAAAGCAATAGAACTGGTATTATTCTTGTAGTTGTTATCATCGTGCCTTTTCATTTTGCATTATCTATTTTCTATAGAAATGTGTCTCTCTTCTAATATATTGCCAATAGAATAGTCTCCCATCTAATACTTCATATCCGTCCTTAATTTTTTTTTGAAGACATTTTCCCACCTCAGACACTAATTATTAAAATCACATGGTTTGCCAGACAAACACAACTCAGTAGTGGTATTTGAGCAACAAATCAATGAGCAAATATTGATGCAACACACATGCCACATGAGCATGACACCATCTGGGGTTCTGTACATGATTTATACAGGGAGACAGAAAGCGTCTCTGCCTTTAAATGGCTCAAAGTCTAATTAGTAGGAGACTATGGGAAAACAGAAAATGTCAATGAAATCTCACACCACTTTCACACTTGCCAGTGTCATGGTATTGTCATTCATTCACCGAGTGTTTCCTCAGTGCCTTGATTCAGGTTAGGAGGTCTTCTGAAGACAGAGTTATGGTCCTTTAGTAGTCTACCGAATAGGGCTGGCTACTTTTGGATTCGGGAAGCAGTGAGATGAAATGATTATCTTCAGTAGCCCAAACATAATTACATAGACTATTTATGGTTAAATGCCCTGAAGTCCTAATATTTGATCACTGTACACAGAATATTCTTATTTGTTAGTAACTTGTGCATTTTCCCATGGATCCCTACATAATCTGTGTGTGTGTGTGTGTGTGTGTGTGTGTGTGTGTGTGTGTGTGTGTGTGTGAGTGAGGCAGTGTTGGGAAGAGAGAATCATGTATGTTGATTCTGAGATTCTTATGTATTTCCAATTCTGTTTTTAATCCATTTTATTATAGAAAGGTAGAACTATTGACATTGGAGTTCATTAGTGCTAGTGTTCAAATTTGACTTTGCAACTCACCAGCTGAATAAAATGAAGCAAGTAACAAACTCCTGAGCCTCTGCTTGAGCCTCTATTTATAGAGAAAAGAGTAAGAAATCCTAATCTACCATTATCCCATATCATACAAGGATTCAAATTGACATAAAATTTTCTTATTCTGTTGCTTCTAGTGTTTGTATCACAGTCCTTCTGGCTCCACAGCAGGCAGGAACCACTAAGGTTGTAGCCCTGTATCAGACAATGGCTTGCCTAGTGTTGCAGCTCAGCAGCAGACAATGTCTGCCAGCATGTTGCAGCTCTATGCTAGTACTGCCACTGTAGTTTTCTAAGTCTCAGGAATATGAAGAATGAAATCCAGGACAATGGGAAGATGAATGTAGAGAACTTTCTTCAGAGAAGAATCTAGGTCAAGACCATTTGTTGTTCTGCCAATCTATCATATGTTCTTTGATTCTGTCTAGCTCTGAGTAGGGTTATTATACCCTGGGCTGTGCCCTGATTGGTTGTTTGAAGATTAGGACAACCAGTCAATCAGAGAAGACCAGAGGAGTCACTGTAATTCTTGGTTAGGTCTATCTCTACTCTCTTTTCCCCTCATCCCCAACTGAAACTACAAGGAACTAGGGGATATGGAAACCCACCCTATGCTCTGCAGCTCAAATTTCTGTGTTTTCTAAGCTCTCAGCTGGCCAATCCAGCAATGGTTTGCACTGCAAGATGTTCCTTATTGAATCTACTCTTTCAAAATGAGAGAATATATATGTAAAGCAAAAGGATTTGGGGGGTTCTAAACATTCCATAGTTAGTCACTGGTGGGCCATTGGGCTCCATTAAATACCTCACCTTAACATAGTTTGCAGGTTTTGAAAATGACTATGCTTCCTCCAAGGATATGATACCATTTGTGGGTTTTATAGTAGTATAATGGCAGTGTAAAGCCCTTCTTTGAGACTGATCATTGATAAAGGGAACTTAATGTGTTTGCTGAAAATTCTAGGACTCTTTAAATTTCACATGCAAATCAGGCTTGGACTTAACTTTCACAATCTGAAAGAATTATGTAAAGGCAGGCCATGTGTACATATCCTTTTTTGTTACACTGAGTAAAATTGCCAAGCTATCCATTAGCGTTTCTTGAGTCTGTTTTCCATGTAACCATTAAAACATCTCTTAAATGGAGACTTGGTAAAGGCTGGCATGTTTGTGTATTTTGTTCATGACCATAACTCCAGCCCTAGGGCAGGGCCTGGTTAAGTCACTGATTCTGTTGAGGATCTGTTTTAGGTATTTTACAAGGAACATGGAAATTTCAGGGAAGTGAGGACCTAAACTCTTGAAGATCTCATAATCTGGTAGGGAGAAAGAAAAAGAAAAGGAAAAAATGATAATTGTGTCAAAAGGGCTGGAATAGAGGAATTCTAAGTATACCAAAGGGTTGGGAGAGGGGGACAGCTGAGAAAATGTTCACTGATTCAAGGACAATAATTATTATGAACAGAATGTGTTCTTCAAAGTCATGGGGAATGCTTAACTCCCTTTATAGACAGTCAGAGGGTTGCTTGTAGGGAATTTTTAAAAAAAAAAATGATGAAAACTTTCTAAGAAAGTCAGTTCGTTTATTTATCACTATACAGGGACTATTTCTGAAGTAAAGGTCCTCTCTTCAGGGCTTGTCCCTCCAGGGACTTCTTTAGTCTACCTCCATCTTCTCTGGATGACCTTTATCCCTTTGAGATACTTGCATTTCAGAGACATTGTCTCCTTGAAAGTAGAGCCTTCTGACCTGGTAATGATAATTTTATAGATGTGTTCTATATAGAAACAACACTCAGATAATGAAAAGAGCCTTAACTCTGAATACATATATCACCCCAGACAACCTCAGGATAAAAAGAAAATATGTTTTCTGTAAGTCTCAGAAGTTTAGAAAGGCTTTCCTTTTCTCATTCTTTCAAAGCAAGACTATCTTTTTTTTTTTTTAATCTGTTCCATCTTAAAAATTGATACTTTTCTTGGGTCAACTTCGTGTACTCTCACACTTCTATTATCAAAGGATGACCTTTCATTTGATGAAAAATAATTTATTTTTATCAAAAATTGATACTGAATTCTACCATGTTCCTATTAATGTTCTATTTTGATCTTGCAGGAGGTTATGAGTATATACTTTTCTTTCTCCTAGACCTTAAAAAAGTTAACCCCTCTCTTATATCAGTAAACTTTCTCCCCAAATTCAGAACTCAGTAACCATCAGTCTCTATTGAAATTTTATTGTCTCAAGATTGTGTAGTATGGGCCGGGCACCAGTGGCTCACGCCTGTAATCCTAGCTACTCAGGAGGCTGAGATCTGAGGATCACGGTTCAAGCCAGCCGTGGCTGGAAGTGGCCATGTGGCTCAAGCTGTAGAGTACTCGCCTTGAGCTGAAGAGCTTAGGGACAGTGCCCAGGCCCAGAGTTCAAGCCCCACAAAAAAAAAAAAAAAAGATTGTGAAGATTATAAATGTTGCTCATATATCAGGCTAGTAAGGAATTGTTCCCTCTCTATTTTTTCACATATCTAAAATGAAGTAGGAACTTAGTAACTAAATCAAAGAAACAAAAGATAAAATTAAGAAAGCTCTTGAATTCCTTAGGGAAAATTCTCATTCCTTGAGTCAATGACTTTTCAAATGGTACCTAATGATGTGTGGATAGTCAAACCCACCAAAGTAGCTTCTTTACCCACCAGGATCTACCCCATTGATTTTTGTAGAGTAAATCATAACAGCCTATTAACATTCCATTATGCTGAGCACAGAACTAATAGAAAAACAGCTATGAGGTCACAGATCAGAAGTAGGCTTTTCACTATGCTATTGAGCAATGAGCCACATGAAAGATCAAAATGCAGGGCCAGCTTGATGGTGTCACTTATAGATACCCTTCAGTAAAGCAAAGTTTTTAAGGAAAAATAAAAAGGAGTAAACCATGCCATATATAACTTGTTTATTAGATACTGTGAAGGTCTGACTTATTTACTAACTACCCAAATGTAGCTATTTGAATATACATACATCTTTTGAACTTCCTCAAATTCCTTTTATTAGAATTTAAAGTATTTACCTCCATTAATTGATCTCATCTAATGCTTTCATACAAGGGTGGGACATTGGAAGGACAGAAATGCTAGTTGAGACATAACAGCTGAAGAGCAGAAGCCTCTGTGTGTCAATTCCTACAACATAAGTCACTAAGACACTGAGGCAAAACATTGATTGAAAAGTATGTAGTCAGCAACAAGGAGAAAAACTTCCATTGCTTTAGTTACTTGTAGGCCAGGATAGGTACTTATCTAGTCTCAGAGTGAAGGTACAGTTGAATAGTTTCAAAACTTTCTTGGATAGAACCTGGAACACTATGCTAGGAAATCTAGTTTTGAATGTGAGGATATATTTATATTAAGATTAAATTTACCCAAACAATGTGGTGTACACCCTTCCCCCAGTATTCAGGATCTGGAGTTCAAAGTTACCCTCAGGCTAATCAATTCCAACCAGAAATTGTTCACCCAGAAGATTCTAGATCCTACTATAAACTTCAAAAAAAAACACAACAACTTGGGGAACTTATGAAACAATTTTGAAGTGAATATAACTTATCTGCCCATGTAGCCACTGCCCAGTCATTGTTTTAGTGGAAATTGATGAAGAATGTCTACTTTGCAATAACTTAATAAGGAAGATTCAGTCAAGGCAAGTAGGAGGAGGATTACCAGGAGAAAAGTGTCCTGCAAGAAGAGAAGAGATAATTTCCAGAATGAAAGGGTGGGTCAGCCTTAATTACCTGCCACTGAGAAGCCAAGGGAAAAAGATAAGCTCAGCAAAGGGAGTTTGCAGTGATAAGACTTTGAGAGATATGGAAGTAATTGGTGACCTTCAGGAGATCTGTTAGTAAGAGTAGTGGGTGAAGGAGGAGATGAGATTCTTGCAGGGAGAGAGTTGATGTGGAAAATTGGATAAAAAGGACATCCCTTTGCAACAGAAAGGGAAGCATATGAGAAGTGGAAGAGGGTGAAGTATGAAACAGATTAGTATTGTGTGATCTTGCAAGAATTATTTAATCAGTCTGGATTTAATTTCCCTGTCTGCTAAACAAGCCAATTAGATCAAGGAATCAAATGAGTTCTAGTAAGTAGATTCTTATCAGATCTAGACCTTCAAAGAGATGGATGGAAGGTGTAGTGATAATTTAGGAGAGCACTTTTCCTTTATGGCTTACTTCTATTTATGCTCTTTTTAAAACACACACACACACACACACACACACACACACACACACACACACACACACACACACACACCTCCCTCTGAAACTTACCATCTTAGTGAAGTAAGCAGTTGAATAGCTTTAAATATACTCACATTCTCATGCACCCAATCTCTGAAACCTTTTGTCTTATGGCGTGAGTTTCTTTACCCATTGATAAACAATTTGTTCTTACCTCTCCCCTCAGTGTATAGCAACCACCATTTTAGATTTGTCTCTGTGAGTTTGTCAGGTACTTCATGGAGCAGAACACACACCATGTCCTTTAGTGACTGGCTAATTGTATCTTAGCATAGTGTCCTCAAGGATCATCCATGTTGAAGCCTATGTAAAAATTTCCTTTCTTGTGAAAGGCTGAGTAACATTCCATTATGTGTTTCAGCCACACTTGGCTTATCTATCCAGTGATGGACATTTTTGGGTTGCTTCCACATTTTGGTTATCATTATAACAATTTGGTGAGTGATGCTGTATGAGCAAGTATGTACAAATACCCTTTTTTTTTTCTTATTTTGAGCCAGTTTATGAGTTCATTCCTCTGCACCATGTGAGTCATGATTGGTCAGGGTTGATGGCACAAATGGATCCTGCTGGGGAAGCAGAGGGAAGATTTCATAGAGATGCTGGGGATGAAAAAGCTTTTTTCCTTTCATAGAAGTGTAATTCACGAGAGAGTTGTGCTTATTACATTGTTTTCCAATAGAGAAAGAAAGAACCTCTCTTCAGTTCCCTTTTAAATTTCAGTTGCAAGAGGACCTCAGGTGTCTCCTATTGTGTTGGGCTGTAAAAAAAGTCTTTTACTTGACTGTGCAATTTATTTTCCTTGTGTTGTAAAGAGCAGTGATAATGAAGAGCTAGGAGTCTTCCAGATGGATGAAGGGCAGAGGAAGCCGAAGTCCTGCTGTGACTTAACAGCAGAACCTGAGTTCATTGGCCAGCTGGGAGGGGCCCCACCTTGACATGGCCTACTCATACCCTGGTGGTCTCCAGCCTTTGTCTGTTATATTATTACTCCTTTGCTCAATCGGAAGTGACGGCAGAAGAGTGAGCAAAATTGTCTTGTCATTGTCTTTGTCTTAAAAGAAAAAAAAAACCCAAAACACACAAAGTGGCTGTTTCTACAGTTGCATGCGTTGCGTGCAGAGTGTGGAGGTGTAGGTAGACCTTTTAGCCTCCTACAGCCGTGTTCTAGGATTTTGTTTTTTCTGAAGTGGTTTGATTTTTGAGTACCTGATTGTAGAACTGTATATATAATTCATTAGGATGAACATTTCCTGTTTTTTTTTTTAATGAGAAAAGGAGAAATATAAAATCTGTGGTTAGTTCAATGACCTTGTGGACCACCTTCCTTAAAACTAGAGGGGGTAGGAACTAGTTTTGTGGGTCCTTCGCTCATTTTGAGAGTGAGTTTCTCGTTACTTTCAGGTCCCTTGCTCTGGTTTTCTCCTATCCATGCCTTACCTTAGCCCATTTTAACTTTTGTTCTATCTAATTCCCGGGTTCTTTAGATATGATATTAGATGCATACATAAATGGATATAACCTCTAAGTCATGTGGATAATGGGCATGACTCCACTCAATATCTCCCAAACTAAGCCTTATCAGATCTTGTGTCTCATTCTCTGGAGCTCTGTAGGCCGATAGTCAATTACTTTGTAGAAGAATTGAGGATTCTTGTTTAGGAGAGCTGGCCTGACTACTGGATACAGAAACAGAACGTTCAAGATGTCTCTTCGGCTTCTGATTTGAAATTGGGCAGGAGTCTGCTGACTTACTGCTCAGACTATTGTCATTTTAATATTAAAAGGTTAAATGCAATTGGAACATGCAGGAAAATGAAGGCCTTATGCCCAACTTTATCTTCCAATTCTGACTAGATGTCAGTTCATTCAAAAGGCCAGTACTGTCATGTTTTTTTGTAGGCTTTTGAATGTTGGCTTGAAACCTAAGTGGAAGTGACTTTTCAGAATAATAACTTGTGAGCAACAACTGGTCCTGGTGGATAAAGCTGAGACTGAGAATCAACAGAGCAGGATTTCTTTTCTCCCTTGTTCAAATATCTGTGTGCTCTGAGGTAAACAGAGCATCTTTCTCCCTGAATGTAAATATTGTTTGGTGGATGAGCTTTCAAAAAAAGATTGTGACTATTTTAGAGGACTTTCTTAGTCCTGAAATTTTATTTAAAAAATGGGAGAGAAGAATAGGAAAAACATAAAAGCTACAACTAGCAAGGCAGTACCTGAGTTTAGTTTAAAGGCAGAAGAAAGTGTGGATGGGGTCGTAGGTATCAAGGGCTAAGACAGAATTCCTGGCAGGACTGATATATGGATAGTGGATCTAACTGGCACCACCTTGGCAACTTGGTGGATGATGGGACTTTCTGGAAACTCTTAGAGGTGATATTCATTTTCTACCCTTACCTCCAGGTGATAGGCTCCTGAACTAGAAGCATATGGCTGGTGGGGGGAGGGGGGGAAGGGGGAAGGGGGGAGGGAGCTGGGCAGGACTTGGACAAGTTTCCCTGTCCAGACATGTACCATGAGCTCATGATACGCTTTGAACGCTGGAGCTTCCTGTCCCCTAACCATGACCCTATTTAGGCCCCGCCACCTCTGCCATCATTGCGCCTGCCTCCCGTCTCTTGATTCTCCTCAGATCACCATGGCATCCCTCTTCTGCTCTCCATTAGAGTTGATCTGGTCTGTTGAGACTGTTTCCTGCTCTTTCTTTACTACCCTCATGGCTCAGTTTCATAACAGTATTAAGTGTCTTTGAGGCTTCAAGTTTTGCAGGGGACAATTAGTTCGCTTGTAGTTGCTGGCTTTCTACTAAAGACTCCCAATTCAACCTCTCAAAATGTGGCTTCTCTATGTCTCTCGACTGAATTCCTGCATAACAGGACAAGGAAGCAAAACTTTGCTGTCTCCTTCCGTGGCGTGTGTGTGTGTGTGTGTGTGTGTGTGTGTGTGTGTGTGTGTGGTGTGTTGGATTCACCTGACTAGGATGCAGATTATCAAAATATAAATTTGAAGCTATTATCCACTGCTTGAAAGCCAAGCATCAGCATTTTCTACTTTTCTTTGGGCAGGAATTTTTCTTGTTGGGTAGATTTTCCTTGAATTTATTTGTTGTTTTCTTGGTCCTCCTCTCAGTGGTGGCAAGCCGTTTTTTTTTTTCTCTAAATGAACACTTTCTCCATTCTTAATCATTGTTCACCTGTTCCACTGATTCTGCCCTTTAATTGTATGTGACTCTGCATATAAGGAAAATTATGCAAATGGTTCAATAGCTAAGCATTTTCATTTATTTTTATTTTTTGGTTGGTTGTTGGGCTTGAACTCAGGGCCTGGGTGCTATCCCTGAGCTCTTTTGCTCAAGGTTAACTTTACCACTGTGAACCACAGCTCCACTTCCAGTTTTCTGGTGGCTGATTACAGATAGGAGTCTTACAGACCTTCCTGCCTGGGCTGACTTCAATCCAAGATCCTCAGATAGCAACCTCTTGAGTAGCTAGGATTACAGGAGTGAGCCACCAGGACCTGGCAATAGGTAGGCATTTTATCAGGAGGATAGGGACCTAAGATGCCAAGCAATGGGTGGGACCTAGGTACTTTGACAGGCAATCTAATGGGCCTCTGGGTGGTCCTGAAATCTTATAGGTATCTACTTAGCCAACTTTATGGTTCTGTTGTCTCTAAATACATTCTTGTTTTTAAAATGCAGAGTTTTCCCCTCAACTTTAGAGGTTTAGTTAAATATGAGATCTAGAGAGGCTCAACATTACACACATCGAGTTTTCTTTTTCATGAAGTTGGACATGTATGGTTGGTTGAAGTCTCTTAAGGTGAGAGAAAATGTAACCCCAAATTCCTAAGGCTACAAGGCTGCCTTTCTCCCTAGCAAAGAAGGTGAGACCCAATAACTTGCTAGAGTTAATGAGCTTGGCTTTTCACCATTGTCTGAGAATGTTACCAACTCAGTAGACTGGCTGGTCCTGTGTTTGTGTGCTCAGGTTGTTTATTTAGCTGGCATTCATTTGGGGCTGCTAATCCATTTGCTAATTCTGAAAGTTGTTGGACATTTGTTTAATAAAAACAAATATAACTGGGGAAAATCCAGCATTCCTACTAGCCACGTTAGTAGGAATAAGATGTTTGGTATAAAGTAATGTTTCGAGACAGCCTTTGAAACATAAGGAAAGGGTAGAATGTTTCTTTGAAGGAAACTTCCAACTTACTAGATGAACTTCTTAAGTTTGTTATTCTGTTTGGATAGAATACTTCTGTATCCCTGGATAGAGATAAACTTGTAATTAAGACATTTGTTTGCAGCACTACTGTGCAAGATATATAACTATAGTTTTATTAATTGATAGTAAAATGAGAATGATGAGAAATTTCTATTTAGAATTATATTGATTTTCCTATTCCTATATGAAGATCAGGTTAAAGCATTTCAAACTAAATATACAAAGTATTTTTAATGAATTACGATACTAGAAGACCACACCAAAGCCATTTTAATAGTGTCTATGTCCCCTCCCCGCTTCCAAGGCTATACTTACCATCTAGAAACATTCCAATTTTATCACAAAAGTGTGTACAAAACTGAATGAATTTGAGCTTCATTATTGGTCCAAATTACCCAAGGCCTCTGATATTTTAGTAACAGATATGTGAACATTTATTGAAACATGTTAGGAGGAAAGCTAACTTTTATGATATAGAAAAGGCTTAGAATGATTAGATAGATCCTCTTTGACTCCCTACCTCCCCAGGGGAAAAAAATCAAGACAAGATGTAGGGTGTTGTACTCATCAATTACTTTGTCTCTTCCCAGCTGGTCAGGTTCTCTTAATGTGGCATAGAAGCCTTGAGTTGTTATGAGTCAACAAATGGACAACAACAAATGTTCAGCCATCTTATTGGTGTCAAGCCCAGCAAATTGGCAAATTATATGAATACACTAAATGCATAAACAAGTTTGCATAAGCCAAGTGTGCTGAGGGAGGACAGCAGCTGCCGGCTCTATCCTGCAGAGAAGAAGGGCCTCTCCTAGCCTTCGAATCTGTTATTGCCCCAGGATGGGAAATGTCAGCTATAAGATTTATAGATTTAGGGCTCTGGAATAACAAATTGTCTCTTTGAACTTTTCAGTTTCAAGAGCTCCTTGTTATCCAAACAGACAGAGATACAGAGGCATATTTACGCTTCTCTGTAAAGTTCTACAGCTAGCCACATGTGCTGGTGAGCCAAACATATATACTATGTGTAACATCTAATAAACATAATATATGGCACATAGAATGTATAATATATAATGTATATGATATATAATACCATATATGACAATATAATATGTTTGTATAAATTAATACAATGTATCTATAATAAATGTATATAGTGTATTGTATATATGTATGTATACATATGTATATATGCATATATGTATGCAAAAATATACACGTATATATGCATATATACATATTATATGTATATATTATATTGACATCAAACACCAGCAAACTGTGGTATTTATCAGAAGAGGCCCCCTTAAACTGGCAAACTTTATTTATATTTTTGCCTCAAATGCAAGCAAGTTTTGTTGGTTTTTGAGTCTAAGCTTGACTGAACCTTACATTCTGTTTGGACAATGAGAAATAAATCCAGTCTTCCTCTACCATAACACCAATTTTTGTTTTTGTTTTTCTTTTTTTGGGTCTGGTCGTGGGGCCTGAACTCTGGGCCTGGGCGCTGTCCCTCAGCTCTTCAGCTCAAGGCTAGCTCTCTACCACTTGAGCCACAGCGCCACTTCGGCTTTTTTCTTTTTGCTTATGTGGTGCTGAGGAGTCGAACCCAGGGCCTCATGCATGCAAGGCAAGCGCTCTACCACTGAGCTACCTTCCCAGCCCCCATTGTTTTTTTTTTTGGCATCTGTAGGGTTTTCTTCTCAGCTCCTACCCTAATGTTTTCTTTTAAAATTTCAGCAGGAGAAATATGGCTCTCCATTTTGGAAAATTGCTATTTTCTAAGTGAAACCGAATTTCCATGGTTCATTATTCAATAAAGAACTTAATGGGAGAACCATTTCCTGGTTAACTACTAAAACCAGCTTTGTACCTCTAACGAATAACCAAGGGTCAGGTAGGAGGAACTTCTAACCTAGTTGGGTCTTCTTAGTGCTTTGGATCAAAAGAAATTGGTGAACCACGTGCACTATAAATCTCCTCTTCTGTGATTCCATAGTGTCAGGAAAACATTTCTATGGATATTTTATTTAGACAGAAAAATGAAACCCAAATCTCAAACCACCATTTATAAAACCCACAAACTCCTGGGCTGTTATTTTGGTTACAGACTTGAAGCTCCCTTTCTGTTGAGGCTGCATGGCTGAGGCTTATGTGTCTGAAGGAAAGATGGATTTAAGGATATAATTTAGGGACATTTAGCTGATCACTCCTCACTATGCATGTCTCTTTATAGATTTTACTATTTTAACGATGTCCAGTAATCTCTTAGCCCTACTTGAAATGGGCTTTACACTTTTGTGACTCTTACACGTCTAATATGACATGAACTGTTCTATGTTAACTTTAGTACTATTTTTTGACTGTGTGTATGAATCAGAGTATATTTAACAAGCTGACTAAATGCCATTAAATGAGTTGTTCTTATTTTGGGTTATGTCTTGCCCCAATTTTAAGCTTTCAAATTGAAATCTAGTGTGTAACTACTACTTTTAACTCTCTGCCTTTTAATTTTGAATACCAAATATGACAGAGTGATTCAGGTGGCCAAGTAGACTTTTTCTGACCTTGAATGTGGTTTACTGGTTAAAAAAAATGGCAGCCGGTGGGAGGAGGTGTGTGATATGTCAGTATTTGCTGTTGTCAGGAGCATATGAGCTCTTGAGATTTCTCAAAAATCATTTTTAAAGTATGTCATGCAGCTGCCTGACATCACCATTTTTAGCTAAAAGGCATCTTTACTGTATTGGTATTTAAGTGATTCAGGAATGCAATGCTGGAATAGGTTGCCCTGGGTTAATCTTTGGACACTTTATATCTGACAGACACCAGCATCTGTTGTTTGAGTCTAGAAATAACAGTCTCCTAACCCTAAAGATAGAGGAAGTTTTTTTGCTTTTTATTTTGTTTAGTTTTTTTTTTTAAGCTAAGATAGATTTCCCTTTCTTTATACCATTTTAAAAGCTGGGGGTGAAATAGAACACAAGTGTGACTCAAAAAACAAACAAACAAAACCCCAAGCTTGTCATCCCCTCAGAAATTCATGGTAAAGTTGAAGTAATCCCAGGAGGTCAAGTTTAGTAGTGTAATATGTTCATGGAGGTAAATTGCTTTTGTTGCATCTAAGTGGTTTAATATGGATGCTCCATATTAGTATAGACTTATATGGGGAAACTGTGTTTATTGTGTGCATGTCTATTCAGGCTGAGACCCTTATTATTAGTGTTCTACAGCACTTCCTGAAAGTCAAAGGTGAGGCCTTTGTTTTAATATGATGTTGATATAGTCTGAATACAAGAAATATTGTGTTGAAAGTTAGCAAACCACAGTTCGTTTATTTGTAGTCAAAGAGCTTTTGGCTCTACATTGTAGGGCAAATAATCTTATTAAAAAGCCCTTTAAAATCAATTAAAAAATAAAGCAACCTTAAAAGCATTGGGCTCATACTTTTACTCTCCCACCAATTCTATTTCAACTGCATTACTCTATTTCAATGTATCACAATGAGTTTTTATTTAAAAGAGACTTTTATCCTATGTGATGTTCACAGCTGTCAAAAATATGTGTCATTCTTTGTCTTACAAGTCTCTCAGCCATTTCAGAGCCTAGTTTTTAAGGCAGCCATTTTGCTGAAAGGCAGTTAAAGAAGGCACTGTTGGGCTGGCCTTGTTTTCTTTTTCAAAGTGTCATTTCTTCACCCAAGGTGACCTTTAGTTCCAAATTTAGAATGACATAAATTAAGGTCAGAGTGTTAAATGCAAAATGTAAAGCTCACAGGTGGGTCCCTCATTAATAGCCACTCATCAATCTCCCAGATCCTGGTGCTGGGAGACCATTGTACTATTATAACCTTCTGATACTGAGCTGATAACAGATTGAATGAAATACCATGGACATTGTGAGGGCTTGCTGATAATAATGGTGCCAACTCAACAAAAAATGTTGAGTACAATTTTCTATCCTTTGGCCTTGTCCCGTCATCACCATTTTCTTGGTAAGAAATGGGCATTGCTCTTATCACTGCTGCTAGAGAGATTTTTAACTGTGCTTACAAGTACTGAGCATGCAGTTTGATTATCATCTCTCCAGCAAGACCAGGAGCAAGATTTTAGCTGAGTGTTAAGGAGGAAAATCCAACCAAGCTTTTAAAATTCACATAAACCCGAAAGAAACCCATTTTTGTTTTTTTAATAGTAAAAATAAAATAAGGTTCTTCAATGTTTGCAAACCTCTTTTCTTCTTTCTGTTTAAGATTTAGCATAGGGTAGGTATATAATCATAGCAAGCAAGATAACATCAATGTTTTTTTCCCTTCAGGGTTGATGGTATGTGTGGATTTCTAACTGCTTCTCTGTAAAGTCAGATGAATGAATGCCTTTATATAATTGGATGACATCTTAAAATACATTGGTCATGTTTTTGCTCCACAGAGTTTAGGAGGGGAAAATTGGCCTTAACAATAGGGCCACTTACACTAATTTAAGTCATGCTCCAGTGGGTTGATATGATATAGATGTTTGGTTTTAATAGAACTTAGACAGGGTACAAAGTCCTGAAATTTCTGTTTGCTCTATAAAATTTGCTTTGGCATGGCTGATGGCCCTTAATTAGAATGATATACTTGCTGAAATGTTGTCTAGTTGGGGAAAAAAGCAACACAGATATACCTAAGTATGATTAATTTGAATGCACAAAGATGCTTTTTTTGGGCATAGCATTTCTGAGTACCTGTCTTCTCTGCTCTGTTTCAGGTGTGAATCATGGCCACAGAGTGAAGGACAGTGATTTACTGTGTTGGTGGGCACACATGTATATGATTAAGGAATGTAAGTGCAAGACTCCAAGATTTACTTCCTTCCTGTTCCAGCAGGATTACCTGAGGGAGTGAGTAATGGGATAATTTATAACACCACAGGCCCTTCATCACGAGACCACTAGTCAAAACAGGAAGATAAAACTCAAGATTTCAATTGGAAGAATACAGCTTTTGATACTCTCAGGATATGCCTCTTAATTGCAAGCAGAAGAATTCTCATGATTTTCCAGTTTCATTTTCTCAAGGATATGTCTGAAAAGGTTAGTATGTCAGTCCTGGTTAAATCATGTGGATACCATTAAATTGTGTACATCTTTTCTTCACGCTTGCTGTTTATATTCTTACGTTGTGGAGACATGAAAGAAATTTAGTGGGCTAATTGTAGAATGCAGATTCTTCCACAGTTTCAAAGAATGCCATAATTTAGAAGTATAATAAAAATATCAGCAAAGTATTTGTTATTGTTGTTGTTGTTGTTTTTGTGTGCTAGTTCTGGATCTTGAACTCAGGACATGGGCACTGTCCCCGAGCTTTTTTGCTCAAGACTAGTGCTCTACCACTTGAACCACAGCTCCATTTTCTTCTTCTTGTGGATGCTTCATTGGAGATAAGAGTCTCATGGACTTTCCTGCCTGTCTGTACTGTCTTTGACCTACAATTCTCAGATCTCAGCCTTCTGAATAGCTAGGATTATAGATGTGAGCCACCAGAGCCCATCTATTTTTGTTTTTGGCTAGACCTCACCCCCATTATTTTCTGCTTCTTAGAATCATTTGAATAGACATCAACCTATCTATATAGTTTAGTTGATAAGAGGAAGGGTTGATAGGTTCTTTCTTAGTCTGGGGATTGCTGCTCAATGGTAAAGAATGTATTTAGCATGGCCAAGACTCTGGGTTTGATCTTCTTCAACATTAGGACTCAATACTTTCTTTCATACCTATGTATATTTAGGGCTGGTACATTTCATTACTAATGGCTCCAGAGATAGGCTTCTGTTTTTCTATCTTCATACTTTACAATGTGCCAGAATATAGCCTTTAGAATGAAGCCCCACCTATTATTAAAGTGTATGAGTATTTGTGAATTGTTTTTCAGGTGTTTCATGGCCCCATGTCATTTAGTGGAGTCTTCTGACCTGTTATTGCTGATGTTGTTAGATGCATGAAAACATTGCGTACCACAACTGATCTTTTGGTGTGAAAAATATTAATTTCACCTTTCACTCGGGAATGCCTCCGTAGTTGGCAGTCAACTTTTTATATTAGAGATTGTAAAGATAAAAATGGGAACAGTTCCAGCTCTTCCTTACCTCCAATTTGCCCTAGGTGACTAAAACATTCCCATAAATTATTGATGCCCTTTTGAACTGACCTTCAGGTTCAGGAGATGTAAATATTGATAGTCTTGACATTATTCTTTTTTTCCTTTCTTTTTTTTTTGACATATGCACAGTTCAGGAGGTACAATATTTCTAGATAACTGAAAGCAGGTGGGAATTGGGTGAACAGTTCTGGCTGCTCACCGATCCCATTATTCTGTGGGAGTTTTGCCATGGTCCCAATTTTGGACTTTGTTTGAGGAGAATGTCTTATTGGCAAAGGAATCTATACCTTTAGGCCTTGAAGTATTTTTATAACCAAATCTTTCTGGATTAGGTCCTTGTTAGTCTGGCCCTATGTTATGGTTTGATTATGAAATGGCTTCCATCGCTGTCTCATGTGTTAATGGCTTGGTTTCCAGCATTCATGCTATTTTGGGAGATGATGGAAACTTTAGGATGGAGATTAGCTGAGAAAGTAGGTTACTGGGGTCATGCCTTTCCCCCAGAGCCTCTCTCTCCCTCTCTTCTTTCTTCTCCCCTTCCTTCTGTCTCTTTTGCCTCTGCGTTTGTCTCTGTTTCTGCCTCTCTCTCTCCCTGTCATTCTGTATCTGTCTCTGTATCTGCCCGTCTCCCTTTTTCCTCTATATCTGTTTGTCTCTGCTCCCTGGCTGCCATACGGGGAGCAGTTTTACTCTACCACATGCTCTTTGCCAGGATAGGAAACATCACCTCAGCCCATACAAATATTGTCAGCTCATCTCTGAAACCATGAACCAAAATATATAATTTTTCCCCTTAAGTTGTTTTTCTCAGGTGTTTATCACAGCAAAGAAAAAGTTAGCCAACATACCCTCAATAAATTTTTTTTCTTACAAATAATATTGTCCATTTGAAATGAAGAAATCCAGTATTTTCTCTGGAGTGTGTTGTGTAATAGTGAAGTACCTGGGAGCAGTTTTCAAGTTCAAATGTTGCTTTAACAATTAACTATTGGTGTGATCCTAGTTACCTTTCTGTGTTGATTTCCTTAGCTATACAACAAGAATAATAATACTTTTTTCTTTCCCATTTTGAACAGAATTAAGGTAAGGGATATTAAATTGTGATGAACACTTGAGTAAATATTTCTTGAAGATATATATTAACAAGCTTTCATTTATCCTGTGCCCATGAGGCTCATCTGCAAGGCTATTAAGATCTACAGCTTAAAAATCTCCTGCCATTTTGGAGATTCACACTCCTGGAGTAGATTTTCAGTTAGATGAAAATCATAGGCTGAAAAAAAAAAGATTAACATAGCACTTATTTTGTAAAACAGTTTAACAAGTTTTATTTCGCTACTGATTTTAAAGCAAATTTTCTAGGTTTATGTACAGTGTGTATTAGAAGAGGGAATATTAGAATACTCATTTCATTGTATTGTCAAGCATTATGGGTAGCCCTAATTTATATATTCATAGTGCTGCAGTTTGAGTTGGAGAATGACCCCCTGCAGGGATTATTATAGCAATAGGGGAGTTGGAATGACTGGAGTCTGTTTTGGGTACTTTTTTCACTAAAAAGCATGTGCACCAGGAGATGGTACTTACCCATCTGTCTATTGCAGCATTTGTATGTATTGTACCTGAGCACTTAGGTGCACCGTGGAGAACTTGGATTTAAAATGTAGAAAAAAGAAGAAAGAAAATAAATTAAGGTGATGGAAATAACAGAACCATCTTTGCAAAGCATACCTAAACTGTTCTTAAAAGCAGACTTAATAGCTAGTATCGAAACCATTCACTATTGTCTTGTAGAAACAAAACCCACTCCACACAGTTAAAGCTGAAATGCACATCTGGAAAATTTCCAGGGAAATCAAGCAATACAAGCTTCTGGGTCTCAAAATTCAAAGGGAACGCAAATCCATTTGAGAAAGTAACTTCTGACATTGATTGCAAGCTGTCAATGTTTGATGGGTAGATCCTGAAACATTAAATGATTAAATTCTTCCATTGCTATGGGGTCATAATAATGTCTGTTCTGAGTCTCTAAATCTGTATGTTGACACATGAGACCTTTGCTAAATAAGGAGCAGAGAGAAGAGTGAGACATTTTGGCATCAGCTTGATTCCCCCCCCCCCCCCGTTCCTGCCCTGTCCCCTGACCCAAAGAGGACCAGTAGAAAGATGTTGAATTCAGCTAAAATATTATTTATTGATTGCTGATGCTTTATGGCAGCTAATAAATTGTCCAATCCTTTAAAAACTCCCCATCTGCCCAATTTTCCTTTTCTAATCATAGTGAATTTAAAAAATGTTCTGCACAGATAGAAGGGGACATACCACTGGGATCTTGGCTAGCTCTTTACTTTGAGCTTAAGGACATTCTCACTTCTCAGTTCGACTTTATTTTTCCATTACTTAAAAATCATTTAATTGTTTTTTTTTTTCTGATGATGGCATCTCTACAAAGCTCAGCTTCCTCAAAACATTTTCATATATACATAGGAAGGAGGTCCCACCTCCAGGATTCTGTGCTTCTCTCTGTACATGAACACCAAAGAACTAATGACCTGGTGAGATCTTGAGGGTGAGGAGCTACAGAGATAGGTCTCTTTTAGAGACACAGACACTGATGCCCAATGTAGTGGAGAAATTTGCTCAAGATCATTCATTGAGCTAGCAAATGTCAGGACCACACACATGAGCAGTACCATTTCAGCCCCTCTCCTAAAGCATCTTGAGAGGGCTACAGTAGAGGGTTAGGCTGTGCTGTGCTTAATGGATTGAGGTGGTCTGATGGAGAAACAAAAGAAAATGAAGATAAAGCTATAGCAAGGCATCAGGGCCTGGAATGGGTTGGTTTGAGGTTATAGTGGAAGCATACCTTTGGTCAGGCAGCATGGATAGTTGTTCACTAGTATAAGAGGAAAAAGTAAGAGATTAAAAGCATGATGAGCTAGGTGCTGGTGGCTCACACCTGTAATCCTAGCTACTCAGGAAGGCTGAGATCTGAGGATTGTTGTTCAAAGCCTGCCTTGAAAGGAGAGTCCCTGAGACTCTTATCTCCATTAACCACAAAAAAACCGGAAGTGGTGCTGTGGCTCAAAGTTGTAGAGAGCTAGGTTTGGGCAAAAGAGCTGAGGGACAGCACCCAGGTCCATGACCACCACCACCACCAACAACAACAACAAACATAAAGATATAACAACAAACATAAAAAACAACAAACATAAAAAATAAATTTTTTAGTAACTGCTTACTTTCTATTGAATCCAGGGAATAATGAATATTTATTCATCATCAGTTAATTTAGGATAATGAAGTGTGGACAATTTCTGACTTTACCTTCTTGTCTCCTACTGTCTGTTGGTGCTACCTTTTGTTGTGCTAAAAATGGACTGAAAGAGTAAGCAAGTGAAACACTTTCCAGATCTGATAACTTCAGAGATCACATGAAGAACTTTTGGCTCCAGTCCCAGGATGAGGTCACATAATCTGATAGTAGTTGGATTTATGTTGGGGTGTTGACCAAAATACAAGGCATTCTGCCATAATTTCTGTATAGCCATTTGTCAGAGTAAAAGGAGTTACACTTGGGTCAGGTTACTGTTCAGAGATGTTGCCCATCTATCCACAGGCATATGTGTATCTTTTCTTTTTCTAGTGATAGCTTTAAATTCATGTGTAATACCTGGACTTTTTTTTTAACTGTTGTTAGGGCATGAGCCTTATCTGTTTTCATTCATATTCTTAGATTCAGACTTGTCCTAACATGCCTGGAGGTTCAGTGTTTTGGTTTCTACTCATTTATATGATTATTAGAGGACTTTTGGGGAAAAAACTCATTCTATCAGATGATATAGTTGAATTAGACAAGAGATATCCAAATGACAAGTAGTTATCATGTAATCAACTAAAATATTAGCTAGGCATGGTGGTGCATTCTTGTGTTCCTAGTTATTTGGGAGGAGAAAGGAGGATTGCTTGGACCCAGGAGTTTGAGACTGGTCTAGGAAATTTAGTAAGATCTTGACTGAAACAAATATACCTCCTCATGCGTGCACACACACACACACACACACACACACACACACACACCTCACTCATACTCACACAATTGGTCATCGGATGGAGGTAGAGAAAGATAGGGAAAGAGATAATCAATTAGCACTTATTGAAGGCTTATTGCATGCAATATACCATTCCAAGAATCGTACAGATCTTTGCAGCCTTGTGGAATTTGTTCTGTTCTCCCACTTTACAGTCAAGGAACTGAGGAACAGTGATATGAATACAGACATGTACAGTCTAAAGAGCTTACTGTGGAGTGAGGAAATGAATGCTCATTTAGCCAACAAGCTTAATGTCTCTAGTAACCTGAGTTTGTGAATAGTATGCCTCCTAATGCTTGTCGAAAGGAGCTCACAATTAAACAGAGGAGCACTGCACACCAGGCCTCAAAAACTGGGTTCATCAGCAGTAGAATGATTCCTAGGAGAGTGTGCTGACAACGGTGTCATGGAGGACTTTCCACATAAGATCCTTCTGGAATCATGTTGGAAAGCTGAGAAGATTGATGTGTGTGAAAAGTAAAGGCAAAATACTCTAGAGAACCTTCAGCAAAATTGGGGTGTCCCATTGAGGACGAGCAATGCCACCTGTGACTATTTCAGGCATGGGGTTGGGGACAATAAGGAAAGGTAGTTTGGGCAATCATGGGGAGGTTGCTTATTGATGTCTGAGGGACTGGTTTAATACCTGAGGCATTAGCATCTTCTACACTGGCCCTCTGTGGTAGATGTCGCTGGATGGGACCAAGTAGAGGTGATGTGGAGATAACTGTGGAGTTGTCACTCATCCTCTGGGGATCCCAGGCATTTGCTCAGTGTGATGATGGTATAAAAGATGGGAGGGAGGTTACTGACAATTAGGGAGGCAGAAAATCCCTAATAACAATTCTACACTTCAGTTACCAAGCTGTGTTAGCTGAGTGGGGGTGGAGGGGCCCATGAATTCCACACAGTGTCACTTAGCAGATGTGTATCCCAGGCATGTCCTTAGGCCTCAGTTCCTCTCGTTATAAAGTGATGCTTATAAATAGAATTTACCTTATTGGATGCTTTTGAGATTTAAATAGGTTAAAATAAATGAAGGAATAATAGTTGTGCCTATAGCCATTATCCAAAGGCTAGCTCAGATGTGAGTGATGAAGAAGTAAAGGTAATCAATTATTTAAACAATTTTGGGGATATACCACTCTGTTAGAATCCAGGGTGTAGTACGGGGGTAGTTGTTTTGCTTTATTTTGTTTTCTTTCTCTTTTTCTTTGCCTCAAGGAGACTTTACCTTGTTGGGGAGATAGATAGACACAATTGAAAAAGGTATTAATTCTTAATGTCCAAGGCTATCTGTCTAGGTTGCCTAGCCCAGGATTGCCGTTAATGGATCTCCTGTGCATTTATATTCTCTAGCTAAGTCAGCCAGCCCAGAGATGTAGGTGAGGTCCATTTATGTCTTTATGCTGCTACATAAGAATACTGTCATCAGCCTACATTTCTGAAGTCGGCCTGTTAAAATGCACAGGCCATCTGCAATTTCTCTCCTGTTCTCTGGCCCAGACCCACCCCACTGCCTTGTGCCTGGAGCTTGCCTTTGTGAAAATCTTTTCATCTGTATGTTTCTCTATTGGCTTGTGGATTCCTTAGGAAAAAATTTGGTTTGTTGAATGATCTTTTTTTCAAACTTACTCTAATGTAAGCTCTTTGAGGCTGTATCTCTTCATTAATTCTTCTCTTTCTCAAAATTTATTTTGCAGTGCTGAGGGTGGAACTCAAGGCCTGGCATATCCTAAGCAAGTGCTCCACCACTGAGTTATACCCTTAAGATCCTTTATTAATGTTAAAAACTAACTTTCCCTTATAGGTAGAAAGTTGTCAGCACACAGTAACCATCCAGTGAATATTAGGTATTATTATGAGCATAAATTTGAGCTACGTGTATTTAACATAAACTTGCTGTAATGTAACAACGGCTACACACAGTGTTGTTCTTCCTGGACCCCCAACCTACCATATCTATGGAAGGACTCTTCTTCCACTACTGAAAGCATAGTTTCCTGGGGCCATTTACCTCCTACTAAAAAGCAAATGAATCTCATCTCTAGGGCTTGATATTGATTCCTTATGGTCCAGGGAGAATATGCTAATTACCTTTGCTAAGTGCTTTTTGGCCAAAGGTGTAAAAGCTTGATTCCATTTGAAGGATTTTTTTTCTTTTTAATTTCTGTCTTAAAATTTGTGATTATAGGAACTGCATCTTGAAAGGGAATAGCATCTCAGATGATGCTATAAGCCATTTTTGGGAGACCATAAGCATAATTTTTATGGCCTGTCTGGTCTAAGGAATTAAGAAAGGCATAGATTGCTGTTGCATAATACTTAATTTCATTCTATTCCATTTAACTTTTGTGAAAATAGTGAGAATCACTTATTTTTCCCCTAAATAAATGCCATGCATTTTGGGTGCATGTTTTAAGCTATTCTTTTTCAAGAAGCAAAGACTGTTTTAAAGAATGGTACTTAAGGCCTATCAGCCTGCCTCAGTTTCTTCATCAGTGAGTATAACCCTGGCCACCTGCATACCTCCCTGGGAGTGTTTGGATGAATGGCTCTGAGCCTGTAAAGTACTTTGAATTTCTTGGATGAAAGGTCTCCATAAGTACAGGTCTTAGGAAGGTATTATACTTAGGCTTTCTAAATTGCCGCATAGCCTGTTTGGCAAGAATGCTAATGCACTTCTGGGTTTAGGGTTGTAAAGATGTACATTCAGAAGCCTCAGGCTTCATCTTGTGAGGTTCCTAAGGCATGTGCCACTGCTTGCTTACCTCTAGCATACATTCTGTCTGCAGCACTGGTGTTTCTGCAAGTGAGCACATGCAGGGCAGCCATTTAGATGACAATCTTCTACGTTTAGCTGCTGAGGTCTAGAGGCTAAAGCCCAAGATGCAGGATGGGTTCTGTGTTCATGGTTCCATGGCTGTTTCAGCACCCATGGGAATTTTTGGGTTTGCTGTAATCGTGACATGAAAGAACACACACACACACACACACACACACACACACACACACACACACCCCAACACTTTGAGGTTCTCATAAGGAAAGGTTTGCCCTGTGCTGACACGAAGAGTGTGAAGAAGACCTGGACTGGATTCAGGCTCTTCTTAACTGTGCTTCTCTGTCCTTAGGCAAGTTGGCTAGATGCTCTGAGTCTTCGTTTTGCTGATGGGCAGTTCCACCCTTCATGTTTGTGTTACCCATCGCTGCAATGTGAGTGGAGACCCACATACTTATATGTAAATTTGTAGAAGTTAATAATCAAATGAAAAGTCTGTGGAATAAGATGTAAGTACATAAGACAATGGTGAAAGTAGGGTATGAAAGTTGAGGTTTCACTCTCTGAGCCCCTCACCTGACCATGTGGCATGGTCTGTACTAGGGCTCCTCATGCTAGTGCTTTGGGCATATGTTTGCATGTCTAAGCACAGTGTACTTTGTGGTGGACAACTGAGCTATGTATTGAAGACTGGCTTTCCTTGGCTAGAGGGCCAGGCATGAAAATCTTAACAGGCCTGATTGGTGAGCTCAGGCTGTTTGAACAAGGAACATCAGGGTCCTTGTACCTGCTACATGATTTCTAAGGGGATTTTAATCTTCTGGCAGATGTATGACTATAGTTTCTGGAAATTTGACCTGTACACAGGGGCCCGGCTAGGATTCAGAATAGTACTGCATATATGATTGGGACAAGCATTCTTTGTAAGAAATATGTATGACTGTTGATCACATTTGTAATCTTAGCTACTCAGGAGGCTGAGATCTGAGGATCAATGTTCCAAGCCAGCCCAAAGAAGACAAATCAAAGAGACTATTCTTATCTTCAATAACTAGTAAAAACTCAGAAGTCAAGGTGTGGTTCATGTTGTGGAGTGCCAGTTTAGAGCAAAAAAAGCCAAGTGAGAGTGAGAGGCCCTGCCAGATTGGCCTGCATCACATCCATGTTTGTCAGCAATGGAAGTGAGAGCTATTTCCCAATAGGTAGAATGATGCATTATTTCCATCACTAAGACGCGGCACGGTGTTCTCTTTTTACTTTAGTATTTAATTCATTAGTTCTGTAACACAAGTTCAATAAATACTTACTGGCTACTTGTTTCCTAAGCATGGTCCTAGGTATTTTGATAATCGGAGTGAGGAATTTCCTGTCTTCATGGAAATAACACTTAGGGAAACAGAAAATATGAAGGATTAAAAACATAAATTCTGTCATGTACTTAAGGATGGCTTTCCTCCATTGATTCATTGGTTCTACTAACATGCATTAATGTCTTTAAGTCAGGGACTAAGGTCACTGTTTCTAACAGAGGAATAGATATGAAAAGAGGACTAATCACCAAACTAGAGGTGGCACTGCTTGGGATAATTATTTGTGTGGAGCACCATTTAAATACCCCAAGTAATAACTGTGGGAAATCGTTGTGTTCTTTGGGACTGATATTTTGGGACGCTTGCTTTTTCAGTCAGTATTTTGTTTTCAATTTTGGTCTTATTTAAGACATTGTTCTGACTCTGTGAGAGACTAACAAGAACTTTGTAAACCATAGGGGATAGTGCAGTATGTATAAGAAATTCAGAGGAGATCTTGTCATATCATAAGCCCTTGACTGTTTTGATACTTTGTCTGTCTGAGTCTCTCTCAATCAAGTGTGCGATTCTTTCAATCTTGAGTGAACTATGTCAGAAGTAAGTTGACACATTGTTGTCTTTCCACAATGTCAGAATTCATTGAGTAACAATAAGTTCACAAGCTATGTCAGTGTTGTTAGCTTCAATTCATCAACTACTCTTGATTTCACTTGATATTAGTAATCTGAGTTTCTCTTATCTTAATCTTCATTAGTAATGTGAACTCTCAGATCACAGCTGATACAATAGCAGATAAATTACGGAGTGGTATATAGATTACAGCATTCAGAGGGGCCTTACTGAAAATGGGAACAGAGAGCTGATCGAGCTGCTCAAAGTCATTGCAGATGGGTACATAGATATTAGCATATGAAGTGTAGTGACAGAACTGTTCTGGCACAGGGCTGCTGAAGTACAGACTTGATGTGAAGCACAGAGGTAATTCAAGGTGCAGAGCTGGTTCCAGGATTACTAGGTCCAGAGAGATGGCGGTTTGAGTAGCTCACATCAGACAAGAGGATCACATACTGAAGCCCCAGGGACAGAATTTGGGGTTCATTGACCACCATGATGCTTGGCAATTATACTGGAGAGTCTGAGTATGGTAAGTGGATGCTATTCTACCCATGAGTTAAATGTCCCTTCATTTATATGTTCCAGGAAAGAAGGCTGCATCATTCATCCATCTGATGAGTTCAATAGGTTGATGTGCCTGCTTTTTCTTTACTTTGTTTCGTTTTTTGTCAGTCATGGGGCTTGAACTCTGGGCCTAGGTGCTGTCCCTGAGCTCTTCAGCTCAAGGCTAGCACTCTGCCACCTGAGCCATAGCGCTACTTCCAGTTTTCTGGTGGTTAATTGGAGATAAGAGTCTCATGGACTTTACTGCCTGGGCTGGCTTTGAACCTCCTGAGTAGCTGAGGTTACAGGTGTGAGCACCAGTGCCCAGCTGTGCCTAGTTTTTCTGATAATGGATTTGATATATTCATGTGTCCCTGTAGTCTTGATTTAATTTGGTAAGTTCATAGGTGGTAATATTTTACTTGCATAAATTATCAGTCTACTTCATGATTTGTGCTAGACAGATGTTGGTTGTTTACTGGCAAAAATAAGATGTACTGTCATTCGGCTTTAGCAATTGCACTGAGAATGGAGCAAAGTGCAGTTTTACAACATGGAGTCACTCAAGGCCAAGTCACAATTTGGGAATCACAGTTCTAAACAATGTGGGCACATTCTCCTTTCCCCTCTCCGCTGTCTTTGCTGGGGAAGGGCAAAGCCCTTCCTGAACCCTGCCACACAGCAGGTGTGTCAGAAAGGAATTCTCAGCATTCTAGAATGCTTTCCTTGTGGTTCAGGTGATTTATCTCAATGGGAACTGAGACATCAGTAGCTATTGGAACCTCTCAGCTATCAGAAGTGGAAGAAAGTAGCTAAAAAGTAAAAGGTAGATCAGGATGTAAGTTTCATTGTGAAATTTAACAAAGGAAAAAAAAGTAACTTCCTTTTCCTCCCTTTTCTACAACTCAGATTACATATTAAATGTCCTTTGATTAAGATAAATATATGTTATTTGATCTGCTATTAAAAGGCCTACCGTTCCTGCCAGGGGACACTCTGTAAAGACCTTCCTGAAGCAAATGAGATAAGCTAGTTTTTCATTTGTAATTAAAACAGAAATAGAGCCTAAGAAAGAGAAGTGTTACAAATTGTGTTGAATTATAATTTTGATGAGCAGGACCTTCTCACCTTCTTGCAAAAGGATTGGCCTTCCTTCCTTTCTTCCTTCCTTCCTTCCTTCCTTCCTTCCTTCCTTCCTTCCTTCCTTCCTCCTTCCCTCCCTCCCTCCCTCCTTCCTTCCTTCCATCCCTCCCTCCTTCCTTCCCTCCCTCCCCCCTCCCTCCCTCCCTCCTTCCCTTCCTCCCTCCTTCCTTCCTTCCTTCCCTCCCTCCCTTCTTTTCTCCCTTCCTCCCTCCCTTCCTCCCTCCCTCCCTCCCTGCTTTTCTCCTTTTTTCCTTTCCTCCTTTCCTCAGTCCTTTCCTCCCCCCTCCTCTTCACCTGCATGGAGCCTCACTACCAATATTCTAGTCAGTGTAGGGTACTATAGCCCTCACATATATGTATTTTATAAAAGTTCCCCAGATACTTCTCTAGTGCATCATGAGACTTGAGAAGCATACTATGCTGCCAGGAATTTTAATATGAGGAGAATGCTATGAGTCTCTAAGTGTTTTCTTTGGAATTTGTCTTGAAACAACTGTAAATATTACACTGTGAAGTTGTAACTTAAAGGTGCTCAAGCATCCCTATATTTAACAATCATGACTTTAAAAATCCCCAATGTAGAAGTCCCATTTAGGAGTCTGTTTTTTATGAACTTTGACTAATTGGCTCTATTATGATACTTAGGTTGGGAATGCAGTAGCTATCCCTGGGCTTGGTGGGAATTCCATTGATTGCTGGAGGCACAGGAATTTATGTTGAAACCAAGAAATAATGGAAATAGGTGATTTTTTTGTCTTATTTACTGAGATTTGACCTTTCTGATAGGTTTCTTGACTTCTTTGGAATGCAAACTTGGGGATACCAATATTTGCCATCAGGTAATATTTATTTAGGTATGTGAGAACCTGAGGCATTAGTTGACTGCAAGTGTGATCATTAACAAGACCCAGGAAAATGCTACCAGAAATAATGGCACCTTTGTTATCAGAGTGAACGCCCCTCCCTTTCAGTGGCAGTGCAGGAAAAGTGATATTTGTTATCAAATCAGGCAGGGCATTTACAAATGATAAAGTTAGAGAGGGTACATTCTTTCTAGCATCTCACTCTTGTTGCGAAGTGTCTTTCTCCCAGGGTAAGATAAAAACACTAGACTAGGACCATAAATTCCTTTCTATCATCAGGGCCTTCAGAAATTGTGAGCATCCTTGACCTCCTTCTGTCCTCCTTTTATTGAAAGGGTGCTTATTATGCGGTGCTGGTTTAAGAAAGGCTGAGGAAAACCAGCAAATGCATCAGTGCAGTTCTGAAGCAGAGATTCTGTGGCATTTTTGGAGGGCAGAAATGTATACTTTCTATTGTGGTAGTCGTGGTAATGGATGGTGGAGGTGCTGATGGAGTTGGGAGTAGCAATGACTTTCAAAACATACCCAAGGACTTTATGGGAGCCAGGTGCTGGTGACTCATGCCTGTAATCCTAGTTACTCAGGAATCTGAGATCTGAAGACCATGGTTCGAAGCCAGCCTGGGAGCAAAACTCTCTAAGATTTGTATCTCCAAATAACCATAAAAAAAGCCAGAAAGTAGAGGTATGTATGGGTCAAGTGGTAGAATGCTGGCCTTAAGTAAGAAAGGGAAGGAAGAGCATAAAGTTCTGTCTGAGTTTAAGCTCCAGAACTGGCACCCCCCCAACCCCAGAAGACCCTAAAAATCCTTGGTGCATGCAATTACACATTAATTTGTTTGGCCTAGGGTATGTATTTCTACTTGCCCACTTTTTCAATACTGTATAACCACATTTCTGTCTCTTGTTGTTGATTACGCTTGCTTTGATTGCTCCTTGGTGTTTTGGCAGGAGGACAGCCATTGCTGGCCTCATAATAGCTTGGTTAGAATTGGAGATTGTAGTGATGGAAGCAGAGTGGTTAAGAATTTATTTTATTTTGAAAGCTTTGCAATAATGTTTCATGGTACCCTCTGGACTATGGAATACTTTGCAGACTGGATCTTTCTATGTCTATACAGGGCCTCGCTTTTGAAATGGCAGAATAAAAGGCACAAATTACTATCTCCCTGTCCAGATTGGAAAGTATTGGGAAGTATCTACATCTGTCTCAGGGAGGGTACAATGGGCTGGTCTTGCTTGTCTCCTGTCCCCAGCTTCCTGCTGCACTGTAGTTGACCTGAAACTGGCAGCCGATATGACATCATCTTGGGTGTTGCTAGCACATTTTTCTTTTCTCAGTAGATCTGCACTAAATTACTTTTCCTTTTAAAAACACAAAGCAAAAAGAATCCTGGCTTGCTTTGCTTACCCTCTTGGTATGTCTGGCGGGTTCTGATGAGGGAAGTATTGTCCTTCTGGTTACCTGCTTCTAGTAAAGTATCTAGTGATGTGCTATCTATTTCAATGATCTTCATTATCCAGCTATCTGAAAAACCTTTAGAGCAAGTCAGGAACTTCCCCTCCCCTGCATACACACATACATACACATGCACACACACAGACTCTCTCTCTCTCTCTCTCTCTCTCTCTCTCTCACACACACACACACACACACACAATCCAAGACAAGCTCAGACTCTAAAAAGCAAGCTGAACCAGATACCAACAGTTCCTATTTCTGTAGTTTTAGAGCTTTCTCCAGTGATAATGAAAGACCTCACTGAAAAGGCAAATATGTTATTTGGAATTGCATGTTAGGTGAAGTGAGTATAAGTCTCCAGGTGTTGTTTTTCCTCTTTAGGAACATCATTCTTGCTGTGACATGGGTACCAGGCAGGACCACTTTGCTTAATGAATAAATGAGGTGGCAAAGCTCCTGTCAGCCTCAGAAATTCCAGGCTCCCAGTCTCTGTACTCTTTTCTCCATCCCCTGAACTTTCAAGACCCATTGCTGTCAAAGGTTTCTGCTAGGACATATACTTCCCCAAAATAAAATTAGTGTTTCTGCAAAATTCTGGAAGTGATCCAGACTTGTTTTTCTGGAGCCCCAGCTAGGTGCCTCTCATGCCTTAAATTGGCTCTTGAGCTACACAAATTTGGAGTCCGCCGGCATTCTTCCCTTCTACCTCCATTCTCCTACCAGGAGCTTTATGTCCTTAGAGGTAAGCTGATTGGACTGGCATTTCCCATTATAATCATCAATGAGAAGATGGTTTTCATTTGGGTCTTGAAATGCTTTTCTTCTCTGATTTTGTTTTCTCATTTGCTTTTACATAGATGTCAACTATGAACTTCTTAGCTGGTTATGGTGGGTCTTTAATCCTAGCCAGTTTAGGAGGTAGGGATGAGAGGATTGCAATTCCAAATCAGCCTGGGCCAATAAAAGAAGTTTGTGAGACTCCATCTCTCCCAATGGCTGGGCATGGTGATGTGTGTCTGTTATCCCAGCAATGAGGGAAGTGCAAAGTGTGGGCACAGTGATACAGACATGTTATCTCTAGTGACATAGGAAAGCATAACCAAGAGGATCATAGCTCTGACCAACCTTGGCATAATTTGAGATCCTATCTCAAAAAGAACCAAAGGAGAAAGAGACTAGACTTGTGGCTCAAATGTTAGAGCGTGACATCAAAGAATGCCCTGAGTTTAATATTTAGTAACTGCCTCTCCCCAAATCCCTATATTTCTTTCTTAATTAATGTGGTATATTTTATCATTGCATCACCTGCTCTACAGAGAGTAAATGGATGTATTGATACATTCACAGAGAAGCCCATGGTGGACAAGCATGTAAATTGGGACAGAGGAGAGACTTGTTGGTGTGTAGACTAGCACTTCAGGTCAGGAGTGCCTGCCACCTCTGAGTCTATTTTCAGCAAGTGTTGGAATACTGTGCATGCTGCAGTGGGCAGGAAGCAGGCCTGTTTTTCATTTTCTTTTCCAAAAGTAGAGTTCAATTTTGGTGATGGAACATTGCCTAATTGCTGGCTTTTCTGATGTTCACTTTGGAGTAGTGGCATACAAACCCTTTGCAACAATAGAAACCGTTTATAGTTAAACTTCAAATCAGTTCTTCAATCAGTGTTTGCTGAGAAGGCAGTTCTTATATGTATACTTTCTATGTTTGCTTTCTTCCACCTGCAAAAGATTTCAGCCATCCTAAATCCTTACCTCCAGTCTTTGCTCTCTCAAATCCCCATCTCTCTCCTTAATACTGCTTGAAGTCTTTATCTAAGTGGTGTGTTGAATTAAATGTGAATGAATTTAAAGATAATCAATTATCTGCTTGTGCAAGTGGGAATATGAGCTGTTTGCCTCTTTTTATTCCACACAACCAACAGGATCATCAAGTCAACAGTTTATTTGTCTTCGTCCTCTCTATTTCCCTGGCTATTATTTAGTTCAAGTTCTTATTGTTTCTTGCTAGAAAACTCCAGTAAAGGGTCTCTGACTCCAGACTTAAAATACTACAGACTGATGAGTTTCCTCTTCTGTCTTGAAGCCCCTAGGATATCTCTGACCCTTTGCCTTTTCTATATTCTTCCCCCATACTCATTCTACGTTTAAGGCTCCCCTGCCTTGTAGGTTTATAAGAAAGTATGCTCTTACATACACTAGATAGAACCCACTTTTGTCTTGCTTTTCCTCTTCTTATATCCTCCTGGGGATTGTCCTACCCACTCCAAAGCCAAGCCCAACTGTCTCCTCTGTGAAGCCTTTGTCAATATATTTTGTCTGTGGCCCCTTTGTTATAGCAAATATCATACTGAGTTGAAGTTTGTTTGTTTGTGTGTCTGTCTCTCCTGCTGAACGGGATATTTCTCAAGAGCACTGACTATATAATATCTGTCTGTATAAAGTCTGGTACCCAATAGACAGTCAATAAATATTTGTTGAATGAGTGTCAATTGAGACTGGAGACTCTGGTTGTGGGGTGTGTGTGTGTGTGTGTGTGTGTGTGTGTGTGTGTGTGCATATATACCATGGTGAAATGCTTATCTTATGCCTAATACTAACAACTACACTATTTCTTTAATATTTCCTATAGCTTCATTGCTACCTTTTGGAGATGTAAAAGTAAAAAAATAGAAAATGTATTAAACAGATCATGCACACTAAAAACACTAAAATACATCAAAACCAGCTTCTTCATTTGACACACTTACTAGAATATCTGAATCCTGACCTCTGCCCTTATTAAGTCAATGCTTATTTCCTCTAGATTAGAAAGTCTCCACTATGTCTCAAGTGTCTAAAAGTCACTCACATTTTAGAGATGGAGAGGCTTTCAATCTTAGAATGTCTAAGTTTACCTAAGCCAAGGGAAGGCTGGCAGTCTGGTTCAGGTCAAGGCATAAAGTTTCAGCGTTGTTGCTCATTGCTTTAAGCATCATATCCTCATGTGAATGTTGCAGCTAAGGTAAAAGAGACCTCATGTGTGGTTTGAAGCCAGCCTGGGCAGGAAAGGCTGTGAGACTCTTATCTCCAACTTATTACTAAAAACCAGAAGTATTGCTGTGGCGCAAAACACTAGAACACTAGCCTTGCATACTGAAAGCTCAGAGACATACTAAAAGCTCAGAGCCCTGAGTTCAAGCCCCAGGACCAGCACACAAAAAATATGAATTAGTTTTGCAGGTTGCTAGTATCTCAGTGCTAGTTAGATAGCTAGATAGCTACATAGGAGGCTGAGATTAGTAGGATCATGGTTCAAGGCCAGGCCAGGCAGGAAAAAAAAATCATTGAGACTTCCTTCTTTCTGGACACAGTGGAGCAGGCCTGTTTTCCTAGCTAACCAAGAAGCTTAACATAGGTGGATTGAGCCCAGGAAGTAAGAGCCTATCTGAAAAACAGCCAGCACAAACCAGGGCCAGAGGCATGGCTCCAGGATTAACTGTCTGCTTAGGAAATATATGGTCCTGAATTCAAACCTCAGTACTGTCAAGGGAGGGATGGAGGGAAGGAGAAAGGTTTTTGGTTTTTTTTTTTTTGTCAGTTGTGGGGCCTGAACTCTGGGCCTGGGAGCTGTCCCTCAGCTCAAGGCTAATGCTCTACCACTTGAGCCATAGCACCACTTCCAGCTTTTTCTGCTTATGTGGTGTAAAGGAATCGAACTGAGGGCTTCATGCATGTACGGCAAGCACTCTACCACTGAGCCACCTTCCCAGCCCCCAAAGGTGGATTTTTTATTAACTTATTAAAATGTACTTAAGGAATAGTTATTGATCTAGTACGAGCTTACAGTTCTAGAATGTGACTTCCATGGTTTCTTAATTCCACACCAATATTGGAAACTTTGCAATGGACCCAGATTCACTTGAATATGTGATTTCCAAATGACTTGAATAATTCCAGAATGTTAACTGTCTTCTGATTTTTAGTGTACTTAATTACATACTATTTCCAAATTTCCAAATATTGTATAATACATATAAATGAAATGAATTTAAGAACTTGTGTGCTGACTTTTAATTTTAACTATTTGGACATTTTTGTGTGTATGTGAATAACCTCTCCAGTGCTGAAGTTTCTATTATTACAAATTTATCAATTTCCTTCTTTTATGTCAATTTTGCTTATGTACTTTAAGCTGTATTACTGAGTACATAAACACGTATGCATATACGTTTGCAATGTAGAATTGCTTTGTAAATATATTAATGCATTTTAATAAAATAGGTGCTTTAAAATCTTTGCAAATAATCTCAGCATCTTTGTCATGCTGTGAGAGTCTGTTGATTCACTTTTCCTGTGTGAGTTGAAATTTTCATAGTTCTTGTTATATTGAATTGCTCAATATAACAATTCTAGAATCTGTCCTGGATATTTTGAAGATTTAAGTTCTGAGACTCTAACCTGACAGAAAATTCCTTTTTCTCCTCTTTCCCTTCCCCTCATATCTCCAGTCCTCCCCTTCTCTCTTTCTCATTTTTCTCTTTTCCTTTTCTTTCCATTTTGTTTTCTAACCTTTTCTTACCTTTTCTCCTTTCCTTTCCCTTTTTCCCTTTCCCCTTCCAGTTTTTCTCTCTGTGTCTTTCTGTCTCTCTGTCTCTGTCTCTGTCTCTCTATCTCTCTGTCTCTCTTTCTCAACAATGGTTAGACTAGGTTGCAATTTCCAACTTATCTTTAGTGAACACTTCCAAAGTGTTTATTTTATTTTTCAAAGTCCTCAGGAGATAATCTTTGGCTCTGTTCTTGGAATGCCCCCTCCTAATGGTCAATCGGTAACCTGTGTAGAGGTCCATGTTCAGTTCTGTCTTTGGTATGCTAACTACAGTCGGACTCACACATTCTTCATGGTTTGAGGATGATCGTATAACCCCAAACAACTTTATGGAGCCACTTCCCAAGCTCCTTCTTTATACTACATATGATATGCTTTAGTTCTTCGAGGCTCCACCTTGAGTCCTCTAGTGTTAACAGTACAGTTCCTTATTTTCGTGTCTGCCCACTGTGTGGAAGGACAGAATGAATACAAGAAGGAGAGTGGTCTAATCATATGTCCATCAAATGAAAAGAAAGACTCCCTTCCTCGTATCTGTTACTCTTGCCAACTCCTATTACTGGTCCCTGTCATTACTGCCATTGAATTGGCTGAAGCCAAAGCCATGAGAGACTGACCAAAAAAAAGCAGCATGGACAAAGAATAGACTCATGGATTTCCACTGTCCATGAGTAGTGGGAGGTGTTTTTGTTTCTTGTATGAGCCAGAGCTAGAGAGCTTAGAGCCCTCTGCTCAACTTCCATAGCTCTTGTTCCAGGTTCCAGCTATGTGATTTTTTTTTTCTGGAACCTACTATTGGAAACCAATGGCGATCCCATTGTAGTTCTATGCTTTGACTGATGTGGTGTGCTTTTCAGAATTTCCCAATAGCCATTCTGTCATCTGTTCAGGCTTTTTAGTTTTTATCAATAGGAGAGATGGGTAACATATTGTTGTTCCCATATGACCCAGCAAGAACAGTTGGTCCTAATCCTCATTGAACTTAGATGATGGCTCCTTCCTTCTCTCACACTAGTGTAATCATGCATGCCATCCTAGAGTCATACTGCTCAGAGGTCCTACTTGGTTTTAGATATTCTGAATTATCAGGAAATGTGCTTAGATTTGTGTACAATGTTGGAAATCCTGGTAAGGTGGCATAACATTTTAAAAAGGTGTATGAAAAATACATATATCTGAGTCCACTTGCACATTCATGGTGATGAATTTTGCTCACATGATGATGGTTTTGATCGGCTTAATTTAAAGCCAGGGTAATCCTCCCAGTGATTTATATAACTGTTCTTAACCCAAGGAGTGTGGGTTGTACTTAATATGTCATCTATACTACAGAGGATAAACATACCTAATCCAAGAGTGTATGAATCTCTGTCAAATGTTTGAGATTAAAAAAATTTATTTTTTCTGTCATCGTAGTTCACATTCTTGGCAATTAACACAGAAGAGGCTCCAAATAATGACTTACAAACAGCTGAAAGGAGTTGGTAAGGATTTCGACAACTGTATTATCTATTTAGAAGTTTTACCTGTGTTTCAAAAGGGAGATTCTTTCCTTGGCAGCTCTTGAATCATGTGTTAGTCAAGGTAACTGAGCCTAATCATCTGTATCAAGTAGGGAAGAATTGAGTGGAAGGAACTGGGTTACAATCCTTCAAATCACTGAAGAAGCAAATGAATGATAGAGATGGACCTGGATCAGGGAGTGCAGGGAGGCTATGGCCGCTAATGGTAGAGTATGTGCCTAATTATATTAAGAGAGAGGGAGAGTGAACAAGAGACAGATTTAGAGCTATGGTTTAGATAAGCACATTCCAAAAGGCCCATGTGTTGACGACTTGATTCCCATTCTGGGTGCTATTGGGAGGGAATAGGTACCTGTAAGAGGTTCTAAGCTTCGCCAAGGCAGAAACGTCTGTGAGATTTTTAGCTTCGGTTAATCACCAAAAAGCCAGAAGTGGAAGTACAGTTCAACAGGTACAATATCAACCTTGAGTGAAAAAGACAAGTAAAAGTAGGAGGCCCTGGGTTCAAGCTCCAGTACATACAATAAGTAAGTAAATAGATAAATAAATGTATCACAAGTAAAAGACATGGAGAAAGTTGTATAGAATCAAAGGAATAGGTTTGATTCATCCACAAACTAATTAAGTTCTTATTAAATAATCTGCAGCCAGACTTGGGAGTAGATTATGAGTGTAAAGGAAGGTTAATTTTAGGAAACCGATTTTAAAATAATTTTCCCATCATATATTTATATCCTGTAATTTTGCTTTTGAAAACCTTTAGATAATGTCTCTCATGAGCAAGCCTGTTTGCTTTATTCCTTTTCATATCTCAAGATGAACTTGCAGGAAAGTATGCTTCATCAAAAGTTGTCCTTAGTTTACTACATTAAAAAATAATTAGGAACAATAAAACGAAAGATAGATAAACATTCCAAATTATGCTGTAAGTGTAAAGATTAATAACTTTCAGCTTTGCCCAAGTCGGCATGTGAGCTCATATCTTTGCTAAAGGTTAACTAAATTGTTTAGACTTCTCTAATGGCTAGAGATCTGTCTGCTATACCCAACTGATTAATGTGTTGGATTTCTAGAGAAAATACCTTTAATTACTTATTATGAACGGAGAGTGGCTCATTTAGTAGAAGACAATTACTGTGTGAAGTTCTCAGCAACCCAGGGAGTTAACAAATATCAGTTTCCACAAGGAAAAAAAAAAGCTCCTAATTTTTTGAGATACAGAGGAACTTGAGTCTACAACTACTTTGTTATAACACTGGCAATTTATGAAGCCATTTTCCCCCTTTTATTTTCTTCCACAAACCATCCAGCGATGTTATGAAGACAGGGATATTATCTTTTAAAGAGTAGGAAGCAGAGACTTGGGGATTTCAAGGACTTGGACCCAAAGGCATTCAAGTAGAACGCTGGTAATCATAACAGTTTCAGTTTATTGAGGGCTCAGTGTTTGCTGAGAACTTTTCTAAGTGCTTTGCACATATTAAAATTTTGAATGTTCACATTAGTCCTGGGAGGAAGAGGCTATTATTATCCACATTTTACCCAAAGGGATGCTGAGGCACAAAGAAGCTTGGTAACATATTTGTGGAGAGCCCAGATCTACACAGGGACTGGGCTTACTTCATCCGGGTGTGAATCTGTGTGTTTGAGTTCAAGTTCAGGACCCATGCCCATTTACAATGGAGGAATCATACAGCTCTGACTAATGCACCTGGAGTGAGACAGGCCACCGCAGTAGTCATAGCTATCACACTAGGTTTTTGCTCAGTGCCTCATGCAAGTGGTAGAGATGGAAGTTTTCCTTCAATGGATTTGAATTCAAGTCCTCTTCTGTGTCCCCATCTCCTCTCTGTGTCCACTCTACCAATGCAATGTCATAGCTGCTTGATGGACCCATCTCACAGTTTTCCTTTCGGTCACCTGCATCCTTCTCCTTCCTGTGTTCTCTGTCACAGCCCTCCCATTTGAGGGATATCTTCCCAGCTGAATGTGTGACAATCTGTGATGGACTCAGAATGCATTGTTTCTGCTGAACATTCCCACATAGATTTCCCTCCACCTGCCCCCCCGCTCCTGCTTTGGCTTCTGCATTCTGTAATGTTCATACGTGTGCCTTTGCATCATGATCTAAAGCTCAGTTTCAGGCTTTGGAGTGACATGCTCATGGCCTTCATTTTTATATGTTCTTGAGTCTTCATGGGAAATCTTGATTCTGTTCCATGGTCTATCAGTAGGTGCATTGAATTCCTTAGTCCCAATGACTGTGATTTTTTTTTAAAATCCCTTTTCTCCACTTCCCAAAGGCATCTCAAAAGACTTCATTTCTCCATCTTCACACATGTATGTAATGTGTTTCTTTTACCCCTGTCTTTGCCCTCCCCATTCCAACTAATACCTACTCCGGGACAGGATTAGTTTTACATTCTTGTCATTCATTAAAAACTATATGTTAATTGCTGAAAGAATCTCACCGTAGTGCTTCACATATGACTATATAAGTACTAGAATCAGATTGACTTGCTTGCCTACTCTGACTTCTCCTATCCCTGTATCCCCTATTATTTAACAGCTTTCAGGGAGTTTTGTAATTTCCCTAATTACCCTTGGCTTTTTTTTTATTAGGACTGGCTTGTCATATTCTCAAAATGGCATGCTTTTTACATTGAATTGAATTTTTTTATTAATTTGAGTGGAATTGAGATTATGATTTTGAATCTATATATTCATAAACATAGTGACTATCTTCACTTACTGTAGTTTTCCTTTATTTTGAACAGTGATTTTATACACCTTTTGTTGGACTTTAATAACCTTATGCTATGTGCTGCCATTGGGAATAAGTTCATGTTCCCTATATATTTACTAAAAATTTCAGTGACTTACAAAAATGCTTCTGAATTTTTAATGTGCAATTTATACTCAAGAACTTTATTAAATTCTTAATTCTCTTAACTTTTAGATTTGGCTCTCTTCCTCCTCCTCCTCTTCCTCTTCCTTCTTTCTTCTTTTTTAAGTCCTGGGGCTTAACCTCTGGGCCTGGGCACTGTTCCTGCGCTTCTTTTGCTCAAAACTAGTACTCTACCACTAAGCTGTAGCACCACTTCTGGCTTTTTCTGTTTATGTGGCACTGAGGAAGCAAACCCAGGGCTTCATGCATGCTACACAAGTATTCTACCACTAAGCCACATTCCCAGCCCTTGACAGTTTATCTATGTAAATAATTTATATCAACATGGGCAGTTAAAAGTTTTAATTTCTACTTCCTTTACATGTGCTATGGTTACTGCCATTTGATTTCATTGGCTACAACCTTTAGTAAAATACTTCACTGAAGCACTTAAAGAACATTCTTTTCCCCTGAGTTAAGTGGTGAAAATAAAAGTTTAGGATTTTCTTATAGTTCAACTTTATAAAACTCAGCTATCATTCTCTATAATCCTCTGTGACTTGCTCTTTTGTCAAAGTCATGTTTCTAAGACTCATCTGTGTTGCTTGTAGCAGCATATGAATGATTGCATAAGACATTGCTTGTGTAGACCACCGTATATTTATGTATTTTTCCATAAGTGATTTTGTGGTGGTGTTTCCATTTTTTGTTGTTTCAAATACTCTGCTCTGTTACTTGCCAGCTGACACACATATCCTAGAATATCTCTAAGATATACATCTTATTGATATTAACTGTACCCATAGACTGACCATCAGACATCAAACTCTCAAGCATGTTTGGTTCAGAGTTAGGATTTCAGAAGCTTGTGGCTAGTTGATATTTCTGGTCCCTGCAGATATTTATGAATTTTCTATTTTAGTCTTTGCAGTGGGTTTGGACACATGCAATGGGATTTGTTGCTGTTGAATTCCAGGTACTGTTGTGATATGAAGTCATTACCATTTACTTGAAGCCTTTAGTAGTCAGAATGGAGACCTATTCTAGAGCTATAAGGTTGGATATTGTATTTGGTGATAAAGTTGGGAATTTTATTACAATGTGTGTGTGTGTGTGTGTGTGTGTGAGAGAGAGAGAGAGAGAGAGAGAGAGAGAGATGGAGAGAAACAGCTTTCTATTCTGAGTTTAATATCTTATCAGTGTTTTACATACATCCCCCCACCCCATACCAATATCTGCCAGTGTTTGGAAATGCTTTTGCTTGTCATGAACAGGAAGGAGATGAAGGAGCCACTAGCATCTAGTATGTAGAGACTATGGAAGTACCTAAACATTAGACAGGAAGTGCCTATGACAGCACCACACAACAATGAAGAATATTTATAGTCATGTGATATATTCAAAGTGATGAGATACAAAAAGAAGTTCACCCGTTCCCCCCCAACAATCATGTACATGATACCTTCTCATAAAATCATGTGCTGTGTCATTATCATTAAAAGACTCTTATGTTTAGGAAGGTGCCCAGTCATGGTATTCTAAAAGTACCACACTAACATTTGATGAAGTTAAATCAGTGGATTTTTGTTGTTGTTGTTCTCTCTCATTCTTGATTTTTGTTGTTGTTGTTCTCTCTCATTCTTTCTTTCTTTCTCTTTCTCTTTTTCTTTCTTTCTCTCTCTCTTCTTTCTTTCTTTCTTTCTTCTGCTTTGTCTTTGAAAGTGTATGTTTAGAATGTTTAGAGAAACAGTGAAGGACTTGCATTATTTCTTTTTTTATTTTCCATATATATATTTATTGTAAAAATATTGTACAGAAGGGTTATAGTTACATGAGTAGGGTAATGAATACATTTCCTATTGAGCATTGTTACCTCCTCCTTTGTTTTTCCCCTACCATCCCTTCCCTTCCCCCATCCTCAACTCCTCCCTTCCCTCACAAAGTTGTAAAGTTCATTTTCAACATAGTGTCTTGAACATCTTATTGTTACAAGGGGTTAAACTTCATCCTTATTTAAGCATTTTGTTATATCCTTTCCGCTCCCCAAATTAGAAAAATGTATACACAAGATGCAGCACACCGGAATCAGATACAGTGAAAACAGGGGTTATTCTGTGGGGGAAGAACATACAAAAGAAACAAAAGACTCACATAGTACATTATAAGTACATTAAAAACAACAGCAAGAAAGAAAAAAAAACATTTGTGTCCCTATCTTGGGGTTCATTTCGCTTAGGATCATCTTCTATAGCTTTTGACATTTTTTTGCTTGTCCTAGACATGTACTAATTATTTGCAAATAAGGGAAACCATGGGTACTATGTTTCTTTAGGTCTGGCTTACTCCACTTAATATAATTTTTTCCAAGTCTTTCCATTTTCAACAAATGGGGCAATGTCATTCTTTCTGATGGAGGCATAGAATTCTGTTATGTACCACATTTTCTTGATCCATTCATCTACTGAGGGGCATTTGGGTTGTTTCCATATCTTAGCTATGGTGATAAACATGGTTGTGCTGGTAGCTTTGGTATGACCTTGTTTGTGATCATTTGGGTAAATGTCCAAAAGTGGGATTGCTGGGTCATGGGGGAACTCTATGTGGAGTCTTTTGAGGAACCTCCTTACTGCTTTACACAGTGCTTGACCAAGTTTACACTCCCACCAACAATGCAGTAGGGTTCCCTTTTGGCTACATCCCTTCCAGCATCTGTTGTTATTAGATTTCTTGATTATAGCCATTCTAACTGGGGTGAGGTGGAATCTCAATGTTGTTTTGATTTGCATTTCTTTTTTGGCTAGAGAAGATGAGCACTTCTTTGTTGTCTATTGGCCATTCTTATTTCCTCTTCAGAGAAGTTTCTAAGTGCTTAGCCCACTTATTAATTGGGCAGTTGTTTCTTTGAGGATTTGTTGTTGGGGGCTTTAATTTTTTGAGTTGTAAGTATATTTTAGATATGAGACCCTTGTCCATTTTATGGCTGGTGAAGATCTTCTCCCAGTCTGTGGTCTTCCTGTTGATCTTGCTAGTTATGTCCTTTGCCATGTAGAAGCTCTGCAGTTTCAGACTTGCATCATTTCTAAGTGTTCAAGTTAGGTGAAAGGAAGGATTATCCAGAAATAACATGTGTTGACATGCTCAGTTGTATGAAAAGCAGACAGTCGTACTTTCTGCTGATAAGTTAAAGGCAGGCATTGGTGGGCATGTTTTCTGTGCTGAACCTTCTGTGCTAGCTTCCTATCCCCAGCCACCTTGGGCTTGGACCAGTAATGAGAAAGAGCCATTTCCACACAGGTCAACAATGGCAGTGGAAAGATTTGGTCTGTGAAGTTCATGGAATGTTGGAGTGAAACAGGCCATACCTCCCACTACTTGCTGGCCCTGGCTTCACCATGGGGCTACCCAATAATCCAGGGTGCTCAGAAATTGCCACAGTCTGATTTGCTTCCTTTCCTGTTTCAGGTCTTTCCCTGAAACCTAAGCCTGTGTGCTTTCACCAAGAAAGGGACAGGGGAATGGGAAGGGGGAAAAGGTAGATAACAGGCGAATGTAATCAGCATTTTATTACCGTCCTCAGGAAGTGGGAACAGGGAAAAAAATGTAGGTTGGAGTAAGGAAAGTTAATTATGTGAGGTTATTTGACAGGAAATTACTAAATACAAACAGACAGAAGAAACACATTTTAAAGCAGGGTAGGAAATCTCAAGTTACTCCACTGTGCGGCATGCAAAACCCCCAAAGCAAATTCTGAAAATAGCAGTTTAAACAAAAGCTATCTTATCTGATAAAAGTACTTCATACACAAAGGGAAATTTATATATTGGGCAGGCAATCTTAAAATAAACTGATTTTGTAGATAGCACTGCAAATTTAATTGTGGGAAAACCCCTTCAGATGTCTGAATTTATCTTGTAAATGTTTTGAATTTGTTTTGAATCAGGATTTTTCAGTACTATACAGGTGTGTGTGTGTGTGTGTGTGTGTGTGTGTGTGTGGAAAATTATGTACATCTGAAGTAAAATGAAATGTAGTTAAATTAGCATTCCTTTTTAGTATTTAAAATTTGTTGTGTGTTGAGCATTAAGTTCCTTTTTACTAGCACAAATTAAGCAAATAGATTTGATTGTGATATTTTCATACTTACATTAATGTACTATGATTAAGTTCATTGCTTCTATAATATTAATTTTTTCCAAAAGTATGCTTGATCAGTGAAGCCCAAAGAACCAAAGAAGAGTTTCCTGAGATACTGTGTTTAAAATCTTTTAATTATTCTGTCATTAACTTAATCTTGTTTTTCCAGAAATTGATTTACAGTATAAATTTGCAAAATTTGCAGAAAATGTATAGGTTTATACAACACATTTGGTAGTATTTTTCTTTAACTGGATAAGTGAGTAAGAACTTTCTTTCACTCTAATCTTCCTCCTCCTCCTCCTCCTTCTTCTTCTTCCTCTTCTTCTTCTTCTTCCTCTTCTTCTTCTTCTTCCTCTTCTTCCTCTTCTTCTTCTTCTTCTTCTTCTTCTTCCTCCTCTTCCTCCTCCTCCTCCTCCTCCTCCTCTTCTTCTTCTTCTT